>NC_139349.1:87230792-87293292 GCF_055883805.1 Amblyomma maculatum
AGATTTGGCCCTGTTTTTCCCAAAATTCGGGCCGTTGGCAGAAAAATATATGCTTCTGCACTATAATCACTTTAAATTATACAGACCCTGCGCATGTGTTTCTATACTGCCCTTTTCCACAACAAACTCTGCCAATGTTTGAAATCATAGTTTTGTACCCTCCAATGATCTATTACAAATTTGCTGAAAACGGCCGAGTACTACATTGAAAACCTATTCACACCATAAGTATAAAACTGATATTTGAAGTCGCAATAAAATAATTTTTCCTGTTAGAGATCCCATCTTTCAAGAAACTCATTTCCTCTTTATTGATCCTTAAGAGATCTCATCTGCACAATAGTGTGCAGCTTCTTTTTCAGGCATGCATCCTGTTTAATACTCACAGCACTTCAGAACAGCGAGCAAATATCGCGGCTTTTAGGGTTTTGCGTGTGACCAGTCAACCAAGCTGGCGTGCGGATGCTGCTAAGGAGCCGTACATTCCAATCTGGATCGCCTTCGTGCTCGTTTGTACAGCAGTGCAGCGAGCGCACGCATCATCCACAGGGAGGCTCGCTTTGGAAAGCAAGACTCCAAATTCGCAGAAAACACTTTATTTGCCATATTCTAGCGAAACAATCAACGACCCTGTCCCAGGGATGCGTAGTAAACAAGAAGTTCAGGAGTGCAAACTGCTGGGCTAGTTGGTAAAGTTTGGCAAAGTGTGCCTTCCGTGAAATGAAAATTGGTTGGCTTTTTAAGGAAGGAAAGGTACATTCGACCATCTCACTTCCCTACGGATGCCTCTTAGAACCTCTATCCCAAACTAGCCTCCAGCTGTACTAGCAGATGGATGTCAAATCTGAAGCGAAGTAGTATGACAGCATCTTAACGACTACAAAGAAAGGATGCATAAAAATATCCAATAAATACAGAGACGAGATCTGGGGCCACATGGAGATAAGTTAGTGATTCAGTATGAGCAAATGGCTCGCCAGAGGCGACAATGGGAGGCGGCCCTGCTAAGGGGTGCCCATTTTAATCGGATCTCTTGTAATTGTTCCGCTCGCTGATTCGGTGGCTCGACAGTGACCGGCGTCGCAGTTGCTACGGCCAGCCACAAAAAATTTCTGCTTGACTATGACAGTGGTATCCATGGTTTTACATTAAATGTAGTAGGACAGAAAGAAACCCACTGGCCTAAGCCAGCAGCTTGACCAGAGCGCGCAACACTATATAGGCCAAGTCGAGCGCTGGCACTGCATTGTATTGTGTTCCTTGCACTTACTGCAAGAACTGCATTTAACTGCACCTAGTTATTCCACTTGTGCTAAGCTGGGCGTGATAAAGGACAAACAAGGCAGAGACCTCACTGAAGCCTCAGAGATAAAGAAGAGGTGGCAGGAATACACAGAAGAACTGTACAACAAGGACCCCGATGTGCAAACCCAACATAAGACGGTTGGGATTACTAATTTCCAGCCGGGCATCCTGAAGAGTGAAGTTGAATGGGCCTTAGCCAGCCTTGCTAAGAACAAAGCTAGCGAAATTGGTGGCATTCCGGCAGAGTCGCTTCAAAACCTCAACCATGACGACGCCATTAACATTCTGTATACATTATGTCAGCAAATTTGGACAACCCTGCAGTGGCCACAGGATTGGAGGAGGTCAGTTTACATCCCCATTCCAAAGAAAGGCAGTGCCAAAGATTGTTCCAACTACCGCACGATCGCGCTTATTTCGCCTGCTAGCAAGGTGATGTTGAAATTCCTCCAAGGTAGGCTGCAGCAGTATGTGGATCGGGAGCTTCCGGATGTGCAAGCTTGGTTTCCCGAGGGCAGAAGAACTAGAGACCAGATTGCCAACCTTCGCTGGATCATAGAAAAAGCAAGAGAGTTCCAGAAACCCATCTTCAGTTTCAGTTCAGTCGTGTCCGACTCTTCGTGACCCTATGGACCATGTCACGCCACGCTTTCCGGTCTCTCACTAACTTCCTAACATCACATAACTTCATCTGCAGTGCCTCGAGGATGCCATCTAACCATCGCGTTCACTTCCATCTACTTCTGCTTTATTGATTATGCGAAAGCGTTTGACTGCGTAGATCACAGCAGATTGTGGCAAGCTCTCCAAGAGATGGGAGTTCCAAATCACCTTATCTATCTCCTCAGGAACCTGTATGAAGGGCAAGAGGCAACATGTCAGAACTGGGCATGGTCTTACTGATTGGTTTCCGATTGAGAAATGAGTGAGACAAGGCTGCATACTGTCACCCTGCCTATTTAACCTATAGGCTGAGTGCATCATGAGGAAGGCCGGTCTGGACGAGTCTTCATCTGGAGTGAAGATATGCTGGGAAACGTATCAACAACCTTAGATGCGCGGATGATACCACTTTAATGGCAAAAAGTGAAGTGGAACTCTGGAGACTTCTGATGCGCGTACAAGAAGAGAGTGAGAAGTTTGGGCTTAAACTGAACGTTAAAAAGACAAACATCATGGCGTCTTGCCCTATTAAGTCCTGGAGCATCAAAGGACAAGAAGTGGAAGCTGTCACAGATTTTCTCTTCTTGGGCTCCAAGATTATCTCGGAGATTGCAGCCATGAAATTAGGAGACGCCTGCTTCTGGGAAAGAGAGCCATGACTAGCCTTGACCGCCTATTAAAGAGCAGAGACATCACACTGCAAACTAAGATCCTTATAACAGAGACATCACACTGCAAACTAAGATCCTTATAACTCATGCTATGGTGTTTCCAGGTGTGATGAATGGATGCGAGATTTGGACTGTGAAGAAGGCTGACCGCCGAAGAATTGACGCTTCTGAATTGTGGTGCTGGCGGAGACTCTTGAGAGTTCCTTGGACGGCCAGAAGATCAAATCAGTTGATATTGTCGACCATGAACCCTTACTGCTGACTGCGCATTCTAAATGTGATACTAATTTTTATGTTTTGACAGCGTGAAATTATTTTAAGCATAAACTTTGCCTACCCCGTAGCATTGATACAATGTAGTTTATTATCTGCCCGACGAGCGGCTAAAGAATAAAGCAGGCTGACATAGTTTCATTTTAAGCGACTAGTATCAAGTGTCCTGACGGCAAGTCACTACTGTCGTCAGTCTGTCGCTCTATTTACCATATCCATTGCTGTTGAGCGGAAATATTTGCTCCATTGCCATCACTACTAGCAGCACCCGTAGGTACTAAAATAGAAACAAACGCAATAATTAAACAAGGATCACCTCGTCGGACTGAGCAGCACTCAATGCAACGGCACATAGGCTGGCAGAAAGCACAGAGAGAAGGGCAGGAAATAAATACCAAAATGTGTAACATGGAACTGTTTTCTTCAGAACTGAACACGTGTAAAGCTTACAGGAAAAGAATAAAAATGGCAGGGGATATTCCCGTTAAGCTAATTATAGTGCAAAAACACAGGCTTTTTTGGAAATCTAAAAGCACTTGCTGCTGGGCTAGTTGGTTTTGGTTCATAATTAAAATAGTTTAAGGCGCAAAAAACAGACAAACACAAAGGTAAGTGACGGGACGAAGCGCCAACTCCCAACTGATTTTATTGGCAATGGCCGGGGCCACATTTTGAAAATGGCCCCGGCCAACTTTGGAGGTCACCGTCATGTCGGAAATGTTCAGTATGAACGAACTTAGATTTTGATACAAATTGGCCAAAACCGATTTTCTAGGGTGGGTGGGAAAAATTTGGAGGTGGCCCGGACTAAGTTGGCAGGTCACCATCGCGGGCACCCGTTCTGCCCCAAAGGGTCTGAGGAGAAATTTGTGGGATGGGTGGGCCGAATTTAGGGTGGCCCGGGTCCAATTTGGAGGTTGCCATCATGTTCGACGTAGTCGAATTAGGTTTAACATCGATTTTGGTCCAAACGGCCGAAGTCAAATTTCTACTATACCGGACTGAGTTTGAATCACCGGCGCGAGATCACTATGCTGTGACTTCATGGAACAGCTTAGCCAGTTAGGGAAATGACACAAGACAGAAATATCGAGATAAGTTCTTAGACCGTTGTGGTGGGCGTAACTAAAAACTTTTAAGCATACTGCTACACTGTGGGTTCTAACATCAGTACAGCACATCATTACTAGCTGTGGATAGGTATCGCCTGGCTCGTTCGGATAGTTTTGTACCAAGGAGCAGCTAACTCATTAAACCAGTAGTTAAACGTTATGAAATAAATAAATAAATATGAACAGAAGAGCTATGCAGCCATCACATTAGATCATGCCAACGAGAATAAATGCTGCAATTAACTATCATAAGGTGTCATGGCCAAAATTATAAAAAGAAAGAGTGAAATTGCTCTGTATTATCGGGTCGTCCATAAGCTTATTCACTATTGCAAGTACACAGGTAACTCGTATCCGCTATGGTCTAATGAGCAAATAGTGCCGATTTACCAACTGCAAAGGATCATGACTGTTCAACCTGTGACCAAGGATTGAACAAATTTGATAGGAACTTATTAGGTCGAACTCAACACCACTCATATTATGAACTGATTGCGAGTCCAGATTCCCATAGGCTGAGATCTGAACATTAGTGTGAACGCACACTCACGACTTAGATCATGACCCGATTGTTAGTCCAGAATCACTCACGGCTCAGATCTGAATGTCAGCCTAAGTGCGCCTGAGTGATTCGTCTCATGAGTGAATCCGCCCACCTATGAATACTGTACTTAAAAAGTCCAGTGTGACATTGCCCTGTGGCTGGATATTCGTAGTCTTTGGTGAACCAGCATGGATTTGAGCCTTTATAACTTGTGTGCGAGACCGATGGGCATTTGCTCTGCTGCCAACGCACGTCAATAAAGGGAAGATTTGAAACAGCAAGAACTGGCTGATTTTGCCGTCAGATCATTGGACAAATTCACACAAAAGAAAGCGCGCCAGACACGGTTGTCTGTCATGAGACGTGAAAACGAGGTCAATCCATATGTCAAGGGAGATCTAGGTTAATAAGCCGCCAGAGCGTGCCGTCGTCCCCGACGCCAAACGCCGCTGCAGAATTTACAACACGGCGTGTTCCGTGCGTTACTGACTGGTTCAAAAACCTCTGCAGCTGCGCTCAGATTTTATGTTCCCCACTACCTTTATCTGTAGTATAGCTTTGCTTATTTAAGTAACTGGATATCTTTACTTGATTATTATTTTTGAAATTCACGTTCGTGCTTTTGTTTCTTTTCTTTACTGTGGCATTGATGCGGTGCCCACTCGCTTCGAGGATGCTGGCCTGTGTATCATCGCCATCGTCCAATGTCACGTAGAAGCGCTTTCGCATGCGATAGTACAGGGAGAGCATGACAAATGTCTTGAATCGGCGAGTGTACTTATCCCTTGGCTGGGGTGTATAAGAGCCGGGAAGCCATCCAGCCGTACACTTGAGCGCTAATTTCCTGGAGCGGATATAGGGCAAAGTGCTCGTGCAGGAATTCGCTGCGAAAAGTCCATACTGAGATGGCGGCTATATTCGGGATTCCAGATTGGGTTATTTTGGTAATTACAATGGTCGTGATCCTTTATATGTGAGTATGAATAGGCCTCCCCTGTCTTTCATTTTTTGTATAATTGTTTCTTGGAAATTTCATATTGCTTCAGGTCCATTGCTTCTATATTAAAATGTGTCAAGCCTTTTATAGATATTGGTGTGGACCATGAGAAATGCTTTTTTTTTACATCCTTTTAACGTCTCGCAATGTAACTTTTCTATTCTCTTACTCTTTTTAGTTTTGCGCGAGAATTTAATTGCTAAATCTGAACTAATACAAGTTATGAGACCATCATTCTTCCTTTGAGGCTCGCAGGTGGACTGTAATTTAATTGGTTCACAGGAAATGAAAGAGCCAGTACCTGTCACACTTTCTCTGTAGACACCTAAGAAATAAAAGGGAGGATGTGGGAGTGAAAAAGGAAAGAGAGAAAGAGGAGCCGTAGAGGACGGATGTGGAAAAATTTCGACAACCTAGGAATCTTTAACGTGCATTGAATTTCACAGCATATGGACGCCTCTTATTTTCGCCTCCATCGAAACGCACCAGCCGGTGGCGAGATCGAACCCGGTAACTCCCGTAGAGTAGTCGGTCGTCTTAACCATTGCGCCATCGCGGCGGGGTGGCCAGCGCTGAACGTCGCTTAAATTCGCCGATGTCACACGCTCGAGCATTCGCGCTGAGCCTTCTGAAGACCATACATGCGTTAGCGTTGGTTTTCTACTGCGCATTACATGAACATGTCATCGTCTGTACAAAGAAATGCAGAAGCGGCAGGTAACGCTAGACCACGACTGCCAACCAGATAACATATGGCACACACTCACACAGGGGAATCGGGCAAGAATTGGGCAACAGGGTAAGATGAAGACGTATACCTAAATTGGTGTATCAAGCCGCAGTCCATGCCGCTTTTGTGTCCTCTCTCCTCTTTCTGATCGCCGCGCTCTAATCTTCACCCACTCCCCTTCTCCTATCCTGTCATATCCCGCCCGACGCACCGTACTCTTCATCCTCTTCCTCTCCGCCACTCTACGCTATTTAGCCTCTCCTCTTCCTTGTTCCTTGTCTACCCTGCCGCTACGTTTGCTTTGCGCATACCTGCAGAGAGGTTTCAGTCGAACTAGTGTCGCCCAATTCGCAAGAGATTTTAAAGCATAATTTATCCGACTCTAATGCATGCCACCGTTACAAAAAGTGTCCACATACGATTGAAGTAGGCCGGCAGGAGTAGTAGTAATAGTATATAATACATTCATTTTGGAAATTGGGTTTTGGGTTATGCGCGGGGTTGGTCAGGTTTTCAGTTCGGGACTTCGTTGCCTGATGCTGCAGCTCGAGCTTTCGCAAGCAAGGTTCTTTGTGCCGCAAGGTCGGAGCTGCGCAGGGCCACCTACCAATCCGCTCACAGGCTGGAAGTAGAACAATTCTGCAGTCAAACGCTGGCGAAACCAATTCGCTATCATTGCTACATTTTGAAGCTGACTAGAATCCAACTATGCGCTGAAAGGCAAGAAAACGTCTCCCGTTGCGAGCACCTGTTTTTATCCCTTCCGATATTGCGCAACGCAAAGAAATTAGTCCCTCGTTGGATTTGGAGTGCACCCTTCCCCAAGTGCGCGGTGCCCTGACGTCTTTCGGCATTGTATGGGGAGCGAGGGAAATAAGTAGGTGCTTTCTCTCACCTCCGCCTTATGTCTAGGTACCGTATACCCTCGTGGCGCATGTGCGTCTTCTTGTGACTTCGCCGCTTTCGCCGCAGGCTAAGAAAGAGAGCGGAGTTCACGTGTATCCTCACAAGTAGAAACAAAATTAGCCATGTGTGCGTGTTTGTCCCCTTTCTTAGAGCTCGGGCCAAGGTTAGGTTCCACGAGTGTCCTTACGTTCTTATTGTTCTTTCCCCAGCCGAGCTTCCCGGTACCGAAATTACTGGAAAGACCAGGGTGTTCCACACGAGAAGTTCTCCCTGTTTTTCGGTCCGCAGATTAAACATATTTTCAAGGTGAGCGAAAACTACCCCTTTGACGCAAAAAAAAAAAAAGAGAGAAAACTTTTCCTGAATAGGCTCTTGCTTTTTCTGCAGCCCTTGCACCTTGCAGATGAAGAGCTTTACAAAAAACACGGACGCCTATTTGGGTAAAGAGGCTTCGCTTTCAATTATACATATAAGGATGAAGCTGTCGTTAGAATCATTCCTCTAACTTTCATGAAACACTTTGGATTTACAAACAGGTCCTTCGAGGATGGGAAACCGGTGCTCTTCGTCGCTGACCCGGAACTAATCAGGATTGCTCTGGTTAAAGATAGCGCGAAGTCACAAAGAAGGGTGAGCGTACTTTTGTCGAATTCCTACGGTTCATACCAGGAGCGTAAGTGAAGGCCACCACTATTTCTGCAATATACTAGTTGAATTACCTAGACAGTTGCAGAACAGTCCTACCAGGGTTGACGGACAAAATTGGCAAACAATATTAACTAGTAAGCTCGTTACCTTATTTTAAATATATTTTTTTACTATAAACGATAGAATTCTGCTTGCAGGTACACGTGCGTAGCTGGCAATTGCTTCAGTTTTTCGAAATTACAAGAACGCGATCCACCGACCATCTACAGGGGAAGTGCCACACGCGACTTTGCCTGTTAAGAGTGCGCTGAGTGGTTCATCGATGTTCCTGACCCAGCCCATGAGGAGAAGACACTCATTGATAACGCACCTTGAGGTTGTCAAAATTCTTTGCGATAGTCGATATCGCGATCCTTTATTATGAGAAAGTCAGACATAGCTAAAACTGCGTCATTCCTTACACCGACGACTTAGGGGAAATTAATACTCCACATGTAGATAAGAGATGTGTGAATGTGTCTTCGATGACGCTACGATGAAAATAACACATTTATCGGTGGCTAGCATTAATCAAGAAATTAGTATTATTGTTGCGTATCCTTCACTGTGATTTTTGCTTTTCAATTTCACGCTGCCGCTTTGCATGTATGGGTACTAGTTAATGTCCTAGATAATTGTAATCGAATTCTTAAAAGCGGCCGAGTATCCTAACCCTGTGAAACGAGCGAGAGTTCCCGCAAGTCATGTGGCCATGGGTGAAATGTTTCTTCATCCATGACGATTAATCAGCAAAGACCAAATAGCTGAGCATTTAATTGTTTATTTGAAGAATAAGATGGCAATTCAAAAGTTGTAGACTCTCTTGAAGAACAGCTAGCGGCAGCGTTTGCTCAAAGGTACCATTTATGAAGCTTTATTTACTGCTCTGCAAAAGCAGCTACCATGTCACCAGGTACTGGGCCGAATTCCACCTATATCACACACACAATTAAAGCGCTACCTTTGAAGCTGGTTTTGGGACGCCTAAGTTGCACCTTTGCCCCATTAAAGGCTTTCCAGTATGGGAGTAGTCTTTTCAGCCCGGCAAAGTTTAACTTTATTTTCTCGGAGTAACTTGGTATAAAAGTTTCAGTCGTCTCGTTTTCAACATACATAAAAAATTAAGTTTTGGAACTTTGTATTCTAAACAAGAAATTAGAAAAATTGCTAATAAGATTTTTTAATAAACCTTGCAGAGCGAAAAAAATATTGAAGGCTACTATACATTAGACGCCGCGGCTGTTTACACCTAGTTGATTTCAATGAGCTGCGCACACGGTGTATTTAAAAGCCTTAGTTAACTTTTTAGTATGTTCGTCATACACATGACAACAGTAAGAAATAAACAATTGGAAGCCTCCGCATGTACCTTTTCGTGCTCTTTCCAGTCACGTCTGGGTCACGCGCTGTCTAGCACATATGTAAAACAAATTCCCAGGACGAGCATCAATCCCACCGTGTTTCTAAGAAGATCATTAAATCTCCAAGAAAAATGGCGACATCCTAGCTTCGTGTTTCAATCTACGCATTTAAAATAAATCGACGGTGTACAAGAAAAAAATGAAAGAAGAAAAAAAAAAAACCTGAGGCTAGAGGGAAAGAGAGCAAGTAAGAAAGAAGTGAGAAAACGAATGAAAGAAAGAATTAGATCAACAAAGAAAGAGAAGGAAAAAGAGAGAAAAAGAACAGATGAAAGAAATTTGGTGGCATGGCGGGTCATGAGAATATCTCTATCTGATGACGAGCGTCTCTACATCCGCTCCCGCCGCGGCGGCTACGTTTCGATATAGAGACGAAGTATGAGGCATTCACGCACTGTTCGTGGCCAGTGCCGCTTAAATAGCTACGGTTGTTCTAAATAATCCGGTGGTATTCATTAGGACATTCCCGATATATATCGAGCCGCATTGGGACCTTATAAACCAAACGAAAGGAAGCCTTCCGAGAAATACGGTTCACTTGCAAGCGATTTTCATTGAAGTGGGTGATTACAGTCAGAGCTTCGCACCTCTTGTGAACGTGCTAAGGATTTTCGTGAACAGGAATATTATGATTTAAATGTACCAGTTTCAACAGATGTGGCCATAACAGAGAAAATTTCTAGAAAAGAGTTTTTCTTGTAAATCTCTGCTTCTCTATTATTCCCGATATACAAGAATACGCTAAAACTATCTACAATTCCTCAAGTTGTTTCATCAAAGGAAGACGTACGAAATGGGCAGGGTCAAAAGCTCCCAGGCCGTATGCAGATTCTGCTTTTGAACGTTATAATCGGGCACTTAATGCACCTATGAAGCCGACAAGATGTTCAGAGGTGACAATGACGCTTCTGCCCCGAGCAGATTCTTGTATTTGGCAGTGTCCTAATTGCTCTGCAATATGACTGAAACGCATATCCTGTTGCCTGAGAACTTACGACCAACACTGTACATCATTTTTCTACACAGATATCTTCCTTTTTAAAGCCTTTGACCGTCTGGCTACAGGTTTGCGTATTACTTTAAAGTTGAAGGATTTCTGTAGGTTTTGAAGCCACTTTTGCATTGCTTCCTTTGTGCCTATGTTTGTGAAAAACCGATGATTTAGCCAGCAATCACGGCCTGATGAATGTCAGAAGCGATATCTTTGCTACAGGAAATGTAACCCAGTACCACAAGCTTACCAGCTAGACGGAATTCCAGGCCCGGAGACGGCGATGCCACGGTTGTCAGCACACTAATTAGTCGCAGCCATTAGGCATATAAGGCGTCTGAGAAGTGACAGTACGGTCAACCGGTAACTTCTTGCAAGGAACACAAAAGTATGTGACCTATTGCAATAAGTGCTTTGAAAAGAAAAGACACTGCGCAAAAAAAAAAAATGGTGTGCATAAATAACACGGAATTAATCTGTAAACCCCTATGGCCACCCTTCATAGGCAATGCTTGATGACATTGACGCTGCAAGTATCTTGGAAGAATGCTGACATTATCTTAATACAAGAAAAGGGGACGCTAAGGACCTGAAAAAAAAAACAAAAAAAAAAAACAGACCAATCGGCTTACTATATTCGTTACGTACGAGGTAATTAAAATTATCGCTTCTAGAGTCTGGGTAATCTTAGACTTCAATCAACCAAAGACTCAAGCTGGTTTTCGGAAACGGTATTGTACCATCGATTATACTCATACTACCAACCAGGTGATGAAAAATGCTGGGAATATAATCAGCCCATAAAAATAGCATTTATTGATTACGAGAAAGCATTTGACTCAGTCGAAACCTCAGCAGCCATTGCTAAATCAGGCTGTAGGTGTGCCATATTTGAAAGTACTGTACTATAGTGTACCGCAACAGTACTGCATAAAGAATGTAATAAAATTCTTATAAATAAAGGCATTAGGCAAAGAGACACAATCTCCCTCCCCAGGTCTCTCCCCCCCCACCACCCGTACAGCTTTCCTAGAGCAAGTGTTCAGAGGCTTGGAACGGGTGGGGCAGTTAGGAAAGGGTTTGTAGACTATCTCAGTAACTGCGATTCACTGACGGCATTGAAACGTTAAGTAATTAAGGGGAAGAATTTCATAGGATCAATAATGACGTTACCACCAGAATAGACAATAATGTAATCAAGGTGATATTCAACAGCATTGAAAGAGAATTCAGTAGTTTAAAACAGGTCGTAAAGCCCTGGAAGCCGTAGGTGAATATATCTACTTAGGACAGGTAGTAACGCAGACTCTAACCACGAAAAGGAAATGAGTGGGAGACTAAGGTTGGGATGCACTGCATGTGGCAGGTACTAGCAGATTATGGCAAGCATCTTATTGGTATCACTCAAGAGGCAGGTATGTAACAGTAGCCTCTTGCTGGCGCTCATTTACGGGGCTGCAACGTAGAACTGAGGACAAGGTGTAAAATTATGTAACTGAAAACCGTAAGAGAAAGGAAGCGTGCAGAGTGGGTGACAGAACTAACTCAAGTTGATGGCATTCTAATCGAAAAAAAAAATGAAATGGGCATGGGCAGGAGATGTAGTGCGATGAAATGATAACCGATGGTCGCAAAGGGTAGCAAATTGGATTCCAAGGGAAGGAAAGCGTAGCAGAGGGTGACAGAAAATTAGGCTAGTAACTTTGCAGGGGTCAACTGGATGCTGCTAGTACAGGACGGGGTTGATTGACAGATTATGGGTGAGGCACTCGCCCTGCAGTGCGTATTATCCGGCTGCTGCTGCTGTTGATGATGCGTAATATGTTCCTAAATGACTCATTCGGTGTTCTACTATATCGACTTCATGACATGCTAAAGCTGGCTTCCGGAAACAAAGACCTAATATATGTGGAGCCTACTTGCACTCCTATCGTATTATTGAATGTTCTATTTGCAAATGCGCAGTTGTTTTTGATCTGGACTTTTTTGTAAGTGAGACAACCGGCGGCCTGGCCATTCATGCTGTAACAACTTTAGCAAACTTCATAGCGTAATATACAGCTATTGAAATATAACTAATCGGTTGATCGAGCACATGAATACATTTAGCGGGAAAGCATTTACAGAAATATTCAGAAGAACAAAATTTCCTTGCAGATATTCAAGTACGACGACCCGCTGTTGGCCAACATGATGCTTAACGCTGAATCTAAACAATGGAAGAAGCTTAGAACTGCGTCAACGGCAGCATTCACATCAGGAAAATTGCGAAAGGTAAGCCGTATCTGCTATTTAACGTAAGTGAACGGTTACTTACCTGTTTTCCATAATATTCGTGCTTTATACTTAGTTATTAAAACTTTGAACGGATTATCTGATTTACAGAGTTCCGCAAATGTTCCCTTGTGGAACTATGTAAGCCAGCTTCTCTGCAGGGTTTGTTTTCAAATCAAAAGGCCTCTTTAACAGAGGACACGTGCAGCGTTTATTGAAAAAAAAAAATGAAAGAAGCACGCTCCTCCATGGCGCAATTACAATTTCGAGTCGCGGGTGTTTCGCAGGGAGGAGCGTGACGAATCGGCCGAACCTAGTCACTCTCTAGAGCAAGGCGCTGGACAATCCCTCACCATTCAGCCTCTGTTTTACATATAAAGAGATGGCATTCGAACATGATACCCTTCCAACACCTCCACCAGAGGCATCTTGCAGTCAACAGGGGACATTTCTGAGTGTACTTAGGAGGGCTCCCCTCTGCTCGCTGCTTCAAATAATGCGATTGGCGTCTGGGAACGAGACCGTTTGGGTGGAAAACAAGCTTGCAGAGAAGCGGACTTACAGATTTCCGCCAAGTGGTCCAGTGGTCCATTTACCACTCCCGCAACCGTACTGCGCTGTTGTTTGGTCGTATTGCTGTTTATTCAGTGTGCCGTTTCTTCCCTGTGCCGCTTTGCCAGTACGTTGTTTTGATTCTGCGCCGATGTTCCTATATGCTGTTTTCACGCATGGTGTTCTATCACCATGCTGTTTTTTCTTCCCTCTGCAGTTTGTTTCATTACGCTGTTTTTAGGTATCACCTTGCGACGGGAAGACTTTGTTGCCAGTGCTTCTCTGCTTACAAGTTTTATTTGCATTTCTTATTTTGAGTTTATTTTTTATTACTGTTACCTCAACATCAAATTTTTCGAAAAATGTTTTCACCAACACGAACTTGTAATTCGTAAGTGATATATTCTACAGATTAAGTTCAGGTAATGTATTCATTTCTTGTACCTGCACTGAGCCCTGGCCAATTCCCCACTTTTGGAATGGGCGTGTGTACAGAGGAGAAAAGAAGAAGTAGAGGTAATGCGCTTACCGTCACTTGCCGGTAGGGTGGGAGATTGAGAAGGGCAGCTAAGAGGCACTGATCTCATTGACGAAATGGCGTGCAATATTCACCATCCCATGTCCTTGAATGACCTTTCACTCAGTAGCATGCCTTCGACTGATTATGACAGAGTTTACTGCAAGTCACGTCAATAAAGACGCCTTCCAAACATTTTTTGCACCTTGCTAGCAAAATGGGAAGCATAAAACCTGCCACGAATGCTTCGTTGACTCTTTATGGCAGTCCGCGGCAATTAAATTAGCATCCGCCTAGACAGTGCGACTGTGCGGTATAAGGCTGGAATGTTTTCCAGTCACCATATCACACATTTCAATTGACTGCATCTGTCTGGAGGAGTGATATACGGCAATATATGTTTTATTTTAAACACGATTTAAAATGCTTCTTAGACTGAGGCCATGCATATTCGAGGTGACGATTCGCCATGTTCACTAGCGGGCTTAATTCGCTTAGCGCGTGGCCTATAAATGCAAATAAATCCTCAATGCATAGTTCGTTCTGCTTACAGATGCAAGGCACCGTTGATATGTGCGCTGTGCAGTTGGTCGAGCGGCTCAAGGAAGCGGCCATGCGCTCAGAAGACACCGACACCAGGGGGTAAAAGTGACTGTTCTCATTTTAGAAAACATTTAAATGTCGTTTACTTACTGCTCGACTTTTGGCGTGCTTACTAATGCAAACAAAAGGCCCATAACTTAACAGGTAATTATTTAGTCTCATCCAGCCACCTGTAAGGTAAAATGTTCATTGGTTATCAGGTGCGGCGTAATTTAAACCCAGAAACTAACCCTACTTGGAGTTGTAAGGCGCTAATAGCGAGCGAAAAGGTTTTTGGACAGTGCCCTTCACTGCGCAGTCTGTGATGGCCTCGCCGGCGGCTAGTGGGAAGGTGAAGGAAAGAGTACAATGTTATCTGCTGGGATTACTAGCCTTGCGAAGAATACCTGCAGGTAATTGAGAGCCTAAGAGCATTTTCGCGCTTTTTTTCAAGAGTGCGCTTTTGTGGTCTTATTTTCTTATTTAAGAAACTAGAAAGTTTTCTTTTATTACATCACGAAAAAAGTACCCTATAGGTCCCAATCTTTGCTCAAAGAGCACTAGGAGGAAGATATTACATTTTTGTTAGTATTCCAACAGAGCATAGTTTTCATGGCTACATAAACAAAATGAGAAACAAAGAACGAATTCGTTCGCTGGATGATAAAATGAGCTCTCAGCCGAAATTATGCAGCCTAACCGACCCTGTGTTTAATGAATCAATTAAGAAAACTTATGATATTATGTAAAATAAACGCAACACTAACAATTTGCCAACAACTGTCACCGCAATACAGAATGCATGGATACACATTTATTTTTGGGATAGAAAGTGCCGCGTTCAGTACCTTGACAGATCGTGTGCCTTGAAAGGGTGAAGTATGCACACACCGAATCATTACTCTCTTAAATGGCAAGTCAAATTCCAACGTCTCCTCTTTTTGTTTCTCGTCTCCAAAGCTACTATGGTTACTTCGCATTTGAGGCCGTCGCAAGGTGTTCCTTCGGGGCCCAGCTTTCACCGAAGTCTGCCGAAGAAGAGACCTTCGTTCGGAGCGCAAGACACGCATTTTTTACGCCTATTACAGCGCGGATTGTGCTCTCAGGTTAGAATGATTTCACTACCATTTCCATGACACCATAGTAATTTAGCTATTCTTTTCATGCTCATATTTGTCAGACTGAGGAAGTGGCTAGGAATTGTTGCTCGCTTTCTGGAAGTCGGTCGAACACTCTCTTCACCCTTTTGTTCAAAAAATTTGCTTACAGTGACGCCAGCTACTGAAGATATGTCGAGTTAAATTTTACATGCTGGCTCCAATTAGAAATCAGTACGTAGTTAGTAGATGGCGTAGCCCTAAATAAGAGCAAAAGTTAATAAACAATTAAATGCAAGAGTGCAGATAACAGCAGTGCGATATGAAAAAATGGTGCCTTGGCAGCAAGCGAGTCGTCTTGCAAAAACTAAGGATTAGTGAATGTCTGATTCTAATTTCGCAACCTTGATTTTATTATTGTTGCTCACGCCCCTTCCCCCTTCCCCGCGCCCTTTTTGTGTGTAGCAATGCCCAATAAACAATTAAAATAAGCATTTTCAATCCAGACGTAGTGTCCGTCGTAAGGCTTGCATTATGCCGCTTATTTAAACTAGCTTATTACGGCGTCCGTTAGGTGTGTGTGAAATGTTTCTGATCGGGGCAGTCTGCTTTAAGTATTTAATATTAATGCAAAGTTGAAAAGAGGAGAGTACATGTGATACAACGTTTTTAGCTAACGTATAGGAAGTATTTCTGTTCAAATTCTGCTGAAGCTTTGTTGAAAAAAAAAAAAAAAAAAGAAACCTTATAGGAAGAATGGTAATAAACGCTCATTACAATGCGCGAGGACAACGTATGTTTCAACTGCCTCAATATTAGTGCAAAAATTGCAACTTGACTCGCCTGCAGTTCGCCTTGTCGGTGACGCAAGCTACTGCTGTTTTCTTAAAAATAATTGGGCCGAAAATCCTTTACTTTGTACTTCAAATGGGTGTAGAACTGTTACAGATGACTGCTGCGGTAGTTATGTGTATGTGGAGCAATTTTTTTTTTTTCAGTCTTATTTCAGAAATTAGGCGAAACTTTCCACAAAGCCCGCTTCAACAAGCCTGCTTTTGAATTCTACAAAGCTGCAACAAGTGAAATGATGAAAAAACGCTCGGAAAGCAATAAGGTAAGCACTATACTGCAACGCCGCCCCGTTGGTGCAGTGGTAAGGCGCCCGGCTACTGTGCCGGAGTACCCGGGTTCGATCCCGCCAAGCGTCTACTCCTGCTGCACTGCTGAAGGCATTGCGCGAATCGCGAATGCATTTTATTGTGGGATATGTTTCTCAGTAAAGCGGTGCGAACGTCCAACATTCATTATATCGCCAGCAAGTTCTGGAGCACCGCCTGCATCCGCTGCAATGTGAAACTGGCTATGTATAGCGACGTTTAGGTTTGGTTTGGTTTGGTTTGTGGGGTTTAACGTCCCAAAGCAACTCAGGCTATGAGAGACGCCGTAGTGGAGGACTCCGGAAATTTCGACCACCTGGGGTTCTTTAACGTGCACTGATATCGCACAGCACACGGGCGCCTCGACGTTTAGGACAGGCGCGAGGAACAGTACAGTTCGCTTCCTGGCGCGCCTGTGGTAGACGCCGTTGCCGAAAGCTCCGCACTTGCGTAGGCATGCCATTGATACCCGAGTACAGCAAGCAGTCACCTATAGACCAGTCTCAAGTTGTACGAGTCAGGCGTGAAATGAAATGAGTAAACTCTGCTTCCCTTTTGCGGAGTCCGATCTGCGGGTCCGTGCCCGCGTACAAAGTAGACACAAGCTTTCTGTTCGGAAAACACGCCGACTGCGGAATCGACGCCAGTTGGAGTGACTATAACATGCGCCAACGAGGACAATGGGAAAGGCGATCGAGTCAAGCGAGCAGAACTTTCCAAGGGTGCACACTCAATACAAGCACGATACAGATACAAACTCCATGAAGATACCTACTCAATACAGACACTGCTCATCGCTCTGCTGACTCTACGTCATAGTTGTTTGATGGCGTCATGTTATTTATCTATGCACACGTCGTTTTCGTCAGAGAAATGTCACTGCCGACGGGTTTTGCAAAACGGGTTCTTAGCCGGGCTTCTAATTGAAATTAAACTAAATATATGTTTGCGGAAATATCCCGGCTTGTAATTGAAATAAACTAAAATATCTTTGCGGAAATGTGACAGGTTGGGATTACTTGGGGAATATCTCTATAAACAGAAAATCAATTGTAATCCTTCCGATGCTTCGAACATTGGCGTCTATACTCCCTCATAAAAGGAAACGGTACTGAACCCCATTTTTCCCGCAGAAAGGACGGAAGCACTTAGTCTAAGCAAAAGTTCTTTTATTTATTTATTCGCGATACTGCCAGTTGATAGTTAAACCTTAGTAGGTATCTGATAGGATATTTACCAAATAGTTAAAGTCTTGATTTTGCTTCTAAAAAATACGGAACCATGACTGGTCGCGATAAAGCTCTGATAAAAGGCAAAGGAAGTTAGGAAGTTTATAAGGAAATACCCTAATGTAAGTGTTTATTAGGAGGACGACGGCAACACGTTTTGCGTTCACAACAAGAGTTTTCAAATTACCTTTTTTTGATGAATTTGGGGCTGTTGCTCATCAGAAAAAGATGCTTCCGTTGCTAGTAAATCTCGGGGTAACCATTTAGTGTTCTTGTGGTAATATTTTGGTGAACTCGTGATAAAGGCCAGGACAGACATCGAGTCGTCGGTGGCATTATTTTCTTTTAAAAAATCAGATCTTCACACCTTGTTCTTCGTGCCTCAAAATAGTTTTGCCACCGTATTCAGGCGCTTTACTTTATGGCTGTTGCCTTGTGTTCGAACTCTAGCGGCAGGAGGATTTTATGCAAATGATGCTGAATGCCCAAGAAATTTCAAAAGAAGGAACGACAAAAGCCAGCCAGGAAAGCCTCAGTCCTGAATTTGAGACTCCTCAACTGATGCCCAAAAATATCAAAAGTGAGTATATTATGTATGATATTTTTTCAATATGTATCAATTGAGTTTAGTCGTTCAGTCGTGTCCGGCGTTTCCTGACCCTATGAACCATATCACGCCACGCTTTCCGGTCTCCCACTATCTTCCTAACATCACATAACTTCATCTGCAGCGCCTCGAGGATGCCATCCAACCATCACGTTCGCTGCCTACCCCTTCAATATGTATAGGGTTTAACACAATTAGAACTTTGTGTTTAAGTAATGCTTTGGATGCAAAGTTATTTACCTGAACTGCTCACAGGCAGCTGTTTAATTGATATCACCTACACACCCTTACAAACATGCGCTCCCCCTTCTCCCTCCCTCCCAACGGCAGACGCACATATTATGAAACGAAAGACAGGTGCCTAAATTCTAAATGTAATCTGCAGCAAGGAGTTTCTCGTCTTTTATCTACACCATATACTGCTAACACGGACAGGGAAAAGCTGTTGGTTTGGAAGGCACAATGTAGAAAGGTGAAAAAAAGAACTCGGGAAGTCTGTTTGTACTGTCAATCAAAAATATCGCATAAGAATGTTTGCATGAGATTTGGAAACAAGGAGTACAAGAAGCATTTGAAAACGAATATCTCAAAGTTGTCACGTGTTAAATATCTGCCAAGTTTTTAAAAAACCTGATTTTAAATCTGATTTGTGGGCCATACTCAGTAATGGCAACTCGATCAGCTGGAACATTCTTGTGTATACGGCTCCTGAAGCGGTACTTGCTGCTATATTCTAGTGAAATAAATTTATGTGAGTAGTTTTTTGAGTGAGGCAAATTTAACAGCCTTGCGTGTTGTCTATAATTTGCAAATTCATTTCGCAAATTATAGACAAATTATAGAGACCGGCAGGTCGGAGCGTGATTGGGTGCCGCCGTGAGTTGTTTCCTTCATTATTCATTGCACTTCGATATGTGCTGAGCTGACGGGGGGGGGGGGGGGGGGGGGGGATGTAGCATCATTTTCGATGGCCGATAAATTCGAGGCTAATAAAGATAGCTTAAACGTTTTTCCGTTGCGGAAACGACCGATATGGGACACCTATTGCTCGTGAGCGTTTTCAAGTTTTAGTTAGTACCATTTCGTACTATGGTAATGTTTAGTAGCCTAGGAAAGGAACAGCAGTTTACGTTTGTTAGCGAAGCACTGGAAGTAGTCGGCGAATATATCTATTTAGGACAGGTAGCAACCGCAGATCCGGATCATGAAAGGGAAATAACAAGGAGAATAAGACTGGGCTGGAGTGCATTTGGCAAGCACTCCCAGATTATGACTAGCAGCTTACCTGTATTGCTCAAGAGGAAAGTATACAACAGTTGCATCTTACCTGTACTTAGTTATGGGACTGAAACGTGGAAGATAAAGAAGAGGGTTTTACCTAAGTTGGGACAGCGCAGAGGGCTGAGGAAAAAAAGAAGGTAGGGATGACGTTAAAAGATCGGAAACGTGCAGAGTGGGTCAGAGAAATACCTCGTCACTGATATTCTAATGAACATCAAGAAGAAGAAATGGGCATGGGCAGGACATATAGCGCGAAGAAAGGATAACTGATTGTCTCTTAGGGCAACAAACTGGATTCCAAGGGAAGGAAAGCGTAGCAGGGGCGGCAGAAAATTAGGTGTGCGTATGAGGTTAATACGTTCGCAGGGGTCAAGTGGATGCAGCTCGCAGAGGCCCGGTTATTTGAACGAAAATGGGAAAGGCCTTCGCTCTGGAGTGGGTATAGTCAGGCCGATGATGATGATGATGATGATGATGATTTTGTGGGCCCTTTAACGCCTCGAGTCAGAGCGCGGACCTGGAGCAAATTGCATTTCGCCTCCACCTAAATTAGCTGCCGCAGTATGGATTCGATTCAGCGGACTTGAACTCTGGAGTCATATGTCAATGCCGTCGAACAACCCAACGCAGCAGGCTGATAACTGAAATAAAATCTTTCGAAAACGGAAACGCATGATGTAGGGTCACAAGGCGCTAACACTGAGCTCGAATGTGTTGTGATTCCAGCACTGCTTGAATCCAAATATGTGCCTAACGTGGTCCTGAGCCAAAGGTTTTAGAATCATTCACGACGAGAACGTCTTTCTAGAGATGTCTTCGAAATATTTTGATTTAGCGCAAAGCATATGCAGACATTTGTATTTGATTCAAGAGTTTCTTAAGGTGCAATGTGTTTCATGTGACGGTGAATATCAACAACTGTCCCAGCTAATTGTAACTAGCTTTTAATATAGTCGGACTGTCCCGGCCTGGTGAAACCAACTCAGGGATGTTGAATTGAGTAGCCTGTCAGTGCACACAGGTGAGTAGCATGTACAGACGTATGGCTGCAGAGTTCATCGGGAACCGAATCATTATCCCCTTCGCTTTCCAGCCGAGCGCACAAACCACGGCTCCTCGCCGCGTTTGTGAGAAAAAGATCGTAATTCTCTTTGTCTAGCTGAAGGATTTGGATTTTTGTATGTGGCTTCCTATTTGTACGGGCCGTCATTACGAAAAAACGAAAAAGGACAGCTGTCCCAGCTAATTGTAACTAGCTTTTAATATAGTCGGACTGTCTCGGCCTGGTGAAACCAACTCAGGGCTGTGGAATTGAGTAGCCTGTCAGTGCCCACAGGTGAGTAGCATGTACAGACGTATGGCTGCAGAGTTCATCGGGAACCGAATCTTTATCCCCTTCGATTTCCAGCCGAGCGCACAAACCACGGCTCCTCGTCGCGTTTGTGAGAAAAAGATCGTAATTCTCTTTGTCTAGCTGAAGGATTTGGATTTTGGTATGTGGCTCCCTATTTGTACGGACCGTCATTACGAAAAAACGAAAAAGAAGGACAGTAGCGGCGACAATTACAGTGCATTTAGTTGGTAATGTTGATAGTAGCGATAGTGATAATAATGATAGTAGCGACGACAATGACGATGCCGTTGGTAAGGATAATAATGGATTTGAATATATGGCTTCCGTGTTTGTAACGGTGGGTCTAGGCGAAAAAAAACAACATTTCAGAAGTGTTTTTGCCGAATTACGTATGCGTCTCGACTCCCTACAGCCTATTATTCTTCGCGGAAATTTCTCTCTCCAACGTCAGTTGTCGCTTTGCTGTTCACACTGTTGCTAATAATTAAGAAGCAGGTAATAAAAAATTGTCGATTAGAATGGCTTTTGCCGTTTCCGCTCTTCAGGAGACGTAAGCGCGCTGCCGTAATATTTTTCCTCCAAGGTAATTAATGAGCAATGAGCTGACTATCTAGTTAATGAGAGAACCTGTTAATACTGCCTCGGGGAATAGAGCATTTATTAATTTAAAACATTTGGCAATGTTCAAAAACAGCTTGCTTCAATGTTTGCACTAAGGGGCCACTTAAATAGCTTAATTTACGGCCTTAAAACGAACCTCCCACGTGACCAAACGCTGGGACATATATTTCGCCCAGAACAGGCGCTTCCAAGCGAAGCGCATTTTATCCTCTGGGATGCTTTTTGCAGTGCTTAAGCGGCAGATCAGATGTGGGGGCTTTAGTATTATTATATGCAACTGTTGTCTCATAAGACCGATATGAAATAAAAGCTATGTAAACGTGTGAAATAAAACGTGTGAAATAAAAGCTTCGTGCGAATGTTATAGTCAGCTGCTTTTGACGACGACCTGAAACTTCTGTTTGGACACTTCGTTCCTAAGGCTAATGTTTAAAAAGTCTCCGTAATTGACCTCTATTATTGATAAATTATAAAGAAGGCAAAATGTTGGTTACTTAATCTAGGCAGCACGAATATCGACCAAGAAGGTAATAAGAAAAGCTGCAGTTTTTATGACTTCCTTGGACTCAACATCTCTTAGCTGGTTCCTGGCCGCTAGACTCAGTATGTCTTTAGATCAAAAGGCAGAAATCCAGGGTTGGTTGGTGCATGATCCAAGGCTAAAAAACAGCGAAACAGAGACGAATGACGAACGAAAGAAGAACGTGCAATAAAACCGACGAACGTGCAATAAAACATGGTTGATTGTCAGCGCCGTGGCCCTCTCTGCTTCGTCTCGGTTAGCGCTTATTTAGCCTCAGGTGTCTGCAGAGAACTGGTTACGTTTAGCGTAAATATACCCTGTATATACTGTGTGTGTGTGTGTGTGTGTGTGTGTGTGTGTGTGTGTGTGTGTGTGTGTGTGTGTGTGTGTGTGTGTGTGTGTGTGTGTGTGTGTGTGTGTGTGTGTGTGTGTGTGTGTGTGTGTGTGTGTGTGTGTGTGTGTGTGTGTGTGTGTGTGTGTGTGTGTGTGTGTGTGTGTGTGTGTGTGTGTGTGTGTGTGTGTGTGTGTGTGTGTGTGTGTGTGTGTGTGTGTGTGTGTGTGTGTGTGTGTGTGTGTGTGTGTGTGTGTGTGTGTGTGTGTGTGTGTGTGTGTGTGTGTGTGTGTGTGTGTGTGTGTGTGTGTGTGTGTGTGTGTGTGTGTGTGTGTGTGTGTGTGTGTGTGTGTGTGTGTGTGTGTGTGTGTGTGTGTGTGTGTGTGTGTGTGTGTGTGTGTGTGTGTGTGTGTGTGTGTGTGTGTGTGTGTGTGTGTGTGTGTGTGTGTGTGTGTGTGTGTGTGTGTGTGTGTGTGTGTGTGTGTGTGTGTGTGTGTGTGTGTGTGTGTGTGTGTGTGTGTGTGTGTGTGTGTGTGTGTGTGTGTGTGTGTGTGTGTGTGTGTGTGTGTGTGTGTGTGTGTGTGTGTGTGTGTGTGTGTGTGTGTGTGTGTGTGTGTGTGTGTGTGTGTGTGTGTGTGTGTGTGTGTGTGTGTGTGTGTGTGTGTGTGTGTGTGTGTGTGTGTGTGTGTGTGTGTGTGTGTGTGTGTGTGTGTGTGTGTGTGTGTGTGTGTGTGTGTGTGTGTGTGTGTGTGTGTGTGTGTGTGTGTGTGTGTGTGTGTGTGTGTGTGTGTGTGTGTGTGTGTGTGTGTGTGTGTGTGTGTGTGTGTGTGTGTGTGTGTGTGTGTGTGTGTGTGTGTGTGTGTGTGTGTGTGTGTGTGTGTGTGTGTGTGTGTGTGTGTGTGTGTGTGTGTGTGTGTGTGTGTGTGTGTGTGTGTGTGTGTGTGCGTGTGCGTGTGCGTGTGCGTGTGCGTGTGCGTGTGCGTGTGCGTGTGCGTGTGCGTGTGCGTGTGCGTGTGTGTGTGTGTGTGTGTGTGTGTGTGTGTGTGTGTGTGTGTGTGTGTGTGTGTGTGTGTGTGTGTGTGTGTGTGTGTGTGTGCTGCATCAAAAAGGTTTTTGAGCCTAGTAGTCATCACAAAAGGTTGCCATTATTTCACATTAAATGAGGCTTTTTAAGAAATTCGAATAATCCAAGCGCCAAATATAAAATATGTTCTTGTGACATAAAACACGTATCCCTGGTCACACTGGCCAACGAATTCAGTAGCGAAGTGCTTGGCCGTTACCGCTCGTGTATTATGAGCATGTTTCGGAACATATTTTTGGTGCTAACGTTATGTTTATGTGCTTTTAAGTGAATGTACGAGTAATTTGAGTAAGGTCAGACGTGTATGCACACATTTGCGTTTGTTGCGACCATCAGGGGCTAAAAATTCGAGGACATTTTGGCGACTAAAGTGACGAAAGGCGAAAGCCTGAGTGCTGCATTCTGCTACGCGACTGTTGCGCATATGAGCGATGAACGCTGCTACGAGTAAAGCGAGCGACTACTCTTTCACATTCTGCGAGTGCATTTATGCTTCTTGTACCTTCGCAGTTGTTCTAAGTTTACGGTTGTGTGGTTGATTTTACCGGGTGAGCTGAATAGTAATTAATTAGCCAACTACGCAATTGGCACTAATTAGTAATTATCAAGCCATGATTCGTAAGTAGTAATTATTAGTCGTTATATATAATCAGTAATAAGTAGTAATTGGTTATTGAATATTCGTAATCATCAATTAAATACTTATCGGTCATTAATTGGCATATGGCCATATGAGGCACGCATTCGGCCATACTGTGTGGTGTGTGACCTCATGACGTCATTCCGTCTCGACCAGTCAGAGCTTCCGCAAAAGCGTGACACTTGCTGACAACGACAATGAGACAAAAAAGGCTTTCGCCTAAAAATTGTTTCAAGCCTTAGTCGAGGCTCTATGGTATGAAAATAATTGCTAAGTTGAAGCTTTTTCGGAAGATGCTCCCAGCGACGACACTGTGGTTTCCGACAATGAATTATGCAGCTATGACAGAGAGGAGGGTGAGGATTCAGACTATGATGAGAATATCGAATGAGAAAAAATAAAAGGGGATGTGCAATTCATGTGATGTGCATGCAATGTGTGCATTTACTACAAAGGTAACCCTTACTCAACTTTTATTTTTGGTTATGATCGAGATATCTATTCTAAGAAGTCTGACCTGCGACCTGTTTGCGTTTTCGGCACTACAAAATTTTTCCCAGAAAATTTACCTCACGTAATGATCGCGCCCATAAATTTGCGCATGTTTTTGGAAGGTACGTTTAAAGAAACGTTGTGGGGCGCAGGCTGTCTACGCATACTTTTCTATGGTTTTTCATGGCACCGTATGCGCATAGGTAACTTTATACCCTTTTTTCGCCCGGGTGCACGACCCGTGAAGACCTGACTGAAGAGGAAGCACTGTCGCAATGCGTGTTGTTCTTCGTGGCGGGCCAAGACACTTCCTCCGCAGCCGCTGCGTACGCCACCTACTTGCTTGCCGTCAACCCTCATGTGCAGGACAAGCTACGAGCAGAGGTTGACGAGTGCTTCCGCAAACACGTAAGAGGGTCTCTTTTCTGCGGAGTGGTCATTGTTCTCTTGCAAAAGGCTTTTTTTTTTTAGCCTCGCCCTGTTAATTCTATCGGCTAAGTTCAGCCAAAGAATAAGGCCGTCGTTGTACAAACGCCCGTACATGGTAACATTGGTCCTGTAAATGATCATTTTGGGAATGCTTCAGCGGCGGCCATTACTGACGCATCACAGATGCCCAGATTTAGTATATTACCTCCGCTAACTTCATCAAGGTAGCCCTTTGCCAACGGAATCTATTGAGCAAAATATTTCCAATGCCCATTAATATTCCTTAGCGAGCTCTGTTTCATCCATATCTTGAATGATATGAACAGAACTTTAGTGTGTTGAGGAATGCATTAGATAAATTCGAGATTACCTTTTTCTTAGCTTTTTCTTCTATGTACAAGCCCCTTTTAAGGAGAGGAGGGGATCTAGATCAACTCAAGTATGTAGTGATAACTCGTTTAAAAATTCTTGATACCAGAAACCAATGTCAAGAACGCACATCTGAGAACAAGATATAATAGAGTAGACTCGCAAGAAGCATGACTTGGTGCTATAGATTTACTTCAAAAGTAAATATGCAGCAACAGAAGAGTCGCAGAAATTTTTGAAAGCTTAATAGAAAAATAATTGCATTCGAAAGTAAGACGCATGCCCTAATATTTCGCTATGTAGAGGTGTGCTTTTGTGATAAATTACTCATAGATCTTTCGAAAGGCTTTGCAACTATGGCTTGAAAAAATCCATTCGGACTATTTGTAGCGAACGCAAACTCTTTCAGAACGATTGCAGATCTTAAAGGTACTGAATGATGCCATGATCAGCAGCGCCGAAGGGCAAGCAATAAAAATGAAAAAAAAGCGGATACGCATGCTGCTCCAAAAATTTTTCCCGCTAAGGTCACGTATGCCCTAATAATATCGAGCAAAAACGCGCATTACTAATAGTATACAGCGCAGGCTGCAGTGTTGTCAAGCTAAACTATATATAGCTCGGCAGCAGGAAAGTCACCGAGGAGAACTCGTTGATATAATAGTTTTCAGCAGAAACTGGTTCTCTGTCTCTTTCTGAAAGTAGATGTCGCTGGTTCTGCAGCAAAAAAAAAAAAAAAAAAAAAAAAAAAAATCTGAAATAGAAATGCGCATTCAACACCCAGAAAGTTATACTTAAAAATATATCCGTCGGTTAGTCCGTGTACTCGTGGCCTCATTGTCGACAAGTACCAAAGTAGCACACAATACGTTCCACCCTTTCCCCATTGGGGCTCGTATGGGCAAGTTGGGCTCTGGAATCCACAGTAATACCCATGAGGGCCACCTTTAGGGATCAAGCGGGCAAGCCCAAATTGCGCTTGCTTCGGCTTTTTCCATTTGGGCATTATATAGGCCTTGCAAAAGCTAACTGAGTACACATTCCCACATTTGGGCCTCAAGAGTCTCTCTTGGGCAATTTTAAGGCCGATGCAAAGCAAATTTGGGCTATACGTAAAAAAGCCAGGGCTAACCCAAATGGGTACCTAAATGGGCCTAATAGGTACCTCATGAGCCGCTAAAAACGAGCATGCTCGCAGGTTCCATACGTGGGCCCTCCAGGGAAGGTCAGACAGAACTTTGGACTTCAAGGAAAAAACTAATGGCCTGTACCAAATGGAGCTGCCCACCAAAAACCTCGATCTGTGGCGGGGATGGAATGGGCTTATACCCGTTTCTGCCCACATCGGTCTCTTGCGGGGCACTTTAGGGCTGATGCGATGCAAATAAGTGCCTAAAGAAAACAAAAGGTGGGCTAGCCAAAATGGGACGGCCCACTCAAAAGTCGAATAGGTCCCGCATTCTCGGGCCCGGCTGAAAAGCGGGCGTTCCCCCATGCTGCCTAAACGGGCCTTTTTTTGGGTAGTTATTTCTTGCGGGCAAATGCAACATATATTCGCAATCTACTTAGTAAAAATGAAACGAGCCCAATCGAGGCTGCCCATGGAAGGCGGCGGTGGGCCAATAATTGGCCGTAGGTGGGCTTTCTAGTCCGAAACTTCTCCATCCTATATTTAAAAGTGGCATTTTTATGTAATTCATAATATACGCGCAGCTCATTGCTTCTTCTGAAGGTTTTACATAACTGTTCTAAGCATATTCTTACTCCTACTGAAGGCTATCTTTTCTCACTCTGGCAAATATGTTATGTGTGCAGTATTAGATGAAAATAGGCAGCAGTAACTGTTCCACTTCAGGAATATGTACTGAACTACCTCCGAATCTTCCCTGCACCATTATAATTCGAAGGTAGTTCAGTACATACTCCTAAAGTGGGACAGTTACTACTGCATATTTTCTGCCAATACTGCATCTTCCAATCTTCCCTTCCCATTCTTCCCTGCGCCATTATTATTGATGGCTGCTGCTCCACCTGGCCCTACGGTGCTGGGATTGGTAGATCATCGCCGCTTAATTGCGGTGGTGGCTAGCCTGCCACCGGAATTGTATCTGTTGTAGGCCGTCATTTCACCCGTCACTGCTTCGGCGGTGAACGACGGCTGTTGCGCGCGCGTTTTTGTCTCCCTCTTTTTTTTTTTATTTCATCTCTATTTTCTCTTCGGTCCACACGAGGCAGCGGAGGTGGCTCAGCTACAGAGGCAGTAGCAGGCCCGTGCATTTTCTTTTCCATCTTTGACAGTCGCAACAACAACAACATTATTAATCGACACACAGCGCCGA
Source organism: Amblyomma maculatum (assembly GCF_055883805.1). Classification (NCBI taxonomy): domain Eukaryota; kingdom Metazoa; phylum Arthropoda; class Arachnida; order Ixodida; family Ixodidae; genus Amblyomma; species Amblyomma maculatum. The sequence goes on from NC_139349.1 coordinate 87,258,571, forward strand.
AACAATTTTCAGACCAGCATTTAAGGGGAAATGTGGGCCAGTCCGTATTATTATATTGTTCGGAATAAATTAATTTTATGCTGCTTAGTACCGAATACAAGGTAAAGAAATAGTGCTCAATGTTTCACACTTGATGGTAAATGGAACTTGTGCAGCACCAGAAATGACAGATTCAACTCATGAGGATAACACTTGGGCCAGGCCGAATCAGGCTGGCCCCCGTAAAGCCAGCACCGGTACAATACGGGTACTGTAGGGATTAACCGATATGAAAATTAAAATGTTTGTTTAATGGGGCTACACCCGCTTGTACAAAACGTAGGGCTCATTAGTGATTTTGGTATGCTGCCCACGTTTGGTTTTATGGGCCTAAATAGGGCGGCCCAAACGGGTACGAATTGGGACCGATCGGGCAGAATTGGGCAGCCCACGTGGTGCCTCTCTGGGCGCGAGTCACAAATTCCGCATGGGGCGTATGGGCTACCCCATGGGCCCGGCGCGGGCCCCTACATCATAGTACACTTTGTGCTACTTGGGTAAGGATTGTTATCACTTTCAAGGAAGTGGCTATATAGCATTCAATTAGGAATCTGTGAGAAAAAAAAATTCGGCTCAGTGATTTCCTTCGTGATATCGGCCGGTCATGGGGACAGATGTAGTTGAGGTGGAAAGGTCCCCTCTCCCGTACCACTGGTCATAGGAACAGAATGTAGTTTGGAGTCTACAGTCAGACTTCTCCCGCACCACTACTGTATCGCGGGTAAAAATAGATATCCCAATTTTGGATATAAACAAACAGGTCCAACCGGACCCAAACTGCTTTCGTAATGAAAATATAAATAAATGGGATATGCTACTATGCGACCCACAGCCGGGGAGCGGACCTGGGGAAACTCCCCTGATCTCCCCTATGAAGTAGCGGAACGGGATGACCTAAGAAACGGAAAGTTGGACTGAGGACTGGGTTATAGGCAATTGGGTAGGATACGGGGACAGCGAGTTTTTGCCATATGATAGGCTTGGCTCCCATTCGGGCCTGTCTGGCCAGGACAGAGAGAGCACCAAGACAACTCTTTCAATAATCGGTCCCGCCTCGCGGTAATGCCATTCATCCACCGGGCGCACCCGGGTACCGACGGAAGACAAGAGACAACCTAACGTGCGGGTGGCGAATCTAGGGCCCCTCCAGAACACACCCGGTTTCATAGCCCGTACAAACTATGGCAGGGGTAGTGGTATTTAGTTGTCGCGCTTTTCTTAGCATTTAAAACCTCTTTTTTTTTTCTAAGGTGGCCTATTTGCAATAAAAAGCTGTCCCCCGTCGATACTGGTCAAGCTTTGCGCTCCGTGCGTCTTCAAAATCTCTAGTTCGGCATATGATTGCACGTCGATGCACACGTTGTGAAATAATCCCTATGCATAAACGTTTTACCATGTATAGTGAAAGAAATTTCATCAGTATACACATATATTATGCGCTCGGGCTGCACGCAACATTTCTCGGCCCTGTTTCTATTCGCTTGTGGTTGATTTCTACTGCACATTTAATTTCTCCTTGTCTTCGCAGGGCAGCTCGCCGTCGTACGACGAAGTTCAGAATCTACCTTATCTGGACGGCGTCGTGAACGAGACTCTCAGATTGATGCCAACAACTGTAAGGTAATGCGCAAGTTAACAACTGTAAGTCAATGCGCGAGTTAAAACTCTTGTTACTAGCACGAGATCTGAAAATTTGTTTTACGTCACGTGCCCGTGTATCAGCTGTTTTCTTTAAGAAGCTCGTATATTAATCCCAGACTAGAAAGGACACCATTCGAGGATTACGTGCTCGGAGATACGGGGATCAAGGTACCCCGTGACTGCGCTATTATTGTACCCATCAAGGCAATGCACAATGACCCTGAATTCTTCCCGGAACCGGAAGTTTTCAAACCCGAAAGGTGAGTTCGGTTTTTTTCAAAGAAGGCAAGAAGACTCCATAGTACAGCTTCCACGTGTCTGGGAATAATGTGATAAGAAATGGCACGGGCTTAAAGAACTGATCTTCACAAGAAACAAAATATGCTCCACCATTTTCTTGCTAAAATCAGAGTTCGCCTACTTTAAGATAATGGCGTGCGGGCTAGTCAAATGATGAAATTGCGAAACCTACATTATATTTCATATCACAAAATAAGTAAGCGTGCTGTGGATTGTCTAAGAGGGTATGAGTAGTCAAAGAATGATGTAATTAAAGCACGGCCACTTAATTACCTCAAGGTGTCTCCTTATTTTAGTATATTTGGAACGATAGTTGATCTTCTAATAGAAGCAAATCGGAGTCCGCGAGCACATAGAAGAGAACTTTGAAAAACATAATGTGAGAGCTCCTATGTATACTAGTGTAAGAACAACATAATTTTGATGTCAGCTGAAATTCCTTAATTTGAATACGTGAAATAGTAATTATAGCTTGGACCAGGTTTTTCCACACTACAGGATGTGCAGGCCTTGGTGGTCCTTGCGATGACAGTCGGTTTGCAAGGGGGCTCTTCCTCTCCCATTCTAAGGTGGGGGTGATGTCAGTGATTAACAAGTCCCTTATTACAAAAGTTTTATAAGTTAAAGGTTTTATCTCGTGAGTAGACGTCTACAGGGCACTTGTCATGTTACCCAATTTCCGCATAGAATTTTTTCCAATACAAGAAACATGCTCGTTCCAACTGAGTTCACAAGTCAGTATTACACATAAGCATTGTTTGCTTTTAATGAACGGCAGGTGACCCGTAACTGAATATGAGAAGATGAGGGGTTTCCTTTTGCGCGTTGTTTTCAATGCTACAGTTTTTGGCTTGTTGATTTCAGTTTACCACGTCGTGCATCAGTTTTGCATTTTGGATAATGATGAATTTAGTAGATATAGACGATCTGAGTTTCGAATTTTTTTTTTTTTGCAGACAATTCAGTCTTCTGCAAAAAGCTTTGATTTCACGCTCACTTCTTTGATAATATCACGAATAAAAAAGTAAAGAGAAGAAAATCCCAAGAAATGATTCCTGTGGAACACTTTACAAACATAGAACCGGAGGACACTCCATCATCTGACACACATAGACTTCGAATAGAAAGATATACGGCAATGCATGCAAGCAGTGTGTCATTGTTAAACACATGCTGTAGTTTTAATAGTACCTCTGGGCGGGACACACAACTAAATGGGTTTTGTCAACGGATGCCTTTGATGCGGTACCTCACTCTTAGCACTTCCGACAAAAAGTATTTCGCGTTCGTATAGGTTGTTGATTGGCTCGGTTTGCCAACCAGATGGTTACAGCATATGCACTAGAATAACACTCAAGTAAAAGGAGAGTGCGGCGCGAGAAAAAGAATTACACCTCAGCGCCGCCTAGCCGAGCAGGCGGGGAACTCATGCTCGCCACATGGATGTGCACACCCACAGGCGGCGCTACCCTTCCACTGCTCCAATTGCTCCTCCTTGACCATGGTGTTACACCGTGTCCTTGTGTCCCCTGGAAAAAAACAAAAAAAGGCTTTGCTTAACTTCGCCTAGGGTGACCTGAATGCTTGGATGCTTACACGCTGCGCAGACAAAAAAAAAAAAAAAAAAAACGAATTTTGAGTCAGTGTTGCCTAGCAGATCAGGCCGAAAGCTGACGCTAGCCACATGTATGTGCACATCCTCAGGCGGCGCTATGCTCCCACAGGGTGCTTCGATGCGTCGAAACGGCCGGACTCGAGGGGAGGGCCTCGATGCCTGGGCGCACACGCGCTCCCCTGAAGGAGAGCGCATCAAGGCACCTTAATCCCCTAATTGCTCCACTTGCCTTTGTTCGGCGTCAATGTAGAGCTAATGGCGATCGTGATTGACGGGTCGCACCATTTGCAGCGAGCTGGTAATTTGGAATTTGCGGACTGCTGCCTTGATGGAGCAGATTGTCAAGCCGCTTCGTGGGAGTGGGCAATAGAAGGGTCCCCGTTATCTTGGTTTGGACTAGTATGTTCTGCCGGGTGTTAATTTGTAATTTTTGAACTTTTATTGCCTTTCTAATTTATTTGTGTCTCGCCAGCGACAAACGGTGTTCAAAATACTTGACCTGCCACCACAGATTCGTTTTGTTTTTTTGACAGTTACTATTATTCCTTGCCTTCCCTCTGCGAGCGGCCGATGCAACCTTATTTGCCGCAGAAAAAGACTAGAACTTCGAGATTTGCCGTCATTCTGTTGCGTCGTGATCATTTTACGCTTGAAGTGTCGTGCACCTCCCAACTCAGTAAATCTTGGACGTGGGCCTAATCGGTTGTGGCCGTGGAAGGACTGAATTTTCGATTTGGGCAAAGTCAATATTTAGGATTTAGGTCTAGCCACCCAGATTTTTGGGTGGGCCTAATCGGCTGTTGACTCAGTTAACAATTTGAGCATTGCCAATTTTAGAGAAGGACCACCAAAATTTGGGGCGAGGGGGCCAAATCTATTTTGGGAGCAGGCCTGAGTGGTTTTGGATATGGGTTGTCTTTGGCGAACAACAATTTTGGGGGTGGGCCAAGTCCATTTTGGGAGTGCCCAATTTCAATGTATAGAAAACCTAAACTAATTTTGGGTGTCGGTCAAAAATGTTTCCCCCAGCGCTACTCGGATAACGAAAGATCCCTCAGAGCATGGCTTGCGCGGCAAAGAGCACTGTCGAAGTTGTTTTTTTTTCTCATTTTAAGCACAGAAACTATAGCAAGTTTCAATGCAGAAGCAGTATATTAGGAGGGATTGATATGATCGTGTTGCAGTTTTACACGAGGCGTGCTCGGCTACAGCGATCTTAAATTGATCGCGTGCCTGATACGGGAGAGAGTATTTGTTCGTACTGGCGCTGATTGGAAACCCAGCCACGGCAATGCTTTTTCTTTATCGACAGTTTGTATGGGCACGTTCGATCGGCATGCTCTGCTGACAAGCTCTGTCTACAACTCCTGTCCACGTCATGGGACAAGCGATTTTTTCGCATCAAAAACAGCAATACACAAGAATAGTAAAATCGCGCGAGTGGCTGACATTACAACTCTTTGACATATTACCAAACCGGATGAAAAAGTATCTTACTGATAAATAGTACCGGAAACTGTACCTGCTTTTGTGTCAACTTCACGCCGCTGAATGATGTTATTCAGCAAGTCGTTTTAATGCGATAACAATAAATGTCTTGTTACCCATAAAATCCGGTGTTGGTGTTGTCGCCATGGGCGTTGTGAGCGGAACATTGCAGGCAATCCCTGACAGGTAGTAGCTGGCATCTCATCTGGCATGCCGAGCACGGATTCGTCAATGGTTTGCGCGACTCAACTAGAGCACTCGGTTAGCAAAAGTCAAGACGAGGTGCCGACTCTAGTGGCTGTTTTGGGAGGGAACGTTGAATATGAATGAACTATTCAGTGCTCTTGCATGTCGAGTCAGGCACCCTACTCTTATAGATCATGAAGGATCGTTCACACGACTTGGTTAAAGAGCGTCTTTATAAGTCTGCTGTTCGTCTACTCCCGGTAGCTGGATAGCGTGGTAGCTTAGTAGCTTAACGCTATATCGTGTCATACCCTTAATGGCGGCGCTTAAATGTGTCAAATATTTTTATTTATAATTCGTAGCGGAAATTTGATCCACGCTGCATAAACGCTGACTATAGGTGACTATTATATTGGTTAACCTGATTGTATGAACATGAATGCGTTGGTACAAAATACTTGCTCAAAAGGTGTCAAATATATTGGACAAAACTCCATAGCCAGGTTTCAGAAGGATATGCACAGCAAGAATACCTCTTTCTATATTGTAAAAAATTGAGAGAAGCCTTTCGAGGAATTACTTGTTTAAGGTCTCAGTGTAGGTTAACTGTCCTAGACGTAGCGTTAAATAAACAAAGCTAAAGTAATAAAAGACACAAACCTTGCGTTTATGGTATTGGTGATAAAGTGCATTCAGTTTGCTTTCATTTACTTTTATAGGTTCAATGAGGAAAATGTCAAGTCCATACGTCCATACACCTACCTTCCGTTCGGCGCTGGAGCCCGACATTGCTTGGGGATGCGATTTGCTATCCAGCTCGTAAAGACTTGCCTACTCCACGCCGTTCACAACGTGCAATTTGTGCAGTGCCCGAGAACAAAGGTGAGACAGTTCAGATAGTATTTTCTTGAACCGCTATGAATTTTCTGAGATGAACAATGTAATCATTTAGTGCATTATCAGGAGACCCCTTGAATGAGAATAATTAAGGGCTTATTAGCACTTTCATATACCACTGCATTTTATTGTGCGCATGCTTTAGCCCATAGCTGGTTGTAGACTGTTAATTCATAGCATTCATATGTCGCGTGCCGTAATATGGACGAACGAATTGAAGGTTATTCGTAGCTTCATAGAACGCTGTAGCTTTTGGAAATCGTAATTGCAATGTAATACCTAATAACAATGACGTTACTAAAACAGACATGCTTTCTTTTGTCCTACTTTGAGATTTTCGAGTCCACACACAAAAAGCTGGTGTTTTTAAGATAGAGTCATTGCTTCGTGCATCAAGTAACCTTGTTTTTTAGCACAATAGGTTAGTGATCAAGTGACGTCAAAAAGGTTTCATAAATCTGTAACAATAATTTACTCATCTATTTCATTCTGAAAACTAAAATTGGGTAGATGTTGCCGTACTAATTGCAAGTGTCGCTTAAGTAATACTTTTTGTCAAGTCATTCATCAAATATGTAATGCAGTGATGTGTTTAGCGTGTTTCGAATGTCCCTCCAAGCTGCGAACTGCGCGAGAAACTGAATGTAATCCCTCCGAAGGTTATGAGTATGACGAAGCATTGGAGCTACACTGTTTCGATTCTCACCCTACATTCACAAGCTTTTTAGCTCACTTTCCGGTTCGCCCGTCGCGCCTGCACTTTAACCGTCGCAGTGAAGAATCAGAAGTCGATAATAATCATGGAGCAATCAGCAGCCAACTATGAATCGGCGCTTGCGCCAACCTCGTTCTTTCCTTTCTTCTTTCCCTCGCACCTATGGTAATATAATACCCTCGCGGTGAAAATAAAACGCTATTTTTTCGCCTGGGTACTTTTTCTGATGCATCAAAGTACCTTCGCAACAATAATCAAGATCGTGATTACCTGCATAAGAATAAGAAAAACCTCTGTCTTCAAAAGATTAGAGCTCCAAGCATTTTAGCAATACTACGAAATCAACAATAACAGGTCGTTCCGCGTTATGGTCTTTGATACCATGGATCCGCCGTACTGTTTGATGCCATTTACCTCACTTCCGTTACCTCACTTCACTCAGTGAGACAACGGATGGACGTATGTGCATGCACACAGAGCGGTTTTCAGTTGCAGTGTCGTATGCTCAACTGCACCGCTGAGAGGACCCGAGCCGCACTGCTCTACTTTTCGGAACAAGGCGAGGAGACTAGCGGGAGCATTTAGGACACGTGAGCAACGCAGGCGACCTGAGGACACCATAACTTGAAAATGCCGTCTGCGCATGCTCAAAGCTTCTTCTGTTTCCTGACACGGTTCATGATCATAGGCTAAACATCCACCTTATTTGCATTGCCGTATCACTAAAAAACTACAAAACTTTGCGCGGCGTAAAAAGGTAAGTAAGTTGGAGGCAGGTTTTTCGGGTTAACAAATTAGTTGGTAAGAATATCAATTGATGAAGGAGATGACCTTGTGGTAGCTGGCGATAATGGACACGGTTTCCATGTAACATACGGGGCCTGCTAGGGGAAATCGGTTGGAATTGTGTTTCTGAAATGTTCATTGAAAATCACTTTCGAACATTCGTGCATTGTATGACACGCAACACGCCGAAGCTTATCAAAAGCTTAATTGAGTCCAATACACAGCGCACGGGCTGTCGAGATCACAATATTGCGGGGCGAGTGAGCACGTGGCATACCTGCGTTCCGCCATCTAAAGGCAAATGCCTGCACTCTCATCCCTCGCAGGCAGTTCTGTACACTAATTCCTACCTGACACCAGTCGTTCAATGATAGGAAGCGGGATCAGGTGCCGCTTCGATAACTTTCCGACGGAGAAACCATGCGTCGAGCGTCTGTGCCAGCAGTCACTGTGATCGCCCAAGGAGACCACGCTCCACCTTGGATGGGGCGGCGACTTTTCCGAATAGGAAGAGCGAGTGTGGTCACATATTTGTTTTCTCAATTTCCGCATGTTCTTACGCTCTTCTCAGGCATGGCTCGCAGTTTGCCCTGTAATTAAGCTAAATAGTAGCAAGAGTTGTAATGTGAAGATAGTATAATCTTATCGCAAAGACAGCCGCAGTACAAAGAATAAAGAAGAAACAAAGTGAATGCGCCAATTATTTTACGTGCGAATGAAGTAGCGGAATCATTGCTTGGAAATAGGTTCGTCGGTAGTGCTCGCGAAGTTGGTGTTTTCTTGGCGGCACTTACTGATTTCTTGTGGTTTGGAGTAAACAGTAGCATGCTATAATTTTAACATAATGTATTTTCGAACTGTTTACGCAGGTACCTCTCGAGTATCAAACGGGCTTTGGTCTCCTGGTACCCAAGGAGCGCATCGTGGGCATCAGGCCGCGGAGAAGTTAGTCCGCCTGTTGACGGAATTCAAGTTTATCAAGTCACTCAAGTTTATCATGCCCTCTGGAGGATTATCACAGACCCTAGTCAGTTTTTTGTTATGCTTGGTTCATTGTTACTTCCTGGCTTGAATAAGCACGAAGTAACAATGCGTCTCCTTCTGTAGATATCCACAGTAAAGAGTTCTGAATATAAAGGTGTATTGACGTTTCTATGCGGTGTTTTCTTGCGTTGTGACCCAACTAGTTTCGCGAACTGATGTAATAAGTAGGAAATTATTCTGGTTGTGAAGCTTGGCTAACATTTAATTCTAGATGCCACCCTGTGACATCAAACGTAGCGTCCACTGCCAAGCTCAACGCATTCCGCCTGCCACAGGAGTGGTGTCAAGCAAGGTTTTCTCGAGAGACGCGAAGGTAACGGAAGTTTTGTAACACAATTCAGCAGTGAGAGTGGGTACGCGGACAGCATGGCTTGAGCCATGTCTGAAATTAACCTATTGTGCTGCCGCAGTCCTGCTTTTTTTATGCTGTACTACTGTTGTTCTCAGCATGGCGGCGAATCTAAACCTAGCTGCTTCATCTGCCTCGTTCCTGTTGCGTTTCTTCAACTACACGTCAGCACCACTGCGCCGCTAAACGACGCATAAGCGCTGCTGCAAGTAGCCGGTGCCTTTGGCTTCGCATGCCGAAGCGAGTATTATCGACATGCCCCGCAGTGCTTGATATAAAGCTACAGCAAAGCCCCTCGCTCTTGAGTGGGCACGCGGACAGCACGGCTTCAGCCATGTCTTACAAAGAACAATTATACTGCTCCAGGGGCGTATTTTGGCTTTCTATCCAAGCAGAAAAGAAAGATAATCGCTGCCTGTTGGGGCTCCCGTGGTCACAGATCTTCTTTGAAATATTATCAGATGGCCTAAGCAACTGTTCTTGATGTCAGGAGATGTCGAAGAAAACCCCGGCCCCTTAATATGTAATGCTCATAGTTTACAGCCCGTTCTTTAGGGTGTTCCTTAAAAGGACACTGCAGCGGTTGTCAAATGTATCAGTACTATAGGCTTTTGCAGTAGATTATTTGTTGATCATGCCTGTGAAGTTATTTTTGCGATTATGCATAAAACACCTGCGCAATCGTCGACTGAAAGCGCGCAATTCAAATTTCCCGCGTCAGGCGCGACAGCTACAGAGGAGGAAAGCGGAGGAAGAAACCTCGCTTCTCCGTTCGTCGTGACGTAACCGTGAGGAGGCGGAGGTTTTCAGAGCCAACGGAGGGGGTTTTCGGCGTGCGCTGTTCCTCGTTTTGCGTGTGTTGTGGACGTACAAAACACGTCAACTTAGTGTTGTGCACCTGATACAACAGAGCTCTGCATGTGTTCGGATGCACGAATAGCATGTGGACGCGACGATGTGAGCTTCCATTCTATTAAAAGCTCGCGGCGCAATGCGGCGTTGCTGAGAAGAGAGATAAATTCAAGTAGACCAAAAGAAACATTCTACTCGAAGCATTTTCGTAACTGTGACTACATGCAGTTTGTTTCTAATGCGATTTCTATAGGGCTTTGACAAAAAGGCATGGCTGAACCATGACGCGGTTCCTTCTGTTTCCTAGTACAAAACAGTCGGGACCGTCATCTGCGTCCCGTTCATGGACTGCAATCGCATGATGGAACGGTCAGACAGCATCGACGCGTGGTTGTATTCGTGTATCTCGTTTTTGTTTTGTTTTTTTTTTTTTTGCGCAAAAGCTTCGCGCAACGGCTTCTGTGCTAAACAGGGGCAACTCATCAGTAGCACGTCTGATGATTTTCGCGAACTAGCAGATGATTAAGAAGAGTCCTCTGCTGTGTCGAAGCTAGGTTGTGAAGACTTCGAGATCTTTTCCAGCACGGCACGTGCCTGATATGTTCGTGCAAACCTTACGGGAGCATTATTAGAAGATAAGGAGTGTACTGCTCAGCTGGGTATAGGCGCATTCAGGTAAGGAGCGCAAAGAGCGAGGTTTCCTTCGGTGCGTCCAAGCAATCAATCATCGAAGTTGTTCATACATGTCCTTGCGATTTTGCACCCGTTGCTGCCTCGTCATTTTACATAGTCTTGTCTTGTTTGGGGATGCACATTAAGTTGGAAATGAAAACGACAAAGCTCTTTTAAGAAAACACATTTAAGAACGCGGTTTTCTCATGAAGGTATGGGTGCGGAGGAGCTGCAGCTTGGCTTTCAACATACGTTAGCCGTCAATTCACTGAACGTGTATTGTGACAGCACGATAAAAAGGAAAGGCTTTCAACGTCTGCTAAATGTCGTATGACTCAAAGAGCACTCTGCGCGCATTTGACTTGGCCTCCAGCACAATGGGCCCGTCAATGCCTCGTATGCATTGCAGAGCGCCGCAACCGCGCTTCGCTTATTGTTCATTTGTCTGGTGGTAACTGTGTATTGCTTCACCCTTGCTGTAAAATTCTTCGTTTCCCCAAGGTACCACGACTGGCATTCAAAGCAGGATTTGGTACACCAAGCCTTGGGTTCATTTTTCGCAACAATGACCTTTCGGGCGGGACGAGAGGCCTGAGACGGAGGTAGTCGGCTAGGGCATTCATTGTTCGCTGCCCTTCCTTCCCAGGAATATGCGGGCCGAGGTTTCGCTCAGGGCCATGTAGATTTTGTTAATTATGACACACACTACTTTTCAAAATGCCTCACTGTAACCAAAGCAAGTTTTCATGCCAATTCTACGCTCCCCACGACGCAAGTGCTGCATCGTTTGTGGGCGTATCTGGTACGCATACATGCGGTAAAACTCCAGATGGTCATTCGTGTGGAAATTGCATGCCATAATGACATTCACAAAGCCGCAGAGAGCTGCGATCAACCCAGCGCAGCGAAAAAGCCGCATCGGCAGCTTCCCCGGTCCTCAGAATGTCGTCACGCGACGTCTTGGCCAATCACGGGCGGCGCCGCGACCCGCGGTGAGCCCCGTCGCGCGGGCTGCGATATTTCTGCTGAAAAAAGGCTATTTCTGCTTTCTTCTGCCAAATTTTATACTGATATTCGAGTTCGCAGCATGAAAAACTATGGCTTTCTGCTGAAACACCAACGTTTGCAACAAGTGCTGCAGTGTCCCTTTAAGGTACCGTGATTGGACCTTTACTCTTAATATTCATCGGTTGTCTGGCTGATTTCGTTCCTCAATCATTCCTCTATTTGTAGACGATTGTGTCGGTATCGTGAAGTAATAAGTGATGATGATGTAGGCAGAATTCAAACTGATATGATCATCTCTTCTTGGTGCAAAGCATGGGAAATGAGGCAAAACGTTAACAAATTCTCACGAGCAGCAAGGTCGTCTGGCGACTTACATACATATCAGCTGAAGAATGTTGCTCTCGAATCAGTTGCAAATTTCAGGTACCTAGGCAGTCATATCATTTCTAACCTTAGCTAGAAAACTCACATTGAATGTATGGTCTACAAAGCTATAGCCGCCTGGCAGGTTACTTAAAACTTAACTTTCACTTAGTCTGCTAACACCGAGCATATCTTTTACAGTATAAAGGTCCATTCGAAACTTGAATACTCTTCGTCACTTTAGGACCCAGCCATTATTGCTCTCATTAGCCGGATAGAAATGATTCAGAACAACGCAGCTCGCTTCATCTCCTCTAGTTACTACCGCACAGCTAGCTTATCCACAACGAAATCTAATCTGAATCTCTTAACTCTCTCAACTTGTTGAAAGCTCGTAAGTATATGCCTTACAAATATATTTTATCACGATGTTCTACACGTTCAGTTGTTAATTCAGTCTTTATATCTGTCACCTCGTATAGACCGCCTTCACAAAGTTGGCATAACCCCATGCAATATTAAAAACGTCTATGATTAATTCATACCACTCACGTCGAACCACTGAAATCACCGCCCCTCTCCTGTTGCAACCATCAATAATTTTTCATTATTCCAGTGTGCTATGTGCAATGCAGACCAATATAAGTTTCGTTACAATTGTATAAGCACTGCTAGAATTTTTGTGTTCATTTGTTCGTTCCACAGTACCATGCATTCAAAACATTGACACAGAATTACTTTTTGCGTATTGCATTAAGACACATTTTTCCGTCTGCACTAAGACTTGCAAAGTAAAATTACTTATTACTTACATATTGCTTGTATGGTTTCCTTTGTGCTGTGCATATTTTCTTTTCTGCTTGTACTCCACCAATTCCCCTCTGCAATGTTTATGTACTGAGAGTAGAAATAAATAAATAAATAAATAAATAAATAAATAAATAAATAAATAAATAAATAAATAAATAAATAAATAAATAAATAAATAAATAAATAAATTGCAAGAAAACACCAAATATATGACTACAGACATATGAAACTGCGAAGTGATAGCTGTTTAGGAAACTCCGCCACTGCACAGAGCTTTCAGGATCAGGGCAAACAAACGCCTTTTATAGAGACGATGTGTCCCAAAATTGTCACCCCCCACGCCCCGAAGTGACACTTCTTGAGATTCAACTGTAGGCTGTCGTCACTTACACATACCAAAACCTGCCGCAATTGCGCCATAGGTGCGTGGAGGAATGGGTAGAAAAGACAACGATGTCGTGCAAGTAGCGGAGGCAGGTGTGCAACTAACTTCAACAAGATGTTATCCATCATTTTTTCGAATCTAGCGATCGCATTGCACCGACAGAAGGGCACCATGTTGAATTCATATAGACCACCTGGCGTAATATATGCAGTCTTCTCTCTGTCAGAGGCTGCCATCGGCATTTGCCGGTAGCCGGAATGTAAATCAAGGAACGAAAAGTACTCGACACCTTGGAGGTAGGGTGCCTCGATGCGCGCACCCTCTCGTAGGGCGGAATCATTCTGTGAAGGGGTGAGTGCCGCCTTCCGCCGTCGCGCTGCGCACTCTTCGTCAGTGAGAGAGACGCGGGCTCGGAGTTTTATGAGGCAAAATGCCCTGATATTTCGTTCCCCAGTGCACGAATCAGTCACATTATGACTGGAAGATGATCCGAGTTCCGAAAATCCGCGAAGACGACTTATTAGGCTGCTAAAAACCAAGCGCGACCAGTAGCAACCCACGAACAGCTCATGTGTGCGCAGCTTACGTGATTTCTGCATTCGTAATGTTAGTCATTCATTTGCGCGCTTTTTCCCGCAGTGTTTGTCCATCTTGTATTCATAATACCTGGCACGTATACTTGCGTGCTTAGCTCGTTTATTTGTGGATAGCACAAAATGCTTAGCTCTTAAAAAGATATGCGCGTATTTTGCGTGCGCGCTGTCTGCTACCGGCATCTTGTGCAATTTGCTTTCGTGCGCTGTAGAATGAATACGTACAAGGTGCAGTAGAACAAAAAGTAAGCTCTAAGCTTGCCTTTCACGTGCTAACAACGTTGTTGAGGCAGTTTCTTGGCGTTATTGCTTGTGCCAATGTCCAGCTCGGACTGTATGCGCAAGCGTGTTTGTGTACTCAAGAGATGAGGCGTACGACTAAGCATGACGAATGTGTGGCTATGGCAACCATGTAATGTCAGGACTCATCATGACTTCATTTATTGAAGGTATATTGGTAGTTCTATATATAAAGAACCTTTAGCTGGGTACTGGGTATGAGCCATGTGATCCCGCATTTCCTAGGCTTTCGTTTCTTTTTCCTCACTCGATGATTGGTGAATTATCTCAACATCTGACAAGAGATGAGTGATGAGGATTTCGTGGCTATGCGACCGTTTAACAGCAGAAAATTTCTAATGGTGATGACAGGATGAGATGAAAAAGAAAGATAACCAAATATTCTGGAACGTTTTAAAAATTTGTTTACGCCCATCTGCATTTTTACAGTAAGGCAAAAACAAAAACAAAACGACGCTCAGAATAGCTATGGAAACAGATTGCTGAGCTAGAAAACGCCCATAAAATGCTATAATTTGTAAAGTAAAATGAAAGATGGTATATAATGAAGCTAAACAAACATATGCCAGAATTAGATTATATAATAGTATTAATATGAAACCCTGCAGAAATAGGTAGAAATTACGTTTGTAACTACAACGAAACATGGAAAGCAGCCTGGCTGTATTGACCCGGTAATATATGGCGCTCGACTGATGAGGTGAAAAACATGGTGTCGTGAACCAGTTCGATGTCAGTACAGGTTGATAAAAACCTCAAGTGGTTTAACTTCTTGATGCCCTAAACCACGGCTTCTTCACAGCCATTGCCAAGAAATCGCAAAGGGCGTGAATGTAGCACTAGTGTAAATATGCGATTGCTCAAATGTAAGCAGTGCAAAGCTGCAGAGTAAATATCCAGTAGAGCTAAAAGCGAAAGTAACAATATGTGTTTGCGACCTGCCTTATACCTGAAGACCAGCAATAAGCTATCCCAAACCAGTTTTCGCTCTTAAAAATTAGCATACAATGCAAATGACGCAGAGTCGAACGAAAAAGCTGCCATCTTTTATTGGAGTTTTCGTGACTCCGGGAACAACCATTTAATGCTAAAACGAGGTTATTGCAAAACAACAAGGCTCAGAACCAAACACTAGGTGGGCATCTATTATTGAGAGAATCGTTGATTTTACTTTGCTTTCCAGGCTTCGAAAACCTGGGGGCCCGGAAGGGGCTATGCGAAATCTAGCAACAATTTTAAATACCATCGTATTAATGGCGTCATTTTTCGGCAGTCTTATTAAAATTGAATGTACGATTAAACGAGCGCTTTGCTTGGTGCTACCTTTAATATCTGTTTGCCTATTATGTTGAAGTGGGTCCGAAAACAGGATATAATAATTCTAAAAAGAGTATGCTACTCGTGTGGTGTAGAATAAAGAGCCCACCCTTACACACCACATTACAGACAAAACATCGGTGTATTCAAGACAGGCCTCGAAGCTTTTTGATGTTTATGGAGAGGCTCACAGAACCACACCGGTTCTCTTTCGAACTTGTGTGAAACGCTATCTGTCTCAGATAACTATAGCTCCGATGACAACGCTTGAATTAACACTACTATAGCATTTTACTAAATTTTTACTTCCACCAAAACCGAACATAATGTGCACTGTTGAACTAAAGGGGTCATGACCGCTAACATTTAAACATACACTGATTATTGCAATTATTAATGCAGCAGTGGCGTAGAGGTAGAACATCCACCTCACATGCAAGGCTAGCGGGGTTCGAATCCCGGTGCCGCGCAATTCCCCACCGGATTAAAAAAAGAATCCGCGTGTTGATGGAATTGCATAAACAGGTTTGGGGCGCAACCTGATGGCCGGTGAACGCCTCCGGCAACACACTCCCTCACCAGAACAGGAATTGGCCACATGATCCCATGATTACTCCTGCAAAACCACGGCTCTCAGTCAACAGCGGCTGCGGAGGAACTAACGTACCACGGCGGCGGTCAGACCTGTGACGCAGCGGGGATGCTAAGATTATCTGGCTCCGCTGAACAAGTCTCCATTGGAAACTGATCCTGGCAACGTTTAACGCTAGAACCTTAGCTAGTGAAGCTAGTTTAGCAGTGCTGCTAGAGTAACTGGAGGGTATGAAATGGGATGTCATAAGGCTTAGTGATGTTAGGAGGCCGAATGAGGCATATACTGTACTGAAGGACGGGCATGCACTGTTTTATCGAGGTTTACCGGAGAAATGAGAATTAGGAATAGGTTTCCTTGTCGATAAGTATACAGCTGGCAATATAGATGAACTCTATAGCATTGAGAGAATGGCAGGCCTCGCAGTTAAGCCTAATAAGCGGTATAAACTGAAGGTTGTACAGGTCTACGCACCTACATGTAGTCATGATGATCAGGCAGTTGAAAACTTCTACGAAGATGTAGAATTGGCAATGCGGAACGGAAAGACGCAGTGTACTGTACTAATGGGAGACTTCAATGCCAAGGTAGGGAAAAAAAAGAGGCAGGAGACCAGGCAGTGGGTGACCATGGCATTGGCTCTAGGATAATCAGGGGGGAGTTACTAGTTGAGTTTGCAGAGAATAATAACTTACGAATAATGAACCTCTTTTTCAGCAAGCCGAAAAACCGGAAATGGACATGTAAAAAAAATGAAATGGACTTCGAATGTCTTCTAACCCCGCCATTATGCTGTGTGTAGAGGTAATCGTGAAAGTGCGATGCAGTGACCACAAGATGGCAAGACCTCAATTTGGTCTAAATCTGATGAGGGAACGAAACAGATTAGAGTAAAGAAGTCCATCAACGAATTAGAGGTGAGGGGGAGGACAGAATAGATTCAGGGTTTTGCTACAGAATCGATATTTAGCTCTAACTGAGGATGACGATATTAGCTTAGAAGTAATGAACAATAATTTCAAAGACCTGACGGCAGTGGGCCTTTCACCGAAACACTTATCTTCGTACATTGCCTGGACGCAAGGGCCTTATCATCGCTCTCTCTTGAACTTTATTAGAACAGCCAAAGTTTTTTCATTCATTTATTACCCCTTAAAATGTTTTTTTGACATATTCCATTATGCTGTGATGCAATAAACAATGTTATAAAAATAATTTCAAAGATATTACCGAGTGCGCTGTAGAATTACGCGGTAGGATAGTTAGAGAGGGCACTGGCAAGCTGTCTAAGGAGACGAAAGAATTGGTTAAGAAACGTCAAAGTATAAAAGCTTCAAATACAACAGACCAATACAACAGATCAGGCAGAGATATCAAAGCTAACCAATAAGCGCAAAGCGGCCGATATAAGGAAGTATAACATGGATAAAATCTAGCATGCTGTAAAGAACGGGGAATGCCTTAAAGCGATGAAGAAGAAATTGGACATGGGCAAAAATCAGATGCATGCACTAAGGAAAAAGGCGGGCAATGTCATCAAAAATATGGACAAGATAATCAAAGCAGCCGATGAGTTCTATTCTGAACGCTACTGTAGCCAAAGAAGTCAGGACAATAATGAGACTGGCGGTAGGGAAATGCAGTCATACGTTCCGCAGGTGACGAGTTAAGAAAGCATTACAAACTATGAAAAGAGGGAAAGCAGCTGAAGAGGGTTAGGTAACTATAAATTTGTTGAAGAAAAGGGGGAGGGGGATATCGTTCTAGAAAAACTGGCCACCCTGTATACGCAGTGCCTGGTGTCATCGACGGTACCGGAACCATAAAACAACGCATACATTACCTTAATTCACAACAAAGGGGACGCTAAGGACTTGAAAAATTAGAGACCAATCAGCTTACTGTTTGTTACATACAAGGTATTTACCAAGGTAATCGCTAATTGAATCAGGACAACTTTAGACGGCAACCAAGAAAAAGATCAAGCAGGTTTTCGGAACGGGTACTGTACGTCCATGATATCCATACAATACCAGGCGATAGAAAAATGCTCGGAATATAACCAGACCTTGTACATAACATTTATTGATTATGAAAAAGCATTTGACTCAGTAGAAAGCTCGGTGGTCATGCAGACGTTGTGAAATCAGGGAGTAGACAAGCCGTACGTGAAAGTGCTGGAAGATATATATATATATATATATATATATATATATATATATATATATATATATATATATATATATATATATATATGATTTCCTAGCTGATATAGCTGATATCACCATCCCTCAAGGCGTCTTGCTCGTAACTCTGGATGTTGCGTCACTTTATACCAATATTCTCCACTCCCATGGTATCCGGTCAGTTGTAAAGGCTTTTGAAGATCGAAACTTATGCAGTAACATTGACGGTTCTACATTGGCTATCCTTCCTAAATTAATACTTGAACTTAACAACTTTGAATTTGATGGCAGACATTATGTCCAGATTAACGGAACATCGATGGGTACACGTATTGGTCCCAACTACGCCAAGATATTCATGGGCTTATTAGAAGACCGGTTTCTCGAAGTCTACCCGCTAAAGCCTTTTTACTACAAGAGATTTATAGACGACATTTTTTTTTATTTGGCAACATAGTGAGGCAAAACTTCTATCATTCATCTCTAGTTTTAATAATGTGCATGAGGCCATAAACTTTTCTCATTCTTATTCTCCGACCACTATTGCTTTTCTAGACGTGACAGTGTCAATAAAGAATGGCAAACTAATCACTGATCTATACCAGAAACCCAGTGACAGACCTCAGTACCTGCACTTCAACAGCAGCCATCTTAAATACTGGAAGACTAGCATCCCATATGGACAAGCCGTCCGCTTTAAACGGATATGTTCAGACGATCGCGACTTTGAATTTTACTGTGCCAACCTTCGTAACACCCTAATGGAACGCAAATATCCAGAGCGCCTAATAAATGATGCAGTGGAACGAGCAAGCCTTCTTGGTCGCAAAGCTCTCCTCAAAGCGGAAAAGGAACCATCCGGCCAATCACGAATAAATCTCGTGCTAACGCATTCAGCTTCAGTCCCCAACGTTGCAGGCATTTTAAAGAAACATCATAGTATTCTCATGCAAAGTGATCGTCTAAAAGAAATTTATGAGCTAGCCCCCCGTGTTGTCTATCGCCGTAACAAGAACCTCAGTGATATTTTAACTTCGTCTAAAACTAGCCCCACTGCACCAATCGGCTGCCATCCTTGCAACAAGTCACGGTGCAAAGTTTGTGCACAAATGACTACATCACTGAAAGCTTTCAGCACTGCATCGAACTTTACTGTAAAGATTCGAGGCAACTTCTCATGCGATACGGACAACGTGATTTATATGCTGGAATGTTCTATCTGCAAAATTCAGTACATTGGCCAAACCGAAACACCCTTCAGATACCGATTTAATAACCATAAAGCTCATTGTAATACACTGCCTAACCTTCCTATCTCTAAGCATGTAAACATTACCAGGCACCCCTTTGAAAAAATGCAAGTAACTTTATTGGAATCAGGTTTCAGAACCCACCATGAACGCGAAGTTCGCGAATGATTTTTAATACACAAGTTTAACACGGTTTCTTGTGGTCTGAATGAAAACATTGGCAAGCTAACTTGTCTCTCGTCGTAGCATTTTAACTAAATGGTAGCACCTTTGGCAGCGTCTCAAAAGATATTATGTTTAATCGACATTGCCTCCATTTTTCACTGTTTGCCTCTCCGCTTGCGCTGTTACGGTCACAGCCCAAAGCCCCTCACAGGATGTCATGCTTTACTTGCACTGATCTTTTTCATGTTTGCCAGTTTCTCACGATCATATTGCTTCCTGCCGTAACATGCACTAATCATTACAACTTATCCAATAACCTTGCACATGATTCCTTGTGTAATCAACACTGTTACGAACAATTAACTTCTTTAACTTCTTCTCTTTGTCCCCATAGCATTGAGCACAAAATCGAGTTTTGTCACCATGCCGCGATTTCAGTGACTGTTTACTTTTTTGTGTGTGTGTACCGCGCTAAATCACAGTTATATTTCACTGTTAAATTCTACTGACGTGTTATCTGCTTCTGTCGCCTACCACTGAGAATGATATTTCAGTAGATGAATACCCCCCCCCCCCCTTCCTGAATATTGGAGAATTAAGTGTGGCATGTATTCCACCCATCCTAACCTCGTGATATTTTGTTTTGTGCGCTGATAGTGACAACAATCTTTTAAGCGATACATCTTCCTTTCTTTGTGCAACATATTAAGATGCATGACCTAAGCGCAACACGTGTCATTCTGTCTATATACCTTGCACCGCCATTACATCACGCGTGTGAAATCTTGTTTTTGATATTTTGATGTTTTTTTGTTGATATTAGCTGGTCACGTGTTCTTCGATTGTGCATGTATATAAGAAATGGGAACCGACAGCTTCTTTCTACATTCCTTGACAAAGACCGGACCCCGCCCGAAACGTCGGAATAAAGTGTTGTTTTTTCCACCGTGTGTCACCTACTTTAAGTCTATGCCCTACCGGACCCATTCGAGCTTCAACCCCCTCCCTATGCAACAACAATGAAATCCGGCAAGACCACGGCGAAAAACGTACTTCTGAAGTTCCCACGTCCTGATGTCTCCACTGCGATCGTAGGCGATTCCCAAACCAAATACGTGTACCAGCACTTTGACCCTTCCCGACTGGATACTCCAGCATTCATTACGCAATGCGGCGCCCGCATTGAAGATGTTTACCTCCTTCTGGACATGGTACCTACTACAGCCTCAACTATTCTTCTACATATCGGAACAAACGATCTGGCTTCCAACTCAGGACGGTCCGTGTTTCAAAACTACTGCAAATTACTGGACCACATATCAGCCACCCGGCCCGGCATCACTCGTGTGTATGCTAGCCTGGTTCTACCAAGAACAGAAAAACGTCGAAACCACAGAGACAGGGCTTTTCGCTGGCAAAATCGAGAGGCATGCCTCTTCAACCGCCTACTGCGGGCCTTCTGCAGGCGCTCCAAGCTCCTTTACTATGTGGACCATGGCTTTGAGTGGCTTCCACCGACACGCGTGCTCGCTGCTGACGGCCTCCATCCAAGCTATGACGGGACCGCCCTGATTGCAAGTAAGATTAAGCATTTCTGCTCAAAGGCCACTCGAGATGTGGGAGCGCCCTCATGGATTGAGTGCGCACCAAATAATCCTTCTGCAGGAATGATAAGCACTTCGACAGGGCATGCACTTACAGACAATCCCACTACTGGTGCCATCACTTCTAGCCCTACTGCAGTCAACACTTTTGCTATCGGCGTCTGTCCTGGTGGTGTCCCTGCCGCAACTACTGCTGTTCCCGACACAGCTGTCCCCGACGAGGCTGCTCCCGTCGACGCGCTTACAGGCGATTCCGCTACTGGTGGCTTTACTTCAAGCCCTAGTGCCGCCAACGTTATTACTACCGGCGTCTGTCCTGATGGTGTCCTTGCTGCAAATACTGCTGACACTGCTGTTCCTGACGCAGCTGTCCCCGACGAGGCTGCCCCCGTCGACGCGCCTGCTGCTGACGCTTCTGCTTCCGTCACTTCTGTCGCTGCGGCTCCCGCTAACGCTATTCCCGACGCTCCGACCCCTGGCTCTTCCGCTACCGACATTTTCACTCACACCAAATCTGCTCCAGTCTCGCCTGGTCTCGATACTGCTGATTCTGATGCTCCCGCTGAAGGAGCCTTTCCCGCACCCAGCGTATCATCTAGAGGCCCTCATGATGCCGACCCTCCAGCTTCCAACGCCCAGAGCTCCAGCCTTCATTGCCCCACTGTTTCCGACTCTCGAGATATTTGCCCTGAAAAGTGTAATACTCAGTTTTTAAACAGTCGTGTTTATAGGGCTCGAGGCTCCGGAACTTCCACTTCTAAGTCGAACTTTTGTAAAGCCCATGCTACGTCTGCTCCGTCTTCAGCTAACCGTGCCTCGACCGAGGAGCGCCAGTACAACCTTCGAAAGAAACTCCCGAATACTGTAAGAAAACCCTTATGACTTAAAAACTCGGTTCCTAAAAAAAAGCCTAGCCTCAAATACTCCAACGAATTTCTACGCGTTAGAAAAGTGGCAGAAAAGCGCATTCGTGCAGAACTGCATGTTATGACTTTAAGGGCTTATCTAGCATGCTCCACTGCCCCGCGTGGTCTCCGCGTTAATGTAAAACCAGCAACGTCCAAACTGTCTAAGAGCAACAGTGCAAAATGGGACAGCATATCGGCAACGGCTGCTTTGGAATTTACGCGCATTATTTTGGATCACCACCAATCTGCCCTAAAGTCATTAGCTAATACAGAAAAGCAATTGCTTAATCATCTTAACCTCTCTTGCGAAGAACTTACTGCTCTTGACGTGTACAAAAAGAAAAAATGGGAACAGATTAACTCCGTGAAATCCAAAAAACTTTTGCGCGACAAAATCTCCCGGCCCGCGCAGTCCCAGCCACCGTTGCCACTGCCATCTCAGGTTCAAACCCCAATTGTAAATTTTTCAAACTTCACCCTGACTAATGATGACGAGAGTGCCCTGGCACACGGCCTAAATTTTTGCCCTGCATCAGGTGGGTTCAATGAGTTTCAATTGTTAAAAGACTTGGAAAATTTTGCCCGCAATATGAGACTTAAAGAGTACTTCCATGGCCGGCCACAAGATCCCGTACAAGATGGTAAATTGCCCTCTCAAAATCACTGGACTCCCCCGACCCAAAGAGAAAACTGCCTCGACATTTATATTACGGCAGTCCAAAATGATGTGCTGAAACCTTAAAATACTCAAAAGAAATTTTGTCGTAACCTCTCTGGAAAAGAAACCGCATCAATAAAACGACTCGCGTCACAAACTGATATTGTCATAAAGCCCGCTGACAAGGGTGGTGCCATCGTAGTCATGAACAGAAGTGACTACATCGCGGAAGCCGAAAGGCAACTGGCAGATGGTTCCTTTTACCGCCTGCTAGAAAGCGATCCGACTGCGGACTTTAAAACTGTTTCGGAAGAAACCTTATCCAGTCTTAGCTTGAGTCAAAAAATTGACAAAAGCACTGCAAAGTCAATACTTCCCCTCAGCCCTGTACCAGGCCGATTTTATTTATTGCCCAAAATTCATAAACCTAACAACCCTGGACGACCCATCATTTCCGGTATAGGAACCGTAACTGAAAACCTGTCACGCTATGTTGACACTCTAATCAATAAGATTCCAGCCACATTCCAGTCCTACATAAAGGATACAACTGATTTCCTAGCTGATATAGCTGATATCACCATCCCTCAAGGCGTCTTGCTCGTAACTCTGGATGTTGCGTCACTTTATACCAATATTCCCCACTCCGATGGTATCCGGCCAGTTGTAAAGGCTTTTGAAGATCGAAACTTATGCAGTAACATTGACGGTTCTACATTGGCTATCCTTCCTAAATTAATACTTGAACTTAACAACTTTGAATTTGATGGCAGACATTATGTCCAGATTAACGGAACATCGATGGGTACACGTATTGGTCCCAACTACGCCAACATATTCATGGGCTTATTAGAAGACCGGTTTCTCGAAGTCTACCCGCTAAAGCCTTTTTACTACAAGAGATTTATAGACGACATTTTTTTTATTTGGCAACATAGTGAGGCAGAACTTCTATCATTCATCTCTAGTTTTAATAATGTGCATGAGGCCATAAACTTTTCTCATTCTTATTCTCCGACCACTATTGCTTTTCTAGACGTGACAGTGTCAATAAAGAATGGCAAACTAATCACTGATCTATACCGAAAACCCAGTGACAGACCTCAGTACCTGCACTTCAACAGCAGCCATCTTAAATACTGGAAGACTAGCATCCCATATGGACAAGCCGTCCGCTTTAAACGGATATGTTCAGACGATCGCGACTTTGAATTTCACTGTGCCAACCTTCGTAACACCCTAATGGAGCGCAAATATCCAGAGCGCCTAATAAATGATGCAGTGGAACGAGCAAGCCTTCTTGATCGCAAAGCTCTCCTCAAAGCGGAAAAGGAACCATCCGGCCAATCACGAATAAATCTCGTGCTAACGCATTCAGCTTCAGTCCCCAACGTTGCAGGCATTTTAAAGAAACATCATAGTATTCTCATGCAAAGTGATCGTCTAAAAGAAATTTATGAGCTAGCCCCCCGTGTTGTCTATCGCCGTAACAAGAACCTCAGTGATATTTTAACTTCGTCTAAAACTAGCCCCACTGCACCAATCGGCTGCCATCCTTGCAACAAGTCACGGTGCAAAGTTTGTGCACAAATGACTACATCACTGAAAGCTTTCAGCACTGCATCGAACTTTACTGTAAAGATTCGAGGCAACTTCTCATGCGATACGGACAACGTGATTTATATGCTGGAATGTTCTATCTGCAAAATTCAGTACATTGGCCAAACCGAAACACCCTTCAGATACCGATTTAATAACCATAAAGCTCATTGTAATACACTGCTTAACCTTCCTATCTCTAAGCATGTAAACATTACCAGGCACCCCTTTGAAAAAATGCAAGTAACTTTATTGGAATCAGGTTTCAGAACCCACCATGAACGCGAAGTTCGCGAATGATTTTTAATACACAAGTTTAACACGGTTTCTTGTGGTCTGAATGAAAACATTGGCAAGCTAACTTGTCTCTCGTCGTAGCATTTTAACTAAATGGTAGCACCTTTGGCAGCGTCTCAAAAGATATTATGTTTAATCGACATTGCCTCCATTTTGCACTGTTTGCCTCTCCGCTTGCGCTGGTACGGTCACAGCTCAAAGCTCCTCACAGGATGTCATGCTTTACTTGCACTGATCTTTTTCATGTTTGCCAGTTTCTCACGATCATATTGCTTCCTGCCGTAACATGCACTAATCATTACAACTTATCCAACAACCTTGCACATCATTCCTTGTGTAATCAACACTGTTACGAACAATTAACTTCTTTAACTTCTTCTCTTTGTCCCCATAGCATTGACCACAAAATCGAGTTTTGTCACCATGCCGCGATTTCAGTGACTGTTTACTTTTTTGTGTGTGTGTACCGCGCTAAATCACAGTTATATTTCACTGTTAAATTCTACTGACGTGTTATCTGCTTCTGTCGCCTACCACTGAGAATGATATTTCAGTAGATGAATCCCCCCCCCCCCCCCCCTCCTGAATATTGGAGAATGCCAGTGTGGCATGTATTCCACCCATCCTAACCTCGTGATATTTTGTTTTGTGCGCTGATAGTGACAACAATCTTTTAAGCGATACATCTTCCTTTCTTTGTGCAACATATTAGGATGCATGACCTAAGCGCAACACGTGTCATTCTGTCTATATACCTTGCACCGCCATTACATCACGCGTGTGAAATCTTGTTTTTGATATTTTGATGTTTATTTGTTGATATTAGCTGGTCACGTGTTCTTCGATTGTGCATGTATATAAGAAATGGGAACCGACAGCTTCTTTCTACATTCCTTGACAAAGGCCGGACCCCGGCCGAAACGTCGGAATAAAGTGTTGTTTTTTCTACCATGTGTCACCTACTTTAAGTCTATGCCCTACCGGACCCATTCGAGCTTCAACCCCCTCCCTATATATATATATATATATATATATATATATAGAGAGGGGCTGCACAGAAATCATAGTTCTGCATAAAGAAAGTAACAAAATTCTTATAAAGAACTAATCACAGTTTGCTTAGATGTATTCCTGAGACTTGGATTGGGAGAAGTTTGGGATAAGGGTAGGTGTAGAATACCTCAATAATCTGCGATTCGCTGACGACATAGCCTGGCTAAGTAACTCAGGGGATGAACTGCAAAGAAAATTGATGACCTAGATAGGAAAAGCAGAAAGGTAGGCTTGAAAATTAATATGCAAAAGACTATAATGTTCAACAGCCTCTGGAAGGAACAGCAGTTTACCTTATGTAGCGAAACAATGGAAGTAGTAACCGCAGATCCGTACGAGACCATGAAGCGGAAATATCAAAGTGAAGAAGATTGGGATTGAGCGCATTTGGAAAGCACTTGCAGATTATGACTAGCAGCTTGCCATTATCGCTCAAGAGAAAAGTATACAACAGTGGCATCTTACCTGTAGTTACCTGTGGGGATGAAACGTGGAGGCTAACAAATAGGGTTCTACCAAACTTGAGGACAACGCAGAGGGCTATGGAAAGAAAAATGTAGGGGTAATATTAAGATATAGGAAACGTGCAGACTGGGTAAGAGAAATAACTCAAGTCACTGACATTCTAATGGCAATCAAGAAGAAGAAATGGGCATGGGCAGGACATGTATAGTGCGAAGAGAGGATAACCGATGGTCGCTTAGGGTAACAAACTGGATTTCAATGAAAGGAAAGTGCGGCAGGGGGCGGCAGAAAATTAGGCGGGCGGATTAAGTTAAGATAACAGGGGTCAAGTGGATGCAGCTAACACAGAACTGGGTTAATTGGAGGAATATGGGAGAGGCCTTCGCTCTGCAGTGGGTACGTATTGTCCAGCTGATGATGAAGATGATGATGGATGGTTGTAGTTGAGGCCGTAGTGATGTCTAACGCTTAGTTGGGTTCATGCTCGTAAAATTGCAACCATAAATATACTCTGATTTTAATGGGGGCATCGCACGACCGGCCTTCGTAAGCCAACTTAAACCATGACTTATTGACGCTTGCAGATCTCCGTCTTCAATCCGCTAGAAACTCCGCTCTAAACTTTCAAATCGCTGCAGAACAGTGGCACTAGAATTCGCTGTATTTTTTTTCTGTCGTACTATAACTGGTGCCGTCAGCCACTTTGGTCACAACGAAGGCTAGACCACTTTTTGAACCCCTTCTCTCTTTCTCTTTCTCTCTATTTTGTTCCTTTATTCCTCAAAAAATCAGCGTAGCAAACTAGAACACCCTTGTGGTCAATGCCCTGCCTTCCCTCTTCCTATTTATATATCTATTTCGGCTGGTGACAGTCCTCGCCTAGCATGTCTCGATTCAGCCAAGCTAGTTTGCGCCATGTGCGGTGCGAGAGGGCACGGAAGCTCAGGTTTATGAGTGCGGCAGGGGCCTCGATAAGCCAGCGTCGCTTTTAGGTTGGAGGCACAGCCTACGCCTGCTCTAAACCTATTTATTACACTGCTGTTTTATCATGGTCGCCTTTTGGAGAGGTGGCGCCATTTAATGCAGTGGTTCTTAGCCATGGTGTCGGGGACGCATTGAGACAGCAGGGAGGGGGGGGGGGGGGATCTTGTGTGCAGTGTTAGGAGCGGGTTGTGGAATTGGGGTTGAGTAAAGGATTATTCTAAAAAACACGCACTTGATAATCCAGCGCGTAACGACCGGCCGGAGGGCGTGGGGAAGAGGCGATGCGGCCGCGCAGGTATGCATGACGCTACAAGTATTCGACTTCTCTCAACACCGCGCCGCTCTTTCGTCGAACACATGGCACGTTTTCCATTTCAGCCTCGTCCAGCAGTGAAGCCATAGCTAGAGTTTCACCTGCTGTCTGCTGTCCTTTGCGCGCGCTCCCCTTTCTCGGAGTACTCACGCGTTTCCTTCGCTTTGAGAAAATAAAGTCGGATTTGAACCCCCGTGCTTTTAATCCTGTGAATCTGCGTCTAGCCAGGCCACAGCTGTCGCGAGACCTTTTTTTTTTATTTGTTTTGTTGGCGTGGGTTTCGCGGGCTCCCAAAAAGCACTTAGCAGACGACCTGGGCTCCGCGGACCCCATTTGAGGAACACTCATCTAATAGGTGATCCATTATGGCTTGCACAACCGGCAGCAGCTGCGTTTGCCGGAGCGAGCAGCCATTGAGTACACTATGTAGCTGAGTTATTTTTTAACTCAATTTCACATTGGGTGCACGTGTCGGGAATAAAACATATAGTTCTCAAGGCACTTTGAACCTTTATCCCATGCTGCTGTCACTGGCGCGAAGTGTGTTTGCAACACGAAATTGGCGCCGGGCAAGAAACACGTGCCTATTCTAGATAAGCTGAATTGAAAGCGGGAGACTGGGCGGCGGGAGGAGAGAAATTCTGTGATGGTATGTCGATAGCCCCTGAGCAGCTTTGTACGCTGTACAATGAATGCAAATGAACAAAAAGCGATATGCAGACTTTTGTTTCTTTGTTATTGTGATACCTTGGGCGTGATACTAAAGTTGAATATTTATTCTGAAGTCCAGTGGGCCACTACATAGGTACCGTTTATCATACTTATAACGAATTTCATAAGATGAATACTACAACAACATTAAGTCATCTCTCGGGGAAAAGTTTACAGCAAACGTTCCAGGTAAATTATGCCAATATCATTCTCAAAGTTCAAACTCTGGATGTCTGAATGTCTGAATGGAATCACATTTTGTCTCGTTGCTTAGTCATTTGCGTACATGAACGGCAGAATAATTTGTTGGCAACTTCTAAGAAAAGAAATTGGTATAAATATTAAAGAGTAAAAAATTAGATGGGCGGTTGCCAGATCAACCATCAGAGTCACTTTGTACCATGTAGTGTGTGTGTGGGGGGGGGGGGGGGGGATATTGGCAATCCGCCATTTAGGATTTCAGAGTACCGTCACCAGCACGATTGACACGAACGCCCGATTGTGTATATATAGACTGCTTGCCTGTTAGCGCCATGGGATATGTCATTCTTAAATACTTCTAACCATGGCTCGTCGTGTGCTGGTCTTTCCGTTCTACAAGCTCGTTGTATTGGGTAAAGTTTGCCATAGCTCTTTGACGTCAACGCAATGTTTGGCAAACAGTGGTATACATTACCCTGTCTTTTGGGTAGTCGCCCATGCTAGATATATGCTGGCGTGAGATTTTTCATGTAATATCGTCAGTTCGCGTTGATTGGGAAATATTTTTCGGCTTTTTAGGTGAAGCTGCACATGTGAGATTTATCTCGAAATGCGCTGATCAACATCACTCTCATTTAGGTCAAGGTTCCATCATTAGATGGATGTCAGGCCACGTTGGGCAGCATTGACCTGTCCCTTTTTGGACAGCCAACATCAGATACATCTAGCCATACGCTGGTCATCATTTACTCTCAGAAGTTGTTGACAGCAAACAGGCTGGATAAATGGCTTGGTAGAAAATAGGAGAGTTTCCGTTGAAACAGCTGCCACCATGCTCGGCTTTGTGTTTAAAAATAACTTGAACGTTGTTAAAAATCGGTACCTTACTTCTTCATTTAGGGTACGAAAGTTTTATTTCTACAATTTTGATATTATGTCACCTTTCTGAATTTCAGCCACCAACCATCCAATCTCTTTTCGCTATCTAGCATTACTAAACTCTAGGGCGCCAGAAAAACTGACTGTGCCTGCATCTACATTCAGATGGATACCACGGCTTCAAGTATAAGATGTTCAGTTGTTTCTAAAGATGTACTACTCACAGCACGTGTGCCATCTTATTGATTAAATTTATTTTTGTAACTACGTGTTCTTTGACACCCTGATCAAGATTCAAAATTAGGGCACTTCCTCTTGAGTTATCAAAATAAAGATTTCTTCCTGATTTGCCTTTTCTAATTTCGATAAAGCTCTGCACTCTGCTTATTTTCCATTGAATTTATCCAATTCTTACCTTCTGTGCCTTTTATATGTTGTTTAGCGTTTTTTAAATGTCCGTCCTTGTGCCTGCCTACTTACTGGTTAAGTTCGTCGTTCTTTTCCTCCATTGTGATGCAACGCGTTTTAGGTATAGGTGTTTAAATAATTTAGCTACCCGCCTGTTACTGTCCAATATTGCAGTGTGAGCGTCCCGTGCTTCGAAAGCTGCCCATCCCATATCTCTCTAACACCTTGCGTGTGTATTCGCCATGGGTGCCTAGTTTTAATCGCCCAACACCTGTGGTTTATTTCTAATTTCGACGGTACCCCTCCCTTTAGACACAAAGTCGCATTTTCAAAACTAATACCTGGCACTATTATTCCTTTCCAAACACATCAAAATGCCTGATATCTGTTGTAAAACTACAATTCACTATATTTACTTATCTCGGCATCTTTTCACCCTTCTGCCTAAACATCTGTTCGTGCTTGTCTATGTATGTCAGTCCTTCGTTTACTCTTACCCTTAGATGTTTATATTCGGCCACTCTGGGTATTTCATGGCCTTGCAATTTAAGCACCTGATCGGTTGTACCCTTGAAAATCATCAGGCACGACTTAATTGCGCTACAACTGAAGCCTATAGAGTATCCTTTGTCGTTTCAAGAATTAACTAGTGTTTACATGTCGTCCTGGCAATCTACTAGCATTACAATATCGTCCGTGTACATCAACCGTGGGAGCGGCTACTCCACGACCTTTCCGCCTAATCTATATATGAAAGATTAAAACCAAGACTACATTCTTGTAGTCTTGCCATATTTGTAGTATAAAGCATCAACAGCAGTGGTGATAGACGACAACCTTGTCTTAATACATACATACATACATACATACATACATACATACATACATACATACATACATACATACATACATACATACATACATACATACATACATACATACATACATACATACATACATACATACATACATACATACATACATACATACGTACGTACGTACGTACGTACATACGTACGTACGTACGTACGTACGTACGTACGTACATACATACATACATACATACATACATACATACATACATACATACATACATACATACATACATACATACATACATACATACATACATACATACATACATACATACATACATACATACATACATACATACATACATACATACACACACACACACACACACACACACACACATACATACATACACACACACACATACATACACACACACACACACACACATACATACATACATACATACATACATACATACATACATACATACATACATACATACATACGTACATACGTACGTACATACATACATACATACATACATACATACATACATACATACATACATACATACATACATACATACATACATACATACATACATACATACATACATACATACATACATGCCGGGGTGGCGCAGTGGTTACGGCGCTCGACTACTGTTCCCAAGGACGCGGGATCGAATCCCGGCCTCGGCGGCAGTTTTTCGATGGAGGCGAAAAGAAAGGCGCCCGTGTGCTGTGCGATGTCAGTGCACGTTAAAGAACCCCAGGTGGTCGAAATTTCCGGAGTCCTCCACTACGGCGTCTCTCATAGCCTGAGTTGCTTTGGGACGTTAAACCCCACAAACCAACCAACCAACCAACCAACATACATACATACATACATACATACATAACTTTTATTACCATTCATCAATACAGATTCTCATGCCCGCAGAAGCGCAGGAGCGCTTGCGGTCGGGCCACGACAATCGACGGGCGCGTGCTCCACGTAAAAAAAACAATAATAAGCTAAAGGTACATCATACAATATAGTACATGGCAAAAATACTTTCACATAGCATGCTGTGTAGTTTAACTAAACAGCCATTTTTTTTTGCTTCTTTTAAGTTGAGCAAGAGAAATCAAGTGTACAATTTCATTTGACAATCTAATAAAATGAAAGAAAATGGAATAGGCATGACACCTTTTTCCGTAATTAGTGCACACCCTTGGTAGCTTAAAACGTTCGTTCCTGGGAAACACCCTACGTCTATCCAGTTTGAATTTATTCGAAAAAAAGTTTCTTGTGATATGTACTAAAGCAAAAAGATTTGATAGAGGGCGGAATTCTGCATTCATTAGGTTAGCACTCTCATCTAAGTTTTCTGGGACAACCCCATACATAATTATTATTTGCCACTCGGTACAACAGTTTATTGACCTCAAAAATTTTGAAATTCGAGCAAGACCCATACACTGTGACAAGAGGTTCACACAAAGCTCTTAAAACTATTTTACGGTGCCTCATTGGGCAGGTGAATCTTAGCTTGTACAGTTAGGCTGACACAGTTCGAAGACGATTGACAACATGCTGGGTATGCGTAGTCCATGGCAAATGTAGTCGAAGTAAAGGCCAAGGTATTTTACTGTAGATGAGAATGACAAAGGCTCATATTAGCATCCACTACACACAGCCTCATGCAGAGCAATCGGTTCACTCAAGGTTACATTTTTTGTGTAGGCTTCTAAAGCACAACAGGATACTTTCGTTTTTATTCAAATATATTTGGTTCGAAGCAAACCACTGCACTATACTATAAGCATCTGCTTGTAGCAAATCTCTCTCTTGTTCAAAGGATTGATGTGACATAACTAGTGCTGTGTCGTCTGATTATTGGAAAAGTTTGGAAATTGGATTCAACATTGCTTAGGTCATTATTAGAAATATTAAATACTATTCCTTTGCATATCTCGACAGTCTCCGTACTTCTTATCCCTTCCCATGTAATTTGTACTTTATTATCTCTCTAGATTTATATTAGTATCTCCAAAGTATACTACTCACAATAACCACAGTGATCACAGTAATCGTATGTTACAAGTGAGTTCCTTGTCACGTTGTCGTGTGCCCCGTTCATGTCCAGGAAGGCTTTGTACAAAGGTCTGCTTTCCGCCCTAGCTATTTCTGTTCATTGGGTAAGCGTGAACAGACTACGACCTAAGCGCCTACCGTTCCTAAATCAGTTCTGAAGTTCTCGGAGTCTCTCATTACTTTATATACATGACTGCGTTTTTAGTTCCACCGTCTGCCTTGCCAGCCTGCTGTTTCTGGCAGATGTTATCGTAATCGAACTGTAGGATTTTATGTGCACCCTGTCTCCTTTACCTTTTTAAATCAAATTCATTACGCTGCCTCCAGCTTTCCGGAATTCGCTTATTTTTTATGACTGTTTCCAATGTTTTCAGCAATTTTTCTTTGCTTCTTGGACTGATTTCGTTAATCAGCTTGGTTGGAATTTCGTCAACCCCTGCGGATGTGACTTTAGGAATATTTTCTTCCGTCCTTTTCCAGCTTAGATTGGTTAGTTTTAAGTTATTTCCTATCCTGCTATAATGTGTGCTTTCTCGATTGCTGAAGTTACATATCGTCGCTTATAAATGAATTAGATAAAACTGAAGCATTATAGTTCACAGCACGTGCCGTCTCCCTCTAAACATTGTCCCTCGTCATCTGTAATGTGTTCCTGCTTCGTTTGATTCTTTTTACCAAGCCATCTTACATAGTTCGAGAATTTTTTTATTCCACCTTTAGTTGCATCACAGATTTCTGCAACCTAGCGATCGCCGGACTGATTTACTTTATTTTTCACGAGGGCCTGTACTTCCAATTCCTTTTATCGATAAGATTCCCATTTATGGTCACTTCCGTTCTGGAATAGCTGCGCTTTCTTTGCCTCTGAGCGTTCTTTTGAGGAGATCCGTCGTTGTCCGATGAATTCCCCAATTTTTTTTTTTTTTTTTACACAAGCTTCATCCTTTCTTTCCGTTCCAGTGGTTTGCCGATTTCGTCTCCTTTATTTTTGTACCTATATGTGAGTAGTTACAGCTGTATAATCCCCACTTTGCTATGGGACGTTTTTCTATTTCTTCCTCAATGTTAAGACTATTTGTTCGGGGTTAAATTTTGCTTTCCCTTTTTGTCTCTTCTGCATTTCTCTTTTGATCAGGGTCCCCATCTGCAGAGTAATACAGTTATGATCTATTCTTAGGCACTACTCGTCGTCTTCGTATATTTCCATTTTTGCGAGCTTGCTAAAATTGCCTGCGACTTTAAGCAGTAGAGATCGATCCTGTGCCGGTCCCAGAACTTGCACGTGATTTCTCCTTCATGTTCAGTTTCTGTATTTACAATAACTAGGTTGCGTCGCTCTCAGAAGTCTAGCGTTAATTTAAAATTACAATCGGGAGTGTCCATCCAGATCATTAAAGCGGCTGCTGAATTGCCCCAACGGAATAGCACCTGCATCGTCTCTAAACTTTTTTATATCGCCACTGAGACATTTATCGAGAGACCTGTTTTCTTGACTGCATTTGTCCCCTATGCTGAAATAAAGCACTCCTACCTATGTCCTTTTACCAGCAATTGTCCTCAATACCCAGATATGCGATTTAAAGATGATTTTATTCTATCAGAATTTGTACCCCGGTGTGTAACCATATCTGGCTAACTTTGAACAGCTCTCTTGATTTAACGTCATCTGACCTACTTTGTCTTCCAGACCTAATCCGAACTGCTGCCATCGACAGGAGAAAAGTGAAGCAAAATAAGAGACGCTATGTTGAAGGATGCCTGGGGCCAATTTTTCCTCTGCTTTACCTAGAAACGTATCTAGCTATAGGTTACGTACTTTCGCCAAGAACACTTGAGAAAATAGTGTACGTATAGAATTTATGTAGATGCTCCTGAGTGCGCCATTCCTGCCCAATACAAGTTGAAACCATGCTGCTCTTTGGAGAGTTTCCCTCATGATCCGCATTTGCTTTAGCACTGGCCTCGTGCAGCACGCTAACCTCCGGAATTTTACTGTCATCAAAATGCGACCGCCATAGCCTTTTCGTACCAGCGCCTTTTGAGTCCGCAGTCGAACACCATAACCACTAGTTAAGTGATCGCGCACTTTTTAAAATGTCAAATTATACTCTCCAATATCTTTGTTGTCTGTAATATTCACCTGATCACTGCGTTAATTCTCACATTTGTGGATAGTGTTGACAGGTGCTCGAGC
>NC_139349.1:87298292-87625792 GCF_055883805.1 Amblyomma maculatum
TGCTACTAACAACGGTTCAAATACCTCTGCAGCGGCGCTAAGATTTTACATTTCCCACTCCCGTTACCAGTAGTATACTTTAGCTTACTTCAGTTACTGCATGTTTTTGCTTGATTATTTCTTTTTAAGATTATCGTTCATCCGTCTATTTCCTTTCTTTGCGGTGACATTGATGTAGCGTCCACTCGATTTGAGGATGCTGACTTGTATATCATCGTCATCGTCTAGTGTCACGTGGAATCGCCGGCTCATGTACGGAGGGAGCAAGACGAAAACCGCAAATCGGCGAGTTTAATTTTCACTTGGCTTGGGCACATAAGAGCCGGGGGAGGCCTTTCAGCTGGACACTTGCGCGCCGATTTTCTGGAGCAGCTAGGGCGGGGTGCTTGTCCAGGAATTTTCAGCGAGAAGCCTATACTGAGATGGCGGCTATATTCGGGATTCCAGATTGGGTCGTCTTGGCAATTACCTTGGCCGGGATCCTTTATATGTGAGAACAGATAAGTATCGCTGTCTATCATTTTTGTATATTTTTATTGAAAATTTTATATTGCTTCAGGCCCACTGCTTCTAAATTCAAATTTATTAAGCCTTGCATACATACCAGTGCAGACCATGCAACTCTTTTTATCAATCCCTTTAACGCCTCACAATGTAAAACTTACCTATTCTGTTATTCTTGTTAGTATTGTGCGAAAATTTAGCTGCTAAATTTGAGCTAATGTAAGTTACTGATGCCATTATTCTTCCTTTAAGGCTCGCAAGTGAGTAGTAACTGTATTTTGTTCACAGCAAAGGAAAGACCCAGTATCTGTCACACTTACTCTGTGGACACCTGAGCACGCTGTAAGGGAAGGGAGGCAGATGGGAGTGGAAGCGGAAAGAGAGGAAGGGGTGTCGTAGTGGAGGGTTCCGGAGTAATTTCGACCACCTGGGGATTATGAACAAGCACTGGCATCGTACAGCACACGGACACGTCTTCAAGTGTAGAGCGTAGCCGCCGGCAGTCGGGATCGAACCCGTGTGTTCCGGCACAGCAGTCGGGCATCTTGACCACTGCACCGTTGTGGCGGGGCTAGTCACATGTGAAGATACGTTATTTCTCGGCGATTGTATAACCGTACTTTGGGAGTTTGACCGCGTTTCACTTACAAATGTCCCTGGCTGAGCAATCAAGTAAAGAAACTGTTCACATGTCATATGCCAAACTTGCGCATAGTTGCATGCCGTAGTAGCCCTCGTCAGACGTAACGATTAGATTGCCTTTCATGTCGACTTTATTATCAGCCGCAAAATTTTGGAAAACATAGAGAAGTTGTTTTTATAGTATGCAGAACAAA
Organism: Amblyomma maculatum; assembly: GCF_055883805.1. Lineage (NCBI taxonomy): Eukaryota > Metazoa > Arthropoda > Arachnida > Ixodida > Ixodidae > Amblyomma > Amblyomma maculatum. The sequence continues at coordinate 87,299,633 of NC_139349.1, forward strand.
AGAATAATATATGAATTTTCTCGCGGTTTGGTCAAGCAGCCCGAGACCTTCACTTCTGTCTACCCATCGGTCAGCGCTAAATAAGTGTGCTGTGTGAGATCAGTGCACGTTAAAGAACACCAGATGGTCGAAATTTTCGGAGTCTTCCTTTAAGGTGTCTCTCATCGCCTGAGCCGGTTTAGGACGTTAAACCTTACAATCCAAACCAATAATATTAATAATTGGTTCACAGGAAGTACTAAGGCGCCGTATCGGTCACACATGGCTCCACGGACACCTTGACATTGCCGTAAGAGAAGGGATTAAATAGGTGGTGGTATCTAACTTGTATTACAGCGCGAATCACAAGAAGGGATGACGACAGACAGAGTGAAAAGAGCAGTGCTCTTTTCACTCTGTCTGTCGTCGTCCCTTCCTGTGGTTCGCGCTGTAATACAAGTTAGATATGAACCAACTAGCCCGCCAAGCAAGCGGGTGGTGGTAGTAACAACTTTTATTGCTACAAAATTAAAGGAATTATTTCGGGCTAGGGCGACTCCAGAGTGGCTTCCAGTCGGGGGCGACCTCTTGAGCCCGCGTGACGAGGGCCAGTTGCGTAGTTTTTCTTGCGCTCACCAACTGCTTGTCTCATTCCTCCGCTGAGGAAGCTGGCAACAGTGTCTTTGTATGCGGATTGTTGGCGCATTCCCATAGTACATGGTCTTAGGTGGCCTGCATGCATGCATGCAGTGCCGGCATGCAGGGTTGTATTCTCCGTTAATCCGGTAAGATAATGGGTAGGGGCTAAGAATGGCCTTTGTAGGCGTCTCAGTGTCAAGGCTTGCGCTCGGTCCAGATCGGGGTGAGGGGCGGGGTACGTGCATCTTAGCTCGCAATAAAAGTTTATCTCCGCGTATGTGCTCGGCGCCTCGATGGACGCGTTCGTTCCCGATATATCTCCCGTCTCCCGGTTGGCTAAGCCTCGAGATAGGCGGTCGACCCCGTAGTTTCCGGAGTTACCGCATGAGTCGGAACCCATACGAGATTGATGTTGTGAGTGAGAGATCGGTTGCGCAGAATTCGCGTCGCGAGCGTGCTTGTAGAATGTTTGGCGAAAGTTTTAACGGAGCTCTTTGAGTCGCTTAGAATAGTTTTGGTGCGGGGATCCGTGATGGCCAGTGCGATAGCTATTTCCTCTGCCTCACATATGCAGCTAGCATGAAATTTTATGGTGTTAATGACGGCTGACTTTGAGTGGCCATACATGCCACGTATGCTCCATTTTTGATGGGTTGAGCTGCATCCACGTACACTGTTAGTGGATCGTCCTCGTACTGTTTCCCAAGGGTCTGTGCCCTTGTCTTCCTGCGGGCATCATGTCGGCTTGGTAGCATGTGTTTGGCTATTGGCTTAACCAACTAGTCTACTAGAAATATCAGCCGATAAGTGGAATGTTTCGTACACCTCCTCAGAGGTGTGTATGTGGAGATTGTCGAGAATTACGCATCCCGCAGCGCTGCGTGATAAGCGGGTCACTTGGACTATCTTATGGGCTTCAATTAGTTCAGTTATCGTGTTAAAAAGTCCCAACTGCAGTAGTCGATGTGAGCTGGCATATATCGGCAAGCCAAGGGCTGCTTTGTATGCTGTTCTAATCATGATATTAAGTGCATCTTCTTCCCTACGACGGAGATGATATCACGGACAGGCGTACCTGATTCTGCTTATTATGAAGGGTTGAATGATCCTGCCCAGGTCGGCTTCTCTCATACTCCTGCGACGTGTGGCAATGCGCCTCACCGCCCACGTATCTGGTGCGCTGTGATGCGTAGCCGGCACATAGCATCTGTGTTCTGCGTGTTATTCTGAATCAACATTCTGAGAACTCTGATCGTAGCTACCGGGGGTATCGGATGGTTGTTAATGTGTAACTGTATTTGTTCTTGAGAATCTGGTTCTGCCTGTGAAGGTTGTTGGTTCTTTATAACTAAGAGTTCCGCTTTAGCCGGTGAACACGTAAGGCTGGTTTCCTGCACGTAAGACTGTACCGCGTCGATAGCTCGTTGTAATGACTCTGTAATCTCTCTATCTGAGCCAAAATTGGCCCATATGGTGATGTCGTCGGCGTATATGGAAACATGTATGTGTGAGATATCATGTAACAGACGCAGGAGGCCGCTCATAGCGATGTTGAAGAGAAACGGTGAAAATATGGCGCCTTGCGGTGTTCCTGTCGTCCCTAGTGTAATTTTGTCGTTAGGTTTGTGAACTAAATGGAGCGTATCGGTACACGCGTTCAGAAAGGTACGTAGCGATGTAGTCGTATGTCCGTTTGCCTATGTTCATCTGTGAGAGGTGAGTGATGATGTAAGCGTGTGACACATTATCGAAGGCTTTACTCACATCGAGTCCCAGGATGGTTTGCGTGGCTTTTATGCGATTTTAATCTAGAATGTCATACCGTATTTGCCACATGATGTCCTTAGTCGAAAGACCTGCTCGAAACCCAATCATGGACGTGGAAAACGTGCCTTCCGCATCGATGTGCATGAGGAGCCTGTTTAAGACTGCGTGTTCCATTACCTTCTCGAGACATGACGTTAGCGAGATTGGGCGGAGGTTTCCCATCTCGAGCCTTTTGCCTGGTTTTGGTAGGAAAATAAATTTAGCGTGCTTTCATTCGTCAGGCATGATGCCATCTGTCTGTACCCGTTGAAGAGGTCCGTAAAAGCCTCTAATGACTGGTCCTGTAAGTTGCGCAACATCTTATTGGGGATGCAATCTTCCCTCGGTGTCGAGGTGGTGTTAATGTGGTAAAGAGCAGCCCTGATCTCTGCTACGGTAATGACGCTATGCATGTGAGGATTATCCAATCCCGAGTACTCACCTGGCGTGTCATTTGTGCTTCCATCATGTGTACTAGCTTAGCGTCCGGGCTGGGATTGCCGTCCTCCAGTGTCACAGTTTGCGAAGTGTTTGAGGCGTATTGAAACAACATTGTCTTTATTCTACTATGCCTTCCGCTGGCCTTTGCGAGAGGATATATCTGAATGCGTCCCATTTCGCGTGTTTCACTTCCTGGCGACGGATTTTGCAATGTGTGGCTCGGAACATGGTACATAGTACATAGTGATCGCTTCCTATGCTTATATACAAATTTTCTCATCTCGCATCGGGGATATTTCAGGCAAAGTTAAGGTCAGGGCACATATCCTTGTTTACACTGTTACCAATGCGCCTAGGTTTATCAGGGTCGACGAGTAAGGTATGCCCAGCGTCTGAGCTGTGTACCATAATTTAGTTCCCTTTCTACTGTTAGCTGAGTAGCCTCATTCTGCATTGGTGCGTTAAAGTCTCGAACAGTCAGCAACATTCCATTTTGAGCGTCTACATACGCCTTACAGAAGAGAGTGCTATTTTCGCGCTGTTGTCTTTAGGTGGACTTTCTACATTCAGAATATAAAGAAGAGATTGTGCGCGTTTGTTCGGTATGATTTGTATAAATGTATGAGAGACCTCCGGTGATTACAAATCTAGTTGGTTTGCAGTTAGAGTGCGGTGTACAAGATTAGCTGTGATCGGACGGCACTCAGCCGACACTTTCTCATTATATGCTGTATATCCTGCAAGCTTTACTTCTGTATTCGTCTCTGGAAGTGTTATGACTACCGGTCCGTTTGTTTGGACCAAAACTACATATTGCTGAGCCTTACGCTTGGCTCTTAATCCGCTGCAGGTTAATTGCCACACTATAACACGTGCACTAAACATCACGCATCGGGTAAGTATACCGCTCGCACGGGTTGCAATATTTTGTGTCTGAGAATGCTGCTGGTGAACGCACGCGCCAAAGCGCTGTCGGCTGGGTGGGAGAATGCAGTATGGGCGAGTGAAAGTGAAAAGAGAGAAAGAGGAGCTGCAGTCGAGGGCAGCGGAGTAATTTCGACCAATTGGGAGTCTTTAACGTCATACATCGTCATAAGGTCATACATCACAAAGTTATCAAACGAGCTCCTGACCTCTCCATTGCCATATCCAACCAACGTTTGTTGTACCTTCATATGGTCAACACCTATCGGGAACTCCGAGAGGCCCATCTTTCCAGCAAATACTCGCGCCTATCATAAACGCCATCCGGTCGCCGCATTTTTGACCGACTACACACCCAATGTGCACCACCACCTTTAAGGAACGGATACTAGCGCCAGAACCCTGGAGGCGCGAACTCAAGGCCAGACTCATTCCCCGCAACACGTCAAACTCTGACCGTAATGGCCGTCAACAGGTGCGTGCGGAAGCACTGGAGCGTCATTATTGTCGACAACAACATGTATACTACGTGAACATTGCCGGTCCCTGCCGTGGAAGGTGGTTCACCGCGGCAGTGGTCCACAACACCAACAAAGTGGCAGGCCTCATGTTCCACGCCCACAACACAACATATGCTGAGGAAATTGCGATTGCCCTTTCCCTCCCCCAAGTGAAACACATCATTACCGACTCCAATGGGGCCTGTCAGAATTATGATCTGCGTTGGATACCTCCTCTTGCCATGCGCATCCTACAAAATTGCTGTCGGCCCAGCGGCCCTCCAAACTGTAACCGCATCTGGGCTTTCGGCCATCAGGGACTCCTGGGTAATGAGTTGGCCAATCAGGCGGCTTGCACGCTATCTCCCCGGGCACTCAAACTTGCTCGGGAAGTCTACTCTGAGCCCACCCAATATTTTATCACACTCAAAGAAATTACTACATACTATAAGGACAGCCATCGCAGCTTTCCGGAACCTTGTAAAGGTCCCCGGAGAGCGGACGAAAGGCTCCTTCTCAAAATTTTTACAAACACAATGCTGTGCCCGGTAGTCCTGAAGCACTTCTATACAGACTTTGATGAAGGCTGCGGCCTGTGTGGAGCGACCTTCCCGGATGTTTTCCACATGGTTTGGGCCTGTCCATCTAATCCCAACAGTTCCCAATCCTCCCAGTTTGTGGGGTTTAAGGTCCCAAAGCGCCGTTCCCAATCCTTCATTACCTACCCTTCTAGGGAGGTCTGGGAGGCGGCGCTGCTCAGCTGCCATGGCCTACAGTCCCAGCAGCGGACATTAGTCGCCAGGGCGCGAGCAGCGTTAGACGCCATTAGGGCTTCGGAATAGGAGCTCCACCTAGAATTGTGAGGGCCTGGACCAATAAAGCCTTGGTCCAAAGATCTCCTTATACAAAGGAATAAATAAATATTTGTCACCACCACCAGCCTGCCCCTGCGTTTGCTTTGCGCATACCTGCAGTGAGGCTTCAGTCAGAGAACGAGTGTCGACGCCGGAGAGTTAATCCATCGCTAGTTATGCGTTAATTACCGGAGGGTTGAACTTTTGCGCATATACAATCTGATACGAAATAACGGAACAGGTGCTGGCTGATTTTCGAAAAAAAGAAAAGAAAAGAAACAAATGTGCCTAGTATGAGTCCCTCATCAAGGAAATCTATTTGATGGAGAGGTTCAAGAAGCACTGTCCGCGGACGGACATTGGTACCGGTACAAATAAAAATGCAAAATAAGACCGCCGCCTATGGGTAATTTATGACATCCAATCTATTTATCTACTCTACGAGCTGTGACTTTATATCTCCTTTCCGCCCAACAGAGCTGATAATGCTTTCTGCAGGCCGCAGAGCATGGAATAAAAATTAAAAATAACTATAAAGAGATCGCTGAATGTCTGAAGAGAAGAAAAAGCCTCGCCGGTAGTGTCTACACAATGTGCCGCTCCGCAGATGTATGTGGTCTCATCAGTCATACATCGCTGTAGTGTGATGCGAAGTCATATGAAATCGAACAATACATGTAATCGCAGCTTGCCATGTGGTGCAATGATATCCCATGAGACACAAGAAGAATGATGGAAAATGGTTTGGGCAGAGTCATTTGAGTTATATGCGATTTCAAGTCATGATTAGGTACCATGTCATTTTGGATTAATTGCAAGAAACGATGTCGTCACACCGAAGTCACTTGACAAAATGCCCCGGTATATAGGGCAACTTGCGAAAATGATGATTCGCAGCTTACTAATGAAAAGTGTCACGTGGGTTAGAATAATGAGCAGCAACAAAGGCAAATTCCGCATTTCTCCACTGAAACAGACAACAGTGCCCTTGAAATTTTTTAATTATTCCCGACACCTCTTTCAGCCTGTGTTTCGAAGGGGCAGATTGTGCATCGGTTTCATATTGGCCCCTATTGTGATTAACCATGGTTGACAATATGCCAGCCCCCTCACGGCAGCTTATCTTGGGTTAGTACTAAGCTATGTTAACAGTCGAGGTTAAACGACCTTCGACACCCGAGATCCACGTTTGCATGGAGTATGAAGCCACTGTTACGCCGATGTATTTAATGCGGTAGAGTTAAATATGAGCATTTCGCCCGCAAATCCGATGGTACCGGTGTGGACGTGCGCTTTGTCGTTGCGAGCGGAAAATCACGAGCATGTTTTTGGCATGTCTGACAGGGGACATTGGCCGCGCACTGATTGCTCCGCTTGCTTTGTGACGTCCGAAGACCGCGTGACATCGAGCTGTCACGAGCTGCCAACTCGGCTGTGGGGTGAGATGAGCGTCGAGCTCATCCTTCGATCCCCAATAAGACACGATACCCGTAGGAGACGCAGCCAACCTTCTAAATTCGCCTCGTGCGAAAGCGTCGACATCTCGACTGTCCAACCTCATTCAGGGACTTAGCAACCTATTTTTGGGTGTGGGCTAAGTTCATTTTAAACAACGTAGGGCAAGCACAATTTTAGGGTGGGTCGAATTAATTTGATGGTAGGCCACGTCAGATTGGTATGTTTGTGAACTGAGTTTAGAAATTGAGCAAAGGCAATTTTTGGAAGTGGACTATGTCGGTTTTTAACGTAGGCCGACTCAATTCTCGAATTATTATTAATAACAATAATTGGTTTACAGAAAAACAAAGGCGCAGTATCTTTTGCACTGTTTTGTGGACACGTGAACCACGCTTTATGGGAAGGCAGGAAGGTGGAGGCCAAAGTGAAAATAGAGAAAAAGGTGCCGTAGTGAAGGACTTCGAAGTAATTTCGACCAGTTGGGAATCAATAACGTGCACTGACATCGCATAGCATACAGACGACTCTCCGTTTCGTCTCCATGAAAATGCATCAGCGGGGGGTCAGGTTCGAACCAGGTTACTCACTAAGTCGAGGGTCTTAACCACTGCTCCAGCACGGCGGGGCATTTCTCCAATTTAACGAGGTTAATTGTGGGGGTGGGCACCAAGACATTGGTAGTAAGCCAAATTCATTTCTGGAGAGCACCAAAGCGATCTCGGAAGCGCCGTAACATCTTGAGCGTGTCCCGAACTAATTCTCACACTAACACAAACAAATTTATTAACGCTTTTATTCGGTCAAGGTCATTCCAATCACTTACTTTGGGTGGGCCGTTTCTGTCCAAGGTATGTCCAACGTACAATACATGCATTGTAATTAATATCGTGCAAGGACATATTGCCCAGTCATCGCTTGTTGCTTTCGGCATCTGCAAAATCTCGATAGTTATAGTGAAAACCTAAATGTAATGCGTGTGTAACATACTAATATGTTGCTTAGTTGTATTTGTTTTTACTTGAGCGTACAAAATTCCGAAAAGACAAAAGCACTTCTGTGCTCCACTAATTTCTTCAATAAAACGGCACAATCATCTGTTTTTGCCGTGTCGTGCAGCCGAAGAACCACGCTTGCCCTTTTTATACTGATTGCAATGATTCATTCGTCTCCGTAGCGAGGGGAAGCAACACACCGACGTTACGTCCTTATATTCGACCAGAGTTTTTATGGGACTACTTCTCCAGCTGTAATGCATGTAACCGTGGCAAGAATTGTCTAACGTTTGATTTAAGTAGGCCGGCAGGAGAAATTTTCTGCAGCGAAACTGTGCCTGCTTTTCACGCCGGCTATAACAAAATCATCCGCTGAAAGGTCCAGTTCTAGGTTATCAAGAAAGAATGAGCGCAATCAAGCGTATCCCGTTTGGTTTGGTTTGGTAAAACTCTATTTCCCACAGCTTTACCAAACCAGCGTATCCCGTTGCGGGCACCTGTTCTTATCCTTTTCGATCCTCCTCGGCTTTGGAATGCACTATACCTTAAGTGGCCAGCGCGGTGCCGTGACTTCTCGGAGCATTGTATGAGGAGCTAGGGAAATGGGTTAGTGTCGTCTCCATCTCACCCCCGCGTTATGTCTAGGGACCATACCCAAGTGGCAGGTGCGCGTCACACTGTGACCTTGCCGCTTTCTCCGCTGGCTAGGAAGGAGAGCGGGGTCCACGTGTATTCTCTCAAGTACTAAACAAAATTAGCGCTTTGTTCGAGTTTGTTTCCTTTCTTAGAGTTTAGGCCAAGGTGAGGTTTAATGAATGCCCTTTACGTTCTTATTCCTTCCCCAGCCGAGGAGCGTCTCGGTACCGAAATTACTGGAAAGACCAGGGTGTTCGACACGAGAAGTTCTCTCTGTTTTTTGGTCCGCAGATCAAACAAATTGTCAAGGTGAGCGAAAATATGACTTTTCACGTCAAAAAAAAAAAAAAAGCTTCACCTGAAGAGTCTGTTGTTTTTCCTGCAGCCCTTGCACCTTGCAGATGAAGAGCTTTACAAAAAGCACGGACGCCTATTTGGGTAAAGAGGCTCTGCTCTGAATTATATACATAAGGGTGAAGCTGTCCTTAGAATCATTTCTCTAACTTTCATGCAATACTTTGGATTTACCAACAGGTCCTTTGAGGATGGGAAACCGGTGCTCTTCGTCGCTGACCCGGAACTAATCAACATTGCCCTGGTTAAAGATGGCGCGAAATCACAAAGAAGGGTGAGCGTGTGTTTGTCGTAGTTATACGGTTTACCAAGAGTGTAGTCCACTCCTATTTCCATAATATACATATTGTGTTACCTACACTGTTTCAGCAAGACAGTATAATACCGATTTGACGGACATCTCAATAATAATAATAATAATAATAATAATAATAATAATAATAATAATAATAATAATAATAATAATAATAATAATAATAATAATAATAATAATAATAATAATAATAATAATAATAATAATAATAATAATAATAATAATAATAATAATAATAATGTTTATTGCCACTTTGTAGATAATACAATATGGTTCAGGCCCGTCATAAGCCAACAAGAGGCTTGAGGGACTGGGCCCGGCAGTTACGGCCAAGACTACAAAAAAGGCAGTAGATATAGCAACGCTTCTCGCTACACCCAAGTGAGAGCAAAAAAAGAAAAAAAAGAAAAAAAAAAAGGTGGAAAAAACAGGTTAACAGCATGAGTATTGAGAAATTCAACTCTAAACCCAGAGTAGAAGTTAATATAAAAATAAATGAATTAGCCAATATATTTTTAAGTATAACTTCACTCTGACAAAAGAATACAAATATAAACAAAGGGCTTTCAGATGCATCTTTAGGCTACGCATAGAAGTTACCGCAAAAATTTCATCCGGTAACTCATTAAAGATTTCAGGTACATAAGCACAGCGCTTTGCTTTCCCGTATCTAGTTACACTCCGTGGTATATAATAACGTAATGTTTTCGTTGACTTCCGTTCAGGAGTATTAATAATTAAAAAGTCAGAATTCCAAAAATGCCGGTGAACAACGGTATGCACAAAAAGAGAATGAAATGACGGAAGGCCTAGGAACTGAAAGACGTCCGTGCCGGATGGTATGTGACAATTGTACGCAATGCTCTTCAACATGTTTTTTAATATACTATCAATACGGCAATGCCAGCGTGAAGGACATGGCTCAAATGTAGTTATGCCGTATCTGAGAACACTCTACGCGAGTGCATGAATTATAGTTTTTTTTACTGACATCGGCGCCAAAGACTTCATATTGAAGAGTAACCACGTAACTTTCCGTAGCTTAGCACACAGATATGCCAAGTGGTCATGCCAAGATAAGCTGCTGTCAAAAACAACACCGAGATATTTGATCGAGTTAACATATTCTATTGGCTTGGAACAACAGGGGAGGGAATCATGATCATGCAAGAATACTTGTCTATCTATAAGTAGTGTCTTTAAAGGATTTCTGAAACATATCATTTTCGTTTTGTTTATGTTCACCGAGATTCCATTATCGGAAAACCATTTCAGGACATAATTAATGTTTTCCTGCAACACATTCACTGCCGTCTCGTAGTTTATATGCTTCGTGAGCAGAACTGTGTCGTCAGCGTACTGAAAAATCAAGCACTTGGATGTTACTGAGCTCAGATCATTTATAAATATATTAAAGAGCAATGGAGATAGAATGGATCCCTGTGGTACACCGGCTTTTACAGGGAGCTTTCCACTGTGTTCCATTTGGCTGTTAATTCTGACTACTTGTGAACGTCCGCATGAGAAATTCTTTAAAACAGCATAAAAAGGGCCTCGAAAGCCCAGAAGGTACAGTTTTTCTAATAAAATAGAATGATTAACCGTATCAAAGGCTTTCTTAACGTCTAGGAAAAGAGCACAGCTAAACGTATTTTCATCGAAAGCAGCGTACAAATCATCAGCAAATTCCTCAAGCAATAATGTAGTACCTCTTCCCTTAATGAACCCATATTGACGGGTTGAAATGGCACCGAATTTGTCTAAGAAGGAAGTCATACATTAAAATAGGAATTTCCCTAGTATCTGTGATAAAATCGGCAGGATAGAAATCGGTCTGTAGTTGTCGATAGCATTCTTTTGTCCTCTCTTGAACAGTGGTTTTACGATAGCAGTTTTCAAATCTTCAGGTATTACAGCGTTTTCCAAAAACCCATTAATTAAGAAAAGCAGTATGTCCGAGAGAGCGGGAAAATTCCGCTGTATCAATGCAGCCGAATGAGCCTAGCGTCGGCCTAGCCGCCCTCGAGGGAAGACCCTCGGAGCGTGGACGGCATGGACTGGCAGGGCGAGGAAAATCAGAGCTACCAGCCGAACTCTGACACTAGTAAGGACGGAAATATGGAGGCGGTTGAGGCCTTAGAAGAAAATTCATGGTTCCGCCGACAAGGAGGCAGATATGTGAAGGAATGTGACGCAGCGTCCCAAGCGAAGAAGGAGGCACCCGTGAAGGGGAGCGAAGGGACCGAGGCCGCCAAATCGCGGCAAAAAGCGATAGGAAGGTCACTCGCCGAGAGATCCGTAGGCACGGTCAGATCGAAAATACCGAAGGAGATGTTCCGCGTAGTGCTGCGACCGCACGGCGGCGCCGATCAGCTGACAAGGAAAGCGGGACCGAAGCTGCGCCAGGTCCTGGTTACGGCTGCAGGCCTCAACCTGAACGGGGAAGACAGATTCATCGCCAACCCGAAGAATCAGTCCCTACTAATTATGACCCCGGAGCTCGGCAGGGCAAAGCGGTACGAGCAAATTACGACCATAAAAATCGGGCCAGTTGAGATAGACGCAACTGCTCACGCGGCCATGCCGGAGGGCGGCAAGGGCGTCATATACGACGTTCCGCTGGACGTCACGGAGGAGGAAATTCGGCAGGGACTCAGAGATAACCCTGGCTACATTGGAGCGAGGAGGCTCGGGAAAAAGTCTAAAACCGTGCTCATCATTTTCGAAGACCAAGAAGTCCCGCGAGAGGTGTGGTTCAACGGATTGCTATACCGGTGCAACCTCTACAAAAAGAAATTCGATGTGTGCTACGCATGCGGCAACCTAGGACATCGGTCGGACGTCTGCCCGGACCCCACCAGCCCTCGATGCCGAGGGTGCAGAATGCTTAATCCACCGGAGGGGCACGAACAAAATTGCGAGCCGCAATGCCTACTGTGCGGCGGCTGCCACCCCCTGGGGCACAACCGCTGCAGAAGCGTGTACCGGACCCCGCACATTCTCAAAGTCCGACAAGCAGATAAAGAAGCCACCCAGGCTCAAAACAAGCAGCAAGAGCCAACGAAAACCCGGGGCAGATCGAGAGGAAGAGGCGACGCCGCGGGCACAACGGGCCGTGCGAGAGACTCCAGCGCATCCGTCACCAGAGATGAGCCCAGATCCAAGAGCAAGAACAGGGGGCCGCCACAACCACCGCCACCCAAGGACGACAAGAACCACTGGCCGAAGCCCGGGGAGACGCCAGCCGGACAAGCAAAGACGAATGAAGAAGTTAACGCAGGCGGTAAGTCGGTCAGCTTCGCTAGCGGGGTCTCCAAAGAAAAAAACTTGGAACTTTCGGAATTACAACAGACTCAAGCCGAGCATAGCAAAGAAATCAGAATCATTAAAGAAGACATCAAAGAGATTAAAGAAACCCTCAAATCCCTAGTCGAGGTAATTAAAGAGTTAAAAGAGGCAAAAGCTACACCTGCACCGGCACCTCCGATGCTCAGGCCGCCCGTCATACGGGGCCCCGGTGGGGCAAGCGAGAGCAATTGTGGCAGGGACAGTGACGACTCAGATGAAATGAATATCGATCATGCTAGACCCGCGAAACGTAAATCAGACGACACTAGTGTAATTGGACAAGCCAGAAAGCACGTGGCTTTTAGAAAATTAGTCAAGGATGAAATCATAGACTTCGAATTGAACCTGAATAAGAAACTTGAGGCGAGATTTGGAGTGCTAGAAAAGATGCTTCAAGCCCTTTGCAACGCATCGGGTATACAATATCAAAATCATAATGGATCCCAAAACGTCTAAAATTTGGCAATGGAATTGCCGGTCGTTGTCAATGAAGCGATGGCTCTTGCAACAGTACGTAGCTAGCCAGAACACACAGCCTTTGGCAATGGCTCTGCAGGAAACGCGAGGTGTATGGAAGCTTTCGGGGTACAAAAGCTACGATAGCGGGAAGGGAAGTAAAACACAGGTCGTGACGTACGTCAAAAACAACGTCGCCGTCGTCCAGCACGAAGTAGGTAACAGGGAGACCGAAACGGTCTTTGTGGAAATCCTGACCGGTAAAAAGAACAGAGGCAGCATATTTCTACTCAATGTGTACAGCTCCCCGAAGTGCACGAAGGCGAGGTTTGGCCCGATATTTAAGAGAGCGATTAGCCTGGCAGGTCAGAACCCACTAATAATAGCCGGCGATTTTAATGCCAGACATCGAGAATGGGGTTACACGACCAGCAGCCCGAAGGGTCAAACGCTGTTGGAAGATATCACTGAGTCAAACCTCTACATCGCTAACGACATTAGATGCCCGACGAGGGTGGGCAACAGTGTGTCAGCGGACACAAACCCGGACTTGACTCTCTGCCATAGAACTGGCATAGTCAAGTGGACGAACAAGCATCAGGATCTAGGTAGCGACCACTACGTGCTAGAGGTAGAACTAAGTAGGAAAGTGAGCGTTAAGCGCGCTGTGTGTCGGACGGAAACCCAAGTGGATTGGGATAAATTCAGACAGATCAGAGAACGGGAAGAAATTGGAGATATAGAGTGCCTTCAAAATTGGGCCGCCCAATTAATTACCCATGTCAACGAGGCCACCGAAGAAATTAAAGGCGAAGCTCTGCCTGAGGCGATGGATAGCAGGCTATTCGGCATGTTCAAAAAGAAAGAAGAGCTAACGAAGAAGCTCAAAAAGCAAAAGTGGAACTGCAATCTCAGGAGAGAGATAGCTAGACACAACGCCGAAATAGAAAAATACGCCCGGAAACTCGAGTCGCAACGTTGGGATAACAAATGCGACGAGATGGAGGGCACCATGAATGGGGCCAAGACGTGGCAACTGCTCAGGTTCCTGATAGACCCGACTAAGTCCAAAACGGTCGCCAATATAGAACAGGTCAAGGCGAGGTATAACTTTAAGGGTACGGACAAACAGCTCATTGACAAGCTCAAGTCCATGTACGTAGCTCCCCCCGCCACAGCGCATTACAGAGATTACAACGGACCGGCGAACAGCGAGCTTGACGCGTCCATAACAGTGGCAGAAGTCAGAGCGGAGCTGCACGGCCTAAAAAGACGCTCGGCCCCCGGGCCGGACCTCGTTAATAACAAGATGCTCGCAAATCTGGACGACGAATCGATCAATGCCCTAACCAAATATTTAAATCAGGTGTGGGAGAGTGGTCAAGTACCCCAAGAGTGGAAGAGGGCTAAGATCACCCTAATCCACAAGCAGGGAAAACCACCGGGCTTGGAGAATCTCCGCCCAATATCACTAACATCCTGCGTAGGCAAACTACTTGAGAAAGTTATTCAGAGGAGGCTAACCAAATACACCGAAGAGAATGATGCGTGTCCGTCTGAATTGGTCGGATTCAGGCCCGGCCTTTGTACGCAGGATACCATGCTCAGACTACATAACGATGTTGTCAGAGACTTCAGGAAAAAAAATACGAAAGCTATTCTAGGCTTAGACCTTAAGAAAGCTTTTGACAACGTCAGTCACGACGCCATTCTCGACGGGCTCGCTGAGCTTAGAGTAGGCGAAAGAACTTACAACTACATTAGATCATTCCTGCGGGACAGGACGGCGATCATCAGCTTTCAGGGCTTATGTTCGGAGGAGTTCCCGCTGGGTAACAGAGGCACTCCGCAGGGGGCTGTGCTCTCACCTTTCCTTTTTAACATCGTAATGAGGAAGCTCCCCAGTAAGCTTGGCCATCTCGATGACTTAAAACTAAGCATCTACGCGGACGATGTGACCGTCTGGATGTGCGAAGGGAACGACTCGTACATCACATCCAGGCTCCAAGAGGCAGCAAATATAATCAGCTATCACGCAGAGGACGTAGGTCTATGCTGTTCGCCAGAAAAATCGGAGCTCCTGGTAATGACCAGCAGTAGTGGGAAGATAACTCCAGATATCAAAATTAAAGTCAACGGAAACGAAGTCCGGAAAGTAGATGAAATTAGAATATTAGGTATGATTATCAACCGCAGGGGTAGTAACAAAAGCCTGATTAAGAAATTAAAAGATCAGGCGGAGCTCGTAGTCAGAGTATTTAAGAAGACGTCCAACAGAAGGAGTGGTCTCACGGAGGCTAGTAGACTCAGACTCGTACAAGCTTTTGTCGCGAGCAGAACGTGCTACGCGACTCCATTCCTAAATATCAACAAGTCCGAAGAACACAAAATAAACACCATAATTAGGAGATGCACGAAGTGCGCTCTAGGACTCCCCATAACTACTTCTAACGACATTCTAGAGAAAATGGGGTTGCATAATGAGTGGAAAGAGCTGGCTGCGGCGGTCAGGCTGTCCCAGAGAGAGCGACTCGCAGGAACGGCGGCGGGTAGGCAAATCCTCGATTGGGTAAACCTACTAGCGCCCGGGGAAGGCGAAAGTGGCAGAGAAAGCATAGATCGAGAAATCAGAAAGCATCTATACGTCTCGCCCATACCGAAGAACATGCACCCCGTACACGACGAGGGGAGGAGGAAAAGCAGAGCTAAGCACCTCGCTAACAAATTGGACAAACTCCCGCCGGGATCGGTCGCCTACACCGATGCAGCGATCGGGAAAGAAGGCGACGTAACCTCGGTCGCCCTATTGGACACTGGGATCGCCATAGGAATAGAAAGAAATCGAGATATACCGCCGGTAGAGGCGGAGGAGATTGCAATAGCCATTGCCATTGCACGACCAGGCGTGAAACACGTCATCAGCGATAGCAAAGCGGCGGTTAGAAATTTTAGCAAGGGTAGAGTCAGCAATCGTGGTGCAAAACTTCTGAACGAGTCGTCTCTCGCCGAAAGCGTGACCATAATCTGGACCCCAGCACACGCCGGTCTCGCCGGCAACGAGGCTGCCCACATGCTCGCCCGCTCCTCGCTACCTCGGGGTGCTGCGGACGCCTCCACAACATCTAAAACCAAAGAATGTATAGGTACCTTTAGGGATGTAACCGACAACTTGAAGAAAGACCGGAGGATATATCCGCCACCGGTTAGATCCCTGAGTAAAAAGGAATCGTACGACTGGAGAAGACTCCAAGCTCGAAATTTCTTTTCGCCCCTGTGGAGGAGTTGGACGGGTGCCAGAGGGCGGAAGAAGGACGGTGCAGAAACCGAAATTTGTAAATTTTGTGGCCACGTGGCAACATTAGATCATATAATATGGAGATGCGTTCGTGCCCCAGGGCGCAATGCGATTAAAACTAGTGATGAATGGGAGACCACGCTAAGAAGCTCCGACGAAAAAACACAGCGATTCGCCGTCCGCCTGGCGGCCGAGGCTGAAGACCTCTTCTCCTAGACGAGGCCGGGTGTCCTCTGGCAGCGGTGTGACAGACTGCCTCCCCGGACGCCTGCGTGCGGACTCGTAGGTGGCTGCTGCACCATATTCGGCGGAAATAAATGTTCTTCCTCCTCCTCCTAGCCTGGCAAGATGCTCCTTTGATAGCCTTGGAAGATACGCGGAAGCTGATGAAGAATGTTTTAGAGTGCATTTAAAGCTTTGCCGTGTTGCTGCCATTTCGGCCGCTAGCGTAAAATACTTATTGAAACCGTCCCCTTTCGACAAAAGTTCGTCTACCAAAACGTCCGAACAAGACAGGTTCCCATCGTTTCCCCGAAGGTGTTTAATCAGAGACCACAATTTTGCAGGATTTGTATAAGATCGTTGGAACGGCTGCTGAAAGTACTGCCGTCGTGCGGATCGAATAAGTGCTACAACCCTGTTTCTGGCGGTTCTGTATTCAGAACGAAGGTCATTGTTATTAGGAGCACGTTTAGAGCGTTTCCAAAGCCAATCTCGATTTGCGATTGCCCGCATGATTTCAGAGTTTAACCAGATGTGATTCCGCCTTTTCTTACGCACTAATTTCCGAGTACACGTTTCTTTCAGCTGGTGAAGTTTATTACACAACTTTGTGTAAACTAATAATAGTAAACTAATAAAATAATAGTAATAATAGTAATATAATAATAATAATAATAATAATAATAATAATAATAATAATAATAATAATAATAATAATAATAATAATAATAATAATAATAATAATAATAATAATAATTATTATTATTATTATTATTATTATTATTATTATTATTATTATTATTATTATTATTATTATTATTATTATTATTATTATTAATCATTCGATCAATCAATCAATCCTTATTTAATGTGCGCAGGAACAACCATGTGGTCTTCGTGCTGCAGCACAAATAAAAAAAGAAAGAAACAAAAATGAAAATGCACAAACATGTTTACACACACAGAGAGAACACAAAAGAAGAAATAAATAATACATGAAATGAAACGGAGACGAAAAGTATCACGGATAGTTATCCATCAATGAGTAGCATCACTTATATACACAGTGAGAGAATTTTTGAGCACATCAGGAAAGAAAAAAAAAAGAACGGTAGATGAAAGAGAAAAAAAAAACAACAACAAATAACTGGCATTGATTATACATAGTACTATAGAAATATACATAAAATAAACAACCATTCCAGGCGCAACAAGTGCATGGTACTGAAAACACAGGCTAGAAATACAGAATAATACAATAAAGAAGTAGAATTGAACAAGGGACAGTAAGATTCGAATATAAAGTTTGAAGTTGAGATATAAGTAAGAAACGGATAAAGAGTAGTTCAAGATACAAACAGCATTGAACAGGAGAAAAAGCAAAAAGTGAAGTAAATACAATATTAAGGCTAGAAAGTGGGAGTTATATGTGATAAAGTACTATTTAGGATACAATGCAACGAACATCAAATGTAAATGAACAGAGCGAGTTTTGGAACATGTCAAGGTGAGGACAAAAAGAGTTAAATAACCACTGCATGCTGTCCAGAGGGGAGTGGGAATGAAGAGGAGAAACCTGAAATGGTCTGAATTCCCTCATGCTCTGTCGCGGAACGCGCAGTAGGATGTACTCTAAGAGCTGAGGGCACATAATGAGGCCATGAAGGAGTTTGTACAGAAATATATCAAGTCTGATACGACGGCAGTGAAGAGAAGGAAGATTCAGTTGGGCGCTCCTGGTGGAGCGAGAGGGGGAAGTTGCACAAGGAAAGCGATAATGAAATATCCGTAAATTTTTTTTTTGTACTCTGTCGACCTTGTCCAAGTTCGATTTGCAAGTGCCATTCCAAACAACCGACGCATACTCTAAGAGCGGCAAGCATATGGGCAGGTACAGTTTTAGGAACGGTAGCGGAGTATGAAATTCTCTCAAAAGTCTGCAAACGAATCCGAGTGTGCACATAGCCCGCTGAGCAATGCGTTTAGTGTGAGAGGAGAAGCTGAGGGTGCGGTCAAAAAGTACACCAAGGTCATTAATTTCATCAACCCTGTCCAACAGCACAGAATTCACAGAATAATGGTAGAGAAAGCTATGTGTTTTACGAGTAAAGGACACAGCCCTAGTTTTGGAAGAATTGAGGGTAAGTCGATTCTTCGCACACCAATCACAAAAAGCAGATATGTCCGATTGCAACAACAAGCAATTTTGAAAAGAATCGTCATCATCATCATCAGCCTGATTATACCCACTGCAGGGCGAAGGCCTCTCCCATATTTCTCCACTTAACCCTGTTCTGTGCTAGCTGCGTCCACTTGACCCCTGAGAACTTCTTAATCTCATCCGCCCATCTAACTTTGTGCCGCCCCCTGCTACGCTTTCCTTCCCTTCGGATCCAGTTTGTTACCCTCAGCGACTATCGGTTATCCTCTCTTCGCACTACATGTCCTGCCCATGTCCATTTCTTCTTCTTAATTTCTCCTAGAATGTCGGTAACTTGAGTTATTTCTCTGACCCACTCTGCACGCTTTCTATCTCTTAATGTTACCCCTACCATTTTTCGTTCCATAGCCCTCTGGGTTGTCCTCAACTTAAGTAGAACTCTCTTGGTTAGCCCCCACGTTTCAGCCCCATAGGTGAGTACAGGCAAGATGCAACTGTTGTATACTTTCCTCCTGAGCGATACCGGTAAGCTGCTAGTCATAATCTGCGAGTGCTTGCCAAATGCGCTCCATCCCAATCTTATTCATAAAAGAATGTATAAAAAGAAAAAAAAACGTCATAAAAGAATGTATTACCTTGAATATTTTTATATCATCAGCATAAAGAAGAAACGAGTTCTTTATCGCCGAGGAAACATCATTAATAAAAACAGAAAAGAGAAGCGGGCCTAGTACTGAACCTTGAGGAACTCCACTCGTTGTAGGGTAAACGAAAGAAGTCTGTCCATTGACACTGACAAAGCAGAAGCGATCAAGGAGATAGTTGCGTAGGAGGGCTACGAGTGAGACTTCAACGCCAGAGAGTAGAAGTTTTTCAAGAAGTAGTGAGTGAGTAACAACGTCGAAAGCTTTGCTCATATCACAGTACACAGTGTCAACCTTACCCCTCTGAAGGACTGCTGCAGAGGCACACGTCATAAACGTGACTAGGTTGGTAGAAGTAGAGCGACCCGACATGAAGCCATGTTGATTCGGTACTATGATATGTTTGAGATGGAAGGAAAGTACGTTGTGTAAAGCTAATTCGAAAAGCTTAGAGGTTGCATATAGAAGAGAAATCGGACGATAATTGGAAACATCACATTTGTTTCCAGACTTGAAGACAGGAAACACGCGTGCCATTTTCCACACGCGAGGAAAGGCAGCATTTTTTAAACAGCTATTAAATATGTCAGTCAGTACTGGTACAAAGATATAACTGGAGGCTTTTATTATGGCGGCTGGAATACCATCAGGTCCAAGAGACAAAGATGGTCTCAGACGCTTAAGACTTTCAGTTATCAACTCCTCGTAAAGAGAATGGAATTAGATAGTGCACCAGATGGGAGGCAAACGTAATCACAATGTGGATGTTTGTAAACGGAGAAACAATGTTGGGCAAAACTGTCGGCAACATCCCGAATTTCCGAACCCTGAGAGTCAACTAAACTGATACTTATATCTTATTTAATGGAACGCTTGCGAACGTAACGCCAGAACTGACTAGGACGATTTGAGGCACTCCTCTCTAAAGACTCAAGATAGGAGTCGTAGTCCCGCTTGTATAAGCGTTTGCAAAGAGAACGCATAATAACAATAATAATAATAATAAGCAGGTTTTCGGAGAGGGCATTGTACCACTCATTATATCCATAGTATCAGCCAGGTGGCAGAAAAAGGTCCGCAATATAACCAGTTCATATACATAGCTACTAGAAGATACATATATAGCGGCTGCACAGCAACCACTATTCTCCATGAAGAAAGTAATAAAATTCCCATAAAGGAAAGCGTTAGACAAGGAGACACAATTTTTCGAGTACTATTCACACCTTGTTTTAAAGAAGTATTCACAGACTTCGAATGCGAGCAGTTAAGGATAGTTAGAGAATACCGGAGTAACCTGTGATTGGCTGATTACATTATCTTGCTGAGTATCTCAGGGGAAGAATTGCAAAGAAAAAGTAATGACATAGACCAAAAACAAACACAAAGCAAGGCCTAAGAATTAATATGCAGAAGATTAAGGTAATGTTCAATAGCCTCGGAAAGGAGGAGCAGTTTACAACAGGTGGCGAAGTACTGGAAGTGGTAGGCGAATATGTCTACTTAGGACAGGTAGTAACTGCAGAGCCTAACCACAAAGAGGAAATAACTAGGAGGATAACATTGGGATGGAGTACATTTGGCTGGTACTCGCAGAATATGAGAAGCGGCTTACCGGTACCGTTCAACATTTTAACAGCTGCGTCCTACCGGTATTCACCTATTAGGCTGAAACATATAGGCAAACGAAAAGGGTTCTACTGAAATTGAGGTCAAAGTAGAGGGCTATGGAGCGAGAAATGATTGGTGTAACGTTAAGATTAAGGAAGCGTACAGTGTAAGTCAGAAAAATAACTCGGTTAATGACTTTCTAGTTGAAATCAAGATAATGGCATGGGCAGGAAATGTAGTGCGAAGAGAGAATAACCGACGGTCGCTAAGGTTAACAAATTTGATTCAAAGAGAAGAAAAGTGTAGCGGGGGGCGGCATAAAATTAGGTGGGAGGATGTTAAAATGTTTGTAGTGGCGAAGTGGATGCAGCTAGCACGGGCGCGGTTAACTGGCGGAATTTTGGAGAGACCTTCGCCCTGCAGTGCATATAGTCCGGCTGGTGATGATTATGAGTAATATACTCCTAAATCGGCTCCTTCGGTGTTCAACTATATCGAGTTCATGAGACCATAAAGCTGGCTTTCCTTTTATCTACATTTTTTCGGGCACTCCTATTGCATTGCGCAAATTGTGTATCCAGAAATAATGTTCCCATCAATTTTAGAAATAGACAGCAATCTTCATTCTAATCGACTTTTTTTTTTTACATCAGTGGAAATATTCTGTATAATCGCCGTCTCTTTATACTCATTTTTGTAGATGGTGCCTTAGTTTCTGTATCCCAATGTCGTAAAAGTACGCCGCCAATCCGTTGAGGAAACGTTTCACCTCCTCTTTGACTTTATCGTCGCTCCAGATACGTTCGTCACTCAAATGTTACTCTACATGGGGAACAATAGATAATCACTATAGGTGCGAGGTCTAGACTGTACGGTGGGTGGAGCATGGAAGTTCATCTAAAGTTTGTCAAAAGCATAGGTTTCACGGGGAGGCGTGAGGTGGGGAGTTTTCGTGAAGGAGCGTTACACTGTCTGCCAGTCGTCCCCGCCGGCGGTTCTGGATAGCTCGCCTGAGTTTCCTTAGTGTTGCAAAATAACTGTCGGAGCTCATTATTTCCCAAGTTTCATGATACCGATCAGCAGTCGGGAGTTACCGTGAAGCAGCCGGAGTTCATTGTTTCCCACGTTTCATGATACCGATCAGCAGTATCCTCTTACAATTCCCCCCACCCCTCCAAAAAAAAAAACATAGAAAAAAAAACAACACTGGCCATGGCTTCGCCATCAGAAGGAGTTTGTTTGAACTTCTTTGTGATGGGTGACCCTGGGGGGAGCGACTGTTTGGATTTTTATTTCGTTTCGGGAGTGAAATGAAACACTCATGCTTCGTGTCCCGTAACGATGGTGTCCAACACTCCTTCCTTGTCTTCTCGACAATTTCTAAGAAACTGGCGATCACAGTGCAGGCATTTCTCCTTGCGGCCTGATGTCAATAGCCGCGGTACACATTGGGTCCAACGCTTGTGATACCCCAATTTTTCAGTCAAATCTCTTTATACTGTACCTTAAGAACTCCCAGGAATCTGAGCAAAAAATTCACGGACGGTGATCCTCCTGTTCTAGAGCATTTCGCGTTAGACCATCCCGATAACCGCCTCCGAAACTGACGGTTTTCCACTCCGTTTTTGATCCTGGACTTCCGACTGGCACTAAATACGCTGCGCCACTTTCGGACGTGTTGAACGGACATACATATGTCGCCATACAACTCTGTCAACGGACGATGAATATCCATAGGTGGAGTCCCTTTGGCGCGCAAAAAGTGAATTCCGAATGAATCTCACTTGGCGGGATCAATAATGGGAACTTCCATATCGGACGGCTGCTGAGCCAAGAATGAGCGGCGCCGCGAAACGCGGACGGGGGTATCGAGAGCGGGGAGCTGCCGCGCGTAGCAGTGTTGTCGGGTTTCGGTTCGCACCGTCCATGTGGTTGGAGCTTTTTGGGAACCTTCTTTTCTAGATCAACCCTCGTATTTTTAAAATGTGTAGTCAATGGTGGTCTCGACCATTTTTTGCCAGTGAGAAAATCGAAGCCCCGCTCATTCATGCTTTAATAACCTAACAAATTCTATTACGTAATCTACAGCTACTCAAATACGACATTATCGGCCGGTCATACAATGAATGAATTTTGCGGGAAAGCATTTATAGAAATACTCACTGGAACAAACTTTTCTTGCAGATATTCAAGTACGACGACCCACTCTTGGCGAACATGATGCTTAACGTTGAATCTAAACAATGGAAAAAGCTTAGGACTGCGTCAACGGCAGCATTCACGTCAGGAAAATTGCGAAAGGTAAGCCGTACCTGCTATTTAATGTAAGTGAACGGTTACTTAACTGTTTGTTATATCAAACGTACTTTATACTTCGTGTTAAATACTTTAAATGGGTCATGCAATGGCCATTTAACCAATAAAAGTATTACAGTATTACAGTTGTGTAGTCTGGCAGGTAATAGTTGAACGTATTATTTTATTTGCGAAGCTTGAGCTGCCCAGGTGCATTTTTTATTTCAAAATAACTGACTGAAGTTGAGACCATGAAGCTCTTCTCACCGAAAGCGAAAGCGATTAAATACTTTAAATGGGTCATGCAATGGCCATTTAACCAATAAAAGTATTACAGTATTACAGTTGTGTAGTCTGGCAGGTAATAGTTGAACGTATTATTTTATTTGCGTAGCTTGAGCTGCCCAGGTGCATTTTTTATTTCAAAATAACTGACTGAAGTTGAGACCGTGAAGCTCTTCTCACCGAAAGCGATTGTCCAGTTGAAATGCTTGTGATGTCACAAACCGATACCGGCCGCATCACCGCCTGCTTGTGTGCCAGTTCCGATAAGCAGCCGGTACACTGCACGGTACTCGCAAGTGCTTACAGACCAACATGACTTTCGATGACTGTGCTAAGCATACTTTTGAAAACAAAACACACACTAGTGAGGCGCGATCTAGTTCTCACACACATATCCGTCTCACAATAAACAGCGCAGCAAAAAAGCAGCACAGGAAAGAAAGAACAACATGCGACGAAACAACACAGCTATAAAAACAGCACGTGTCAAAACAGCACACACTGTAAAACAGCACAGCGACAAACAGCAGTTCGATAAAACAGCACACGGAAAAACAGCAAAATAACAGCGCTGCGCAGTAAGGTGCGGCGCAGCAGTGGTGGTGAACTCCATAGCAATAACTGCGAATGAAACTCACAAATTGCACGGTAGCGGACTTTGAGTCAGAGATTGCTGTTATCGTTTGCGCATTTGTAACCATCGTTATTTCATGGCACACTGCCAAATAAGAAAACGTAAAAACGAGTTTTACCTTTCGTGTTGTCTGGCGCCAATATCACATTATGCTATTGCCAATTAAAATAAAAAGTTATTTAATTCTAGTGAAATAATCTTTCAATCATCAACCCACCTCCTCGTAGATGATGTCTACTTTGCCTTGAAACCGATCTGCACAGGGCGTACAAATGTATATCTCGTATTTTTCAAAATTTAGTACACGGCTAAAGAATCCCCCTGAACTTCGTTGAATTATGCCCCATAATTATCACACCGGAAAACAGGGATATTGTCATCATGGAGAGGTGATTGAAACGTGCTAATTGCTTTCAACAAAGCTCCGAAAAGCTACGCCTTCCAGAGTGCTGAGCGGCATCACGAATCGTCTACGAGTTTCAAAAAAACATTTCTAGAATCCTTTTTTTTCTGTTCTATATAATTTGACGCCCATAATGGTACTGTATTTATTTCCTTCTGTAATCCTTTCATCGAATGCTGACGTAAGCGAAATCTGCTGCGAAGTTTATCTGGATGGAGGGTCTGCAATGCAGCCAAAATCGAGTTCAGAATTTTGATCAGAGCGCTAATAACTGGTTGCTAATAATGAAGGCGAAACTGCGCAGGATATTTCGAACAGCCCTGAAGAACTATTAATACAATGTACAAAATGTATAGCTTACTTTCATCTGCCCCGCGAAATCGAACTTTTCATTACAATTTGCGCAAATTATTTTGATTTGAGTCTTTCAGGCGGCCGAGATACTTAAATTAACTTGTCCAATGTAAATTCATTCGGAAGCTTTTTATAGTCATTCAATTGTGCGTTCTGAGCATTTTGGAAGAAAATGGCCCTTCCTATATGGTTGCACAATTCACAGCGTTCAACAAGGGTGATGGTTGTCCTGCTTCGCATTCCATGTGTTATATGACTAATTGAGAAGACTCCAGAGGCGTCGCAGTGAAAAACAGCGCACGAATGCTAGATAACAAGCATGCAGAATGAAAAGATTCAGCAACAGGGCTCTAATGAGATCTTGTACATGAACTCTAACGCAACTTCAACTCGCGAAAAGGTGTAGTTCTTAAGATACCAAAGCGATTGCTTAAATAATCTTAGAGGCCTAAAAGGCGCAGTAGTATGACCTTATATAAAAGTGGAGAGAAAAGTGGTTGTGCAAAGTGCAGGCCGAGAGCTATCATGCCTGCACTTGTACATATTTCTACAAAACACCTGCAGTTGTCGCGCAGTCGTTTTCGGAAAAGGTGCCCTAAATAATCCATTACATTACGGCTACACTAAGGAAATAAATCACAACTCTGCTTAAGAAACTTCAAATTACGTCAGCTGCGCACTAGGAGGGGAGTACTATTAGTAAATAAAATTCAGGGAGGCTTTGACCTCAACAGCTACTAATCGTCCAGGATCCTTTGGGATCTGGCGGCTGCCGGGACTTGCGTGATAACTTATTTTTGTTTATATTATCGGAGCTGAGCAGAGCCTCCCATGTGTCTCAATTTCTAATGCACGCTCATCTTTTGTCCAGGTGTCTACATGTAAATATCATGTGAATCATGTCTGCAAGTCCCCCGTAATGTTTTCATTTTTCATAATATTGCCCCAGATACCATTTGCCTAATATGTTAGGATTCGTAGGATTCGGGTAGGTTCGTGAGTGCATAACCACCTGCAAATTATTTCTTGCTTTTTGCTCAGCTTGCGATCAGCTTTCGAATATAGCTTCCGACTTAGTCTGTAGTGTTCAGATATTCCCTTGTAACCTATCAACCTCCCTTTGTACGAATTGTGGAGGTGTGAACAGGCTCGGAAAGTGAGACCTGGAGCCGCAAGGTTTGCCCCTTCATTCCTTTCCAAACTCTTTAGCGCGGGAGCCTATATAAGAAGAATCTGGCCCTCGATTTGGTTTTTCTCCATTATGTTTGCTACGACCGCAGAGATGCGAGCAAAGTTGCAACTCTTTCAGCTGTTTCAGTCTCTTACTATTGCCGTGGTATGTTTGAAGGTGGTTGCTCGTACAAGGGCCAGTTTTGCTACCGTTATGGATCTATTTCTGACCGTACAGCACGCGTGTATTTGCTTGCTCTCGTCGGACGCCCCTTATACCTTATCCCTTCTCCTTTCCTGTTCAGCTGCGTTAAGTTAGAGTACGTATTGTTTTCCTTCATATGTTCGCCGAAGTTCTTCAACCGTACCATTTCTCCTTTCGTAGTGATGTGCAAATTGCATTTCTTCGGGAAGGGGGCATCTTTATTTTATTCCTAATGTGGACCGCACTGTCTTCAGTTGTATCTGCTGAGTTCTCGCATCTAGTGGCAATTTTGTTAAGAATATAGCTACCTGTTTCTGCCCTCATTAGCCTTCGATATACTGCGTCATTTGCAAGTCTTCTATCAGTTCTTGCGATGTGTCGGAGTTTCCCAGCTTTAGTAGCGTGTCCATAGACGTACAGACCAGAAGAGCAAACACAATTTCGGTGCTTTTTTGTCGATTCCGTGTAGCTCCTCTTTTTCGCATTTGGTAAGGAGCAGGTACGTGGTGGAGTACGTGACCCTGCTAGAGACGAAGGCCTGGATGAGCCAGGAGTGACCGACCTCTCTCATGCCAATCGCTATCCGTAGATTCAGACTTCTCTTCTGCGCACTCCTCCCCAAGCTGTGGATCGATTCGTTGTTCCTTCCTTTGTCTTGCCGCGACATGCGCAATATTCGAATCGTGTCGGTTCGCTTTGCTGTCCCCCCTACTCACCCGTGTATGAGGGGGCCTGGTCCTTCTTGCTGACCTCTCGTGCCTGAAGTATAAAGAACTCAGATGTTTCTGGAGAGTTTTTCAAGCCCTTGTCTTTGAAATTGTCTTCTTGATTGAAGACACGCCGCCTCTTGCGGCGTGTCTTCAAGTTGCCCGTCGATTCCCCGCGCTATGTAAACGAGGACGTCATCGGTTTAGGTGTTGTGGTTGAGATGTTGGATTTGCTCCAGGCGTTGAGAAATGTTGGTTAGCGTCGGTGATTGTATTGACCAGTGCGGTGCCTCGTTGTTACCTAGATTGATTCCTTCGAGTTCCATTGGGGCTATCAAGGAATTCCCTGTATGCCTAACCAAAGTATCGCGGTTTGAAGTTGTTCAGGAGGTCCTCCTCCAAGCCAACCGTCGTAGCTGTCCAAAGCCGATGTTTACGGTGCGACCGGCTAGGACATTTATTTGTAAATCTTAATTTTGCAAATTATTTACGTTGTCGAAGGCTTTGGCGATGTCCAGCTCCACTGTCATTTCGATCTTTTGTCCTGGCTTCGAGCGGCTGATGTTGTAGCTGCAGCATTATGTCCTGCGTAAATAGATTAGGCCGCAGTCTAAGTATTGTATCCGGGTGCGACCCATTTTCTTCTATAAACTTGTTTAAAAGGGTTTGCACCGCGTGTTCGATAGTTTTCACCACGCACAATACCAGTGAGATGGGTGAGGTTGTAAGGTTGAAGGTTTTGACTTGGATTTGGGATTACTATGATCTGAACTGTCTTTCATTCTTCGGGGACTGAGTCCGCTTCGCAGCATTTCTGCGTGTACTCCGTAGGGTCATCTGTTGATCTGTTCTCTGAATATCTGAACATTTTGTGCTCCCATTTTCTAATCCCGTGACCAAATTTGCATTCAGTTTGGTAATCTCTCCTCTAATTACGAAAAGCTTATCGGGCTATCTAGGGCGGGGTTTTCTTGGCCCTCATATTTCGGGAGGGATTCCTTTTCTGTCTCACCAACGTATCACTGTATAAGGTAATTCAGGAGATCATCATCCGAGCCGCAGTAGTGGTCTGCTATTGTCTCTAACTGTGTGTTATTGGCCAGTTTGATTCCTTCGAGATCTAACAGATATCTAAGGAGATGCCAAGTCTTCGCCGTTACCAAGATCTCTTCCATCTTACTGCGCACTGTGGCCCATTTTTCTTTAAGTACTGCGCGTTCCTACGCAAACGAAAATAATCAAATTGTCATGACACCTGACACCGCTCGTGGACTTGAAAGCGTCGATTTTAATGGGGCGAAACCAACGCTGGAAAAGTGAGAGTTCAAGTTTAGAGAGTTTAGACATTTAGAGTAAGCGGCTGCTAGCGCTGCCGCTTACTGCGGCCGTCTACCGCTGCCGTGCACCGTCAGTACAGCACGAGCTTATTGGTCCCCGCTAGCGGCGTGAGCCGAAATTTGTCAGGAACGTGGCGCTATCTGCCACCATCGGGGTGATCTGCGCATCCATACTGAAGCTTGCGAGGTAGCGGTAGCGCTAAACTAAAAGTCTCTAGAATGTTTAGGTTTTAAACGCTAGTTTTTTGTCGTTTTCGGAGGCATTTTTGAATAGAGAAAAGTGCGTTGAGAACAGATACAGTGAATTTAAACTTGCAAACTTCAGAGCTCCGCTAGGAAGTGGACTGGGCCATTGATATTCAATATTTATATCTGTTCACAGGTTTCGGAAACCACCTCAATAATTTTGCCTTCTGCGGGTGACACGTGGATACATATTTTCAGGGTTTTACTTTGGGCGTAAAATTACCCAGCAATAAATTATCGAGGACATAGACTGGCTAGCTCGAAATTAATTATCTTTAAGCAGATAAAAACAACTGCTATCGTTTCAGGCACCTTCACAAACAAATTATCTAAATTATTCGCTTCTCTTACATTCTCTGCATTTTATTCCTTGTGATTGTCCATTGACAGTAATTTTATTGATGACTATTACCTCAACCTTAAAATGTTTGAAAAATGTTTTCACTAACACGAATTTGTAATTCATAAGTGATATATTATAGAGCTTAAGTTTGGATCATGTATTCAATTCTTGTACCTGCACTGAACCCTGGCCAATCCCCACTGTTGGTATGCGCGTGGGTACAGAAAAGGAAAGAAGGAGCAGGGCTGATGCGCTTACCATCACTTGCCGAGAAGGGGCAGTTTAGGGGGCGCTGATCTCACTGGGAATTCGTGACGAAACGGCCTGCAAGTCCGCCAGCCCGTGACCTTATGCGACAACCATTCACGCAGTGAAATGCTTTTTCACTGATAATAGTAGAGAGTTAATCACGTCGACAAAGACACCTTCCAAGGATTTTTTGCACCTTGCCAGCGGATTTTGAAGCATACAACCTACCGCGATGCTTCACTCTTTATGGCAGCCCGCGGCGACCAATTAAATCAGTATCCGCCTAGACAGTACGGCCTTGCGGTATAAAGCTAGAACGTTTTTCAGGGAGTATATCATACAATTCATTTGCATTCATTTGTCTGGAGGAGTGATATAAAGCAATATATGTAATATTTTAAATATGATATAAAATGCTTGTTAGACTGAACTCTTAAGTATTCAAGAAGAAGATTCATCTTGCTCGCTCGCGGGCTCCATTTGTTGAGCGCGTAGCTTATAAATTCAAATGAATCATCAATTCATGATTTATTCTGCCAACAGATGCAAGACACCGTTGACATGTGCGCTGTGCACCTGGCCGAGAGGCTGAAGGAAGCGGCCATGCGCTCAGAAGACACCGACACGATGAGGTAAAAATGACTGTTCCCATTTTAGAGAACATCTGAGTGTCGTGTACTGGCTACTGAACTTTTGGCATACTTTACTACTAGAAACAGAAGGTCCATTTCTTAATTGATAATAATTTAGTCTCATCGAACCACCTGTAACGAAATATGTTCATTAGTTGTCAGGCGCGGCATAATTTTAAACACAGGAATTAACCCAGTTGTACGGAGCTCATAGCGAGCGAAAAGCTTGTTGGGCAGTGCCCTTCACTGCACAGTCTGTTTGTTGGCCTCGCAGGCGGATAGTAAGAAGGTGAAAGAAAGAGTATAACGTTCGCTCGCCTTGCGAAGAGCATGTGAAGGTAATTCAGAACTTAAATGCATTTCCGTGCTTTTTTCAGAGAGCGTTTTAGTGGCCAATACTTCCTATTTAAGAATCTGGAAAATGTTTTTTATTACAGCAGGAACAATTTCCTGTAGTAGTGAGACTTTGCTCAAAGGACACTGGGAGGAAGCTATATTCCTTTTTTTTTTTTTTTTTTTTAGTCTCCCAACAGTGCGTAGTACGGCTGCCACATAACCACAATGAGAAACAAAGAACAAATTTGTTCGCAGGGTGATAAAATGAGCTTTCAGATGAAATTAAGCTTTCTTATTTAAAATAATTGCAGAACTGACAATTTTCCAAACAACTGCCACCACAATACAAAACGTATGTATGCACACTTATTTTTGGAATATAAAGGGCCGCATTCAGTACCTTGACAGCTCATGTGCCTGGAAAGGGTGAAAGTACGCACGCACGGAATCACTGCACTGTTAAATTAGCAAGGAAATTTCCAACGTCTCTTCTTTTTTGTTTCTCTTCTTTATAGTTACTATGGTTATTTCGCCTTTGAGGCCGTCGCAAGGTGTTCCTTCGGGGCCCAGCTTTCACCGAAGTCTGCCGAAGAAGAGGCCTTCGTTCGGAGCGCAAGACACGCATTTTTTACGCCTATTACTGCGCGGATTGTGCTCTCAGGTCAGACTAATGTTACCACCATTTCTCCGGCAACATAGTAGCTTAGTTTACCCACAAATGCTCACATTTGTCAGACTGATGGAGAGACTAGGAATTGTTCGCATTTTGGGAGTCGCACACTCGCTTCGCCCTTTTGTTCACAAATTGTGCTTACAGTGACGCCAGCTACTGAAGATATGTCAAGATAAACTTTTACATGCTGGTTTCAATTAGAAATGAGTGCGTAGTTAGTAGATGGCGTAACGCGGATTAAGAGCAAAGGTTAACAAACGTTTAAATGCAAGAGTGCAGATAACAGCAGTGCGATATGAGAAAGTTGTGCCGTGGCAGCAAGCGAGTCTTCTTGCAAAAACTAAGGATTAGTGAATGTCCGATTTTAATTTCGTAATCTTGTTTTTATCCTTGTTGCTCACTGCCACTCCCCACCCTTTAGTGTGTAGCAATGCCTAATAATCAATTAACATAGGCATGTTTAATCCAGACCCAGTTTCCGTCGTAAGGCTTGCATTATGCCGCCTATTTAAACTAGCGTGTTGCGGCGTCCGTTAGGAGTGGGAAATGTTTCTGATCGGGGCAGTCTTGTTTAAGTATTTAATATTAATGGAAAGTTGAAAACAGGAGAGTATATGTGATACGAAGTTTTTATCCAAAGTATTCGAAACGTATGTGGAGAATGTCTATTCGCATTCGACTGCAGCCTGGTTGAAAAAAAAAAAATCTAAAAGGAAGGATCGTAATAGACGCTCACAACAATGCGCGAGGACAACGTAAAATTTCAAAGATATTGTTTAGCTGGTAGGACCGCCTCAATATAATTGCAAACATTGCAACTTGACTTGCCTGCCGGTCGTTTTGTCGGTTAAGCAAACTGCTGCTGTTTTCCTTTAAAAATTGTGTTAATACTTTGTACTTCAAATGGTCGTACAACTGTTACAGATGACTGCTGCGGTAGTTATGTGCATGTGGCGCATTTTTTTAGTGTTATTTCAGAAACTAGGCGAAACTTTCCGCAAAGCCCGCTTCAACAAGCATGCTTTTAATTTCTACAAAGCTGCAACAAGTGAAATGATGAAAAAACGTTCGGAAAGCAATACGGTAAGCACTATACTCCTCTTTCCGCTTTCTGTTTCGAGAAGACATGATTGCGAAATGTACAGCTTTTGAAGTCAAAGCTTCATTACGCCAGGCTTTCGAGGTTTGAGCGCCACGGCGGTTTTCAACTTCAGGTGACCTTGGCAGGCACTGTCCCTTTCCTTTCTTAAAACCAATTCAAAATGGAAGAGAACGCTTCACTACGCTAGGTATAGCAGGTCTTCCTGTGACACTAAATTTGCCCTTCAAGTGAGCTGTGGATGTCCACGATTTCGTGGTGTTCATCCAAATCTATATTGAGCCTTCCTTTCCACGGAACCAAACTTAAACGGAGAGGCAAGCAGAGCCCCGCCGCGGTGGTGCAGTGGTTAAGATGCCCGACTACGGGGCCGGAGTACCCGGGTTCGATCCCGATCACCGGATGGTGCATTTCGATGAAGGCGAAACGGAGAGGCGTCCGTGGGCTGTGCGATGTCAGTGCACGTTAAAGATCCCCAGGTAGTGGAAATTACGTAGTAGTCATTCACTACGGTTCCTCTTTCTCTTACGAAGCGGTTCAGGTGTCTGCAGAAACAAGTGTGACAGATACTGCGCCTTTCCTTTTCCGTGAACACACTATAGTAGTATTAACAGAGAGGCAGCCCTGGGTTGCCCCGCCGGGGTGGTGCAGTGGTAAGACATCCGACCTCTGTGCCGGAGTACCTGGGTTTGAACCCGACCTCGGCGGCTGCGTGTCGATGGAGGCGAAACGAAGAGGCGTCCGTGTGCTGTGCGATGGCAGCGCACGTTAAAGGTCCCCAGGTGGTCGAAATTACTCCGTAGCCCTGCACTACGCTTCCTCTTTCTTTCTTTTCACTTTCACTTTCACTCCCACCTTCCTCCCTTCCATTACGGCGTGGTTGAGGTGTCCACAGAAAAAAAAGTGAGACAGTTACTGCGCTTTTCACTTCCTATAAATCAGTCAGGCTGCCCTGGGTTGTGCGATGTTGTTGTTGCCGTTGCGACTGAAATAATTCCTTTCATTTCGTGGCAATAAAAGTTGTTACCACCACCTGAAGAAAGAAGGAAACGAAAATGCATGGGCTTGATACTGGCTCTGTAGCTAAGCCACCTCCGCTGCCTCGTGCGGACAGAAGAGAAACTAGAGAAGAAACATAAAGAAAATAGTAAGGAAGACGCGTTTCGCAACAGCCGTCGTCCACCACCTAAGTGGTGGCGAGTGCAATGACGGCTTACCACTGATAAAGAATTGGTGGCAGGCTAGCCCTCGCCGCAAGCAGCAGTGACCTACCAGTCCCAGCCCCGTAAGGGCAGGAGCAACCACCAACCCAGAGCGATGTCTGCGCACGTTAAAGGCCCAGAGGTGCCCAAATTGTATATTTTATACTTTGGTTTATAAGGAAGGAAAGGCGCAGTGTCTGTCAGATTTGAGCGAAGGAAGATGGGAGTGGAAGTGGAGAGACTAAGGTCCCGTAGCTTTTCACTACGGGACCTTTTTCTCTCCACTTCCACTTCCATCTTCCTTCCCTCAAATCTGACAGATACTGCGCCTTTCCTTTCTTATAAACCAATGTATAATATACACGACAAAATATAAAAACATGATTTTGACCTAATTAGGTGTAGGTTTCCCCATTCCTTGGCTTCCACTCAAAAGTATAGGGCTTCATCCTTTCCGCAAAACCTAAATTAAGCAAAAATGATGAGAAAACCGCGGACTGAAACGCGGGTGTTAAAGAGGATATCGCTGCAACATTCAGCTCTTGCTTTATCATGAGGTTCAAGCCACAAAAACGTGCTAATTCTCCTTATCTACCGTGAGGATGATAGTTAACAATAAATAAATAAATCCTGTCTCCACCGGGAATCGAAACTCCATGCCTCGGATCCCCAGCCGAGCGCTTTAACACTTTTGTGTGGAGAAGTGCTTGGGAGCGCACCCACCGAACAAGCTTGTTTCTTCTCGTCTGCTCTGGAGGAATTGGCTTGGCGCATTTTTATTTGCGTCAGGTGGTTATACGTCTTGTGTGTTTTCGTGATACGAAAGACCCACATTTACAAATTATATGTCAGGTTAGGTTGGGCAGAGTTTCGCCGAAAGTTTGCTGTAAGCTCGGCGAGCATGCAAGGGAGAACTTTGGGAATCCTTAAAGAAGTCTACATGTCATGCCCAATCTTGTAAGCCCGATGTTCGTTTGAAATATTTTCAGCGCTATCGCGAAAGAAACTTTGTAAGGAATTGTGCGATGTCTTTCTCGCGATCCCATTGTACAGATCGTTGTACTGTGCAGGTCCATAGAATTCAGTCCTTAAACCAGTGGAAAATATGGCTGTACAAGGGGGAGGAAAAACTTTCTTTTTCAAGCTCCGTAGCAATATACTACATGTTAAGACGTATTTAGAAATGTAGGGTTTTTTTTTGTACCTTGGGGAAATCGCTGCTTCATATGGCTCAAGCCTGAAACTATGAAACACGTTGAGAAGCCATTATCTTCTGGGACATTCTTCAACGAGCGATTATAGAAGCATTCGGAAGCATTCGGATGCATTCGGAATTAGATTTTTACCAATTAAATACTATGATGGGCTACCACTGGACATGATCATGGTATTGGGCATGCACAGTATTTGGCAATCCAGAGTGGCTTTCGGGCATGCAGACATTGATGCGAGGAAAATACGGCAGTATGTTCGAGAATCCATGCCTAACGTACAGCAAGTAGTCACATATAGACCAGGTTCAAGTTCTACGAGTCCTGCGTAAAAGGAAATAAGCAAACCCTGCTTCCATTTTTCGGAGTCCGTTTTGCGTGTCCGTGCTCGTGCCCAAAGTATACACAAGCTTTGCGTGCGTAAAACACGCCGAACGGGGAATCGACGCCAGTTGAAGTGACTGTAACATGCGCCGACGAGGACAACGTGAAAGGCGATCGAGTCAAGCGAGCAACTTTCTGAGGGGTGCGCACTTAATAGATACGGTATGCTATCTGTGAATCGTCACTGCTCTTTGCTCTGGTGATTTTACGTCATAGTCGTTCGACGAATTAATGTTATTTATCTATGTACACGTTTTCATTAGAGAAATGTCACTGTCAACGGGTTTTGAAAAACGGTTTCTTCGCCTGGCTTGTTATGGAAATCAAATTAAAGTATGTTCGCGGAAGCGTGCGAGGTTAGAATTACTTAGGAAATATCTTTATACCAGGAAAGCAATTGTATTCCTTCTGGCGCTTGTAAAATGGCTGCCTATATTACTTTATTGAAAGATAACGGCGCCGAACTCTTTTTTATCCGGCATAAAGAACGGAAGCACTTTGTCTCCGAAAAATTTCATTAATTTATTTATACCTAGTAATGCCAGTCTCTAGTTAAACCTTAGTAGCTATCTAATATGGTGCCTACTAACAAACATAACAAATATATAACTAGTGATAGTCTTGATTTTGCTTAAAAAAAATATGAAACCATGACTGGTTGCGAGAAAGCACAGATAAAAGGTAGGGGAAGATTAAAAAGAAATTGCCTTAATGTAAATGTTTAGTAGAAAATATGGCCATTCAAGTTTACATATACCAAAAGTAGAATAAGGGCAACAACATCATGTTTTGTGTTCACAGCAAGAGTTTGTAAATTATCTCTTTGATGACTCTGGTGGTGTCTGGTCATCAGCACGAGATGCTTTCGTCGCTAATATATCTCGAGTAAAGCACTTAGTATTTTTCCGGTACTCCTTTGTTGGACTCGTGACTAGGTCCAGGACAGACATCGTGTCATAAGTGGCATTATATTCTTTTAAAAGTTTAGATTTTTCTCATTCTTCCTTGTGAAGTGAAGTATTGTTGGTTGGTTCATAGGAAGGGAAAGGCGCAGTATCTGTCACACTTGCTCTGTGGACACCTGAACCGCGCCGTAAGGGAAGGGGTGAAGGTGGGAGTGAAAGTGGATAGAGAGAAAGGGGAGCCGTAGTGGAGGGCTACGGAATAATTTCGACCACCTGGGAATCTTTAACGTGCGCTGACATCGCACAGCACACGGACGCCACTTCGTTTCGCCTCCATCGAAACGCAGCCGCCGTGGTCGGGTTTGAACCCGGGAACTCCGGCACAGTAGTCGGGCGTCTTGCCACTGCACCACCCCGGCGGGGAGTGAAGTATTGTTGGTTGGTTGGTTTGTGGGGTTTTACGTCCCAAAGCAACTCAGGCTATGAGAGACGCCGTAGTGGAGGACTCCGGTAATTTCGACCACCTGGGGTTCTTTAACGTGCACTGACATCGCACAGCACACGGGCGCCTTGCTTTTCGCCTCCATCGAAAAGCTGCCGCCGAGGCCGGGATTCGATCCCGCGTCCTTGGGAACAGTGGTCGAGCGCCGTAACCACTGCGCCACCCCGGCGGGGAAGTATTGTTATCACCGTATTAAAGCGCTTTACTTTACGGCTGTTGTCTTATGCTTGAACTCTAGCGGCACGAGGATTTTATGCAAATGATGCTGAATGCCAAAGAAGTTTCAAAAGAAGGAACGACGAAAGCAAGCCAGGAAAGCATCAGTCCTGAATTTGAGACTCCTCAACTGACATCTAAAGATATCAAAAGTGTGTATATTATATATAATATTTTTCAATATCTTTAGGCTTTGGCAGAAATAGAGCTCTGTGTTTACTAATGCTTTGGATACGAAGTTATTTATCGGAACTGCTCACAGGCTGCTGTTTAAATAATATCACGTACGAGTCACACATACACACATACGCTCCCTCTTCCCCCTCCCTCCCAACGACACACGCACATGTCACGAAACGAAAAACAGTTGGCTAAAGTCTTAATCTAATCTGCAGCAAAGGGTTTTCTCGTTTTTTATCTATACCAAATACTACTAACACAGACAGGGAAATGCTGTTGGTTTGGAAAGCAGAATGTGGAAAGGGGAAAATAAGAACTCAGGAAGTCTGTTTGTAATGTCAATCAAAAATATCGCATAAGAATGTTTGCATGAGCTTTGTAAACAAGGTGAACAAAAAGAATTTAAAAACGAAGATCTCAATGTTGTCACATGTAAAATAGCTGCCATGTCTTTAAAAAACCTGATTTTAAATCTGATTTGTGTGCCATACTCAGCAATGGCAAATCGATCAGCTGGAATGTTCTTGTGTGTACAGCTCTTGAAACGGTATAATTTCTGTTATATTCCAGTTAAAAAAAATATATAGGAGTGGTCTTGTGAGTGAGTCAAATGTAGCAGCTCCACTTGCTGTATATAATTTGCAAATGCGTTTTTAAAAATAGCTCCTTGCCACCACTCGCCAAACTCGAGTGCTCCCTTTCCGATGAGTGCGCCACTCTTTGAACCTTCCTAACTGAGACGGGCGGGACGGGGCGTGATAAGGTGCAGCCGTGAGTTGCTTTCTTTCTTTTTTCATGCACTTCGATATGCGCTGAGTTGAAGGGGGGACTGAAGTAAGATTTTTTTGGATCACCGATATATTCTGGGCTAATAAAGCTAGCTTGAAAATATTTTTTTTTTGTGGAAAGAACCGATATAAGATAGCTATTTCTCGTGTGTGTGTTTTCTAGTTTTAGTTAATACCGTTTCATAGGCCCTTTAACGCCTCGAGTTAACGCGAGGGCTGCGAGCAAATTGCGCTTCGCCTTCTCCGAAATCAGTTGCCATAGCAGGGATTCGATTCCGCAGACTTGAACTCTGTAGCCATAAGTCAATGCCGTCGAACAACCCATTGCAGCAGGTTGATAACTGAAATCAAATATTTCGAAAGCGCTTGATATGGGCTCACAAAGCGGTAACACTGAGCTCGAAGATTGTTGTTCTTCTAGTACTGCTTCAATGTAAATATGTGCTCTTAACGTTGTCCCGAGCGAGATGTTTTAAAAGCATTCATGAGTAAAACTTCTTTCTAGAGACGTCTTCGAGGTATTATGATTTAGCGCAGGGCATATTCAGTAATTTTGCTTCAGGAGTTTATTAATGCGCCATGAGTTTCATGCGATGATCAATATTAACAAGTGTTCCTAATAATGTAACCAGCTTTTAATATAGTCGGAACTTACCAGCCTGGTGAAACCAACTCAGGGATGTAGAGTTCAGTAGCCTGTTAGTGCATGTTTTTAAGGCGAAAGCCTTTCTTGGATCATACGTGGTGTGTACGGAAAGTGTGAGTAGGAACTGTGACCAGAAAACACCCTTCGAAATTGTGCTTAATAAAAACGAAACCTGTCTCCATCGGGAATAAAACCAAATAATCTCTTCGAATTCCAGCCGAGAGCACAAACCACGGCTCCTCGCCGTGCTTGTGAGAAACAGATCACAATTCTCCTTGCCTAGCGTAAGGGTGTGGATTTTGATATGCTGCTTACGGTTGGTCCTTACGAAAAAAAAAACGAAGATGAATGACAGATGAATGAATTGATGATGACGATTTTGATAGTACGGTTGGTCCTTACGAAAAAAAAAACGAAGATGAATGACAGATGAACGAATTGATGATTTTGATAGTAGCGATAGCGATAATTATTATGATTGTAGTGATGACAATGACAACGCAGTTGGTAATATTGATAATGGATTTGAACATGTGGCTTCTGTCTTTGTAACGGGTGGCCCTGACGAAAAAATCTCTCGGAAGTGTCCCTGCCTAATTAAATATGTGTTCCTGCAGCCTAATATTCTTCGCGGAGGTTTCTCTCCAATGTAAGCGGTCGCTTTGCTGTACTCCCTGTTGCTCTTAATTAGGGGCAGGTAATGAAACAGTCCTTGAGAATGGCATTCACCGTTTCCGATCTGAAAATGACGTAATTGCACTCCCGTGATATTTTTCCGCCAAGGTAATTAATCAGTAATGAGCTGAGCTCACCATCCTCAGTGGAGTAGTGCCATAATGAGCAATCGAGGAATAGACCTGGCAGACTTTATGCATACGCAAGATATCGTCAATATAAACGACGGTTCACCTACGATTCTACGCGGAACAACCTACAGCAGCTGCTTGGATGTGGCGTTTGTTTCCAGAAGCCTTCATCCCTCTGTTTATTGGTGTAGTGATGTGGAAACGCATGGGAGGGATCACACACCAACGTACATATGCATCAAGTGATGCGCACCTACCACTTCACCTCGTGTGCAATACACAGACTGGCCGGCTTTAGGGCATCAGTGGAGACTTCCAGCGTCGATCTCCAGTCACCATCTCAAAGAGGGCCTCATTACTTCCTCTCTTAGGGGGAACACTTGATATGTTTGTGCGCCGGCGTCGGTGTCCAGCATCGACATGGAATTCGAGCGGCTTCGCGCGGTCCGTCGGCGGGCTGAAAGGAAGTACAGGAGAATGAAACCCACGCAAGATTTCGCACTTTCTCGCAAAGCTAAACGACAAGTTTTCGCCACCTGAAGAGGTTAGGACGACAATGTTGGAGGCAGCTCTGCTCATCACTGGATCCCCGTAAGTTCATGTCGCGTATCTGGCATGTTGCGAGAAGCTTGCGTACACCTCCGCAAGAGAGGCACCCTTTTCGTGCCCTGGCCCTTTATCAACGCCGCAATGAAATTGACATAGCTGAAGATTTTTCTAAAATGGTTGTGGGCCCAAACCAGCCACAGTTACCAATTTCAGAGGTTTTTGCGCCACCTTCGCCGAATGATCAATACGACTTGTCCTTTTCAATAGCTGAATTAGACGCCGCTCTTGCTTCTTGTCGGCATTCATCTGCACCTGGTCATGACAGAATTACTTATTCAACATTATCCAACCTAGACAACTATGACAGAACTGCACTACCGAAATATTTCAGTGATATATGAGCTTCTAGTACTGTTCCTGAACACTGGAAGATTAGCCGCCTGGTTGCTCTTTTGAAGCCTGGAAAGCCCCCTCTAGAACTTACCTCATACCGGCCAATTGCCCTGGCAAGCTGGTTGGAAAAGATATGGAGAGAATGGTGCTGGCAAGACTTGAGTGGTTCTTAGACAGTAATGATCTTTATCCGAATATGATGACTGGATTTCACCGGGGACACTCTTCCATCGACAGCGTCATCGACCTTGTGGCGACAGTAGAACACGAAAAGCGTCACCGTC
This sequence comes from Amblyomma maculatum, assembly GCF_055883805.1. Taxonomy (NCBI): domain Eukaryota; kingdom Metazoa; phylum Arthropoda; class Arachnida; order Ixodida; family Ixodidae; genus Amblyomma; species Amblyomma maculatum. The sequence continues at coordinate 87,339,300 of NC_139349.1, forward strand.
GACTAGCAGCTGCTGTCGTTTTAGATAAAAAGGGGGCTTATGAGAACATCCTCCATGATACTATTCTTGATGGGCTGGACGACGTGGGATTTGGTGGCCGGCTGTATTTGTGAATTGTGAGCTATATCAGTGACCGGTCTGTTTACATAACTGCGCATGAGGGAGATACTACCCGCTATCAGGTCGGTCGTGGAGTTCCACGGGGAGGAGTCCGCAGCCCAAGTTTACTTAACGTTGCGCTAATTGGCGTGGTGAGTGAACTGCCAACTAACATTCACATCAGTGCATATGCTGACGACATCTGCATCTGGGCTTCTGGTTCGACGCGCCCAAAACTACGTGCGAGATTGCAATGAGCTTTGTCATCGACATCGATAGACCTACGGCGTCAAGGTTTACTTTTTGCGGCCGAAAATTGTGCAGCGACCGCATTTACGGGAAAATGTGTCAGCCGCTACCCGATTACTCTTCATGGAGTCGTAATACCGTACGTATCCGGGCACATATTCTTGGGGGTAATTATTGACCACCGACTATCTTGGTCGAAACATATTACTATGGTGAAGAAAAGGCTAATTAATTTTTGCCATGTTCTTCGTTTCATAGCTGGCATGAAAGTGGGACCAACTGAGCTCTCCTTAATACGGCTTTACGAGACTCTGTTTGTTGGCTACATCCGGTACAGTCTCCCAGTACTCTCTAGTATGAGCATTTCCTGCTTGCGGACTTCAGAGAGTGTGCAAGCGCAGGAATTGAAAATATGCCTTGGACTGCCCAGATGCACCTCTAAAAAAGGCACAATTGAAGAGGCACATGCTCGCCCGATATCCATATACTTGTCACACGAACCACTTCATGTATATTTACGAGCACTTACTAGACACCGTTTTCACTCACTCAGCAAGACTCTGGATGTGCGGCCGGACTGCAGTTTCACAAGTGCACTACGCTGCCATCAGTCACAAGTACCGCCAGGATATGCCCTCCCATATCGTCCCGCCCAACCACCATGGACGATGGATAAACCTTTGGTGCACCTTCGTGTTCCCGTAATACTAAAGAAATCAATGGTGCCACTTAGTGGGCTCGAACAACTTACTCCGGTGCACATCTGGTCAGAATATTTTAATTATATCCACGTATACACCGATGGATCTGTGTCAGCACAGGTATCCGCTGCAGCTGTGGTCATACCAGCTCAGAAAACGACTCTACATTTCCTTTTGGGACATACTTCAACATCAACCGCTGCTCAACTTGTAGCCATACGGGAATCTATTCGCTACATATGTGAGGAACCACCTGAAAATGGTGCATATTCACAGACTCAAAGCCTGCATTGCAAACTTTTGATAACTTCTTACGCCACACTGCCTACCAGTCCCTGGCACTAAACATTATGGAGCTCTTCACATCTGCCAAGCTCCAAGGTCACAAGATAATATTTCAGTGGATCCCTGCCCACTACGGGCTCCATGGGAATGAACAGGCCGATGTTGAAGCGAAAAGCGCACTCAGCAATGGCCTACAAACAGCTGTGCCTTTTTCAAGAGCCGATACGACTTGCCTTCTTACGAGTTGCATGAAGAATGCTTGAGCAGCTTACCGGGCCCAGCCAGAAGCCCGACACGTTTCATTTCATTTCATTTCATTTATTGATCCCTTAAAGGCCCGAAGGCATTACATAAGGGGGGGCTTATTGGTTTACAACGGCGATGATGGGAACGTGCATAACAATAAAAAGAACAAACATAGAAACAAACATAGAGGGGGTTGTAGTCATATCAGGGTTTCCCAGCAAATGATACATCATTTATTAAAGATATTGTTACGGGGATGCACTTAATGTAACAGCACTGCGATGGGCTGAACTCGGCGCTGAGACTTCAGTAGCCGTGCAGTGTCCACTCTGTGAGCGTCGTCCTCTTTCTCAACGCTTTGTGTCGTCCTCTTCGTCAGTGAGCACATCACTTTGGTACCGCGTTTCCAGGTAACACTACCCCCCTCGGCAAAAGGCAACGTCCCGGTGCGTATTAGGCGTGCGATGTGGAGGGGGAGTAATATGGCTTTAGGCGGGCGACATGTACGATTTCGGAAGTGGGTGTAGCAGTCGGTGACTTTGGGTGGAGCGGTGAAATCTCATAGGTAACGTCGGTCACTGGGCGTAGTACACGGTAAGGACCTGTGTAGTGGGGCAGAAGTTTTTGACACAACCCCACACGACGGCACGGAAGCCAGAGCAACACCAGAGATCCGGGAGGGTAGTGCACATCGCGGTGGTGAGCGTCGTAGCGGCGTTTTTGAGTTTCTTGAGAGATGGTGAGATTCTGACGAGCAATCTGGCGAGCAGCGTCGGCTCGGGCGATGGTATCGCGGGCATAGGTTGTGACGGGGCTAGCGGCGGAGAGCAAAGTGTCGAAGGGCAGTAAGGGGTCTCTTCCAAAGAGAAGATAGAATAGAGAGTACCCAGCAGTGTCATGACGCGAAGAGTTATATGCAAAGGTGACAAATGGCAGACTAATATCCCAGTCGCGATGACTGTCGGATACGTACATTGCGAGCATGTCGGTGAGTGTGCGGTTAAGACGCTCCGTAAGGCCGTTCGTCTGAGGGTGATACGCAGTGGTGAACTTGTGCCGAACGGAGCAAGAACGAAGTATTTCCTCAACAACTCGGGAAAGGAAACAGCGGCCACGGTCGGTAAGGAGTTGACGGGGAGCACCATGGTGTAGTATGACGTCGTACAAAAGGAAGTCAGCAACGTCTGTGGCGCAGCTGGTTGGAAGGGCGCGAGTGATCACGTACCGCGTGGCATAATCGGTGGCCACAGCGATCCATTTGTTTCCCGACAAGGACTCGGGGAAGGGCCCTAGGAGGTCAAGGCCAACACGAGAAAATGGCTCAGTCGGGATAGCAATCGGCTGCAGGTGTCCAGGTGGTAGCACAGGGGGTTTCTTCCGGCGTTGACAGAGGTCGCAAGCGGCTACATAACGTTGGACAGAGCGGTAGAGTCCAGGCCAGAAGAAACGCCGGCGCACGCGGTCGTATGTGCGTGAGAGGCCAAGATGACCAGCTGTAGGAGCGTCGTGCATTTGTTCGAGAACGGCGGAGCGTAGGTGTTGGGGAACGACCAGCAAGTGCTCAGCACCATCAGGTCGCATGTTGCGGCGGTATAGCGTATTCCCATGAAGGAAGAACAGGGCGAGGGAAGAGTCACGGCTGTGTGTGCGGAGGCGATCGATGAGAGAACTGAGGGTTGGGTCCAACCGCTGTTCGTCGGCTATGTGGGAAAAGTCCGATATAGAGAAGACCCAGGGGTCCGACTCATGGTCAGTAGAGGAAGGGGGATCGACGGGATAACGGGACAGACAGTCTGCATCCTGGTGAAGCCGACCGGATTTGTATTCAACGGAAAAGGTATACTCCTGCAAGCGCAGTGCCCAGCGGCCGAGGCGGCCAGCAGGATCCTTCAGGGAAGAGAGCCAACATAAGGCGTGGTGATCGGTAATTACAGTGAAGGGTCGGCCAAACAAATAGGGTCTGAATTTTCCAACGGCCCAAACGAGAACCAGGCACTCCCGTTCCGTAATAGAATAGTTGTGTTCTGCTGATGACAGGAGACGACTGGCGTAGGCAATAACGCAATGTTGGCCGCGTTGTCGCTGTGCAAGAATGGCACCAATCCCGTGGCCACTGGCGTCGGTGCGAAGTTCCGTCTGGGCAGACGGGTTGAAATGGGCCAACACAGGAGGATTGGTGAGAATAGCGATGAGGGTGGAGAATGCGTTAGCCTGTTCTGGTCCCCATGAGAAAGGAATGCCTTTCTTCAGCAGATTGGTGAGAGGACGAGCAACAGCGGCAAAGTTTGGGACGAACCGGCGAAAATAAGAACACAGTCCTATAAAGCTGCGGACATCACGGGGTGAACGGGGACATGGAAACGCACTGACAGCGCGAACTTTGTCGGGATCGGGTTGCACGCCGGTGGCATTCACCAAATGGCCAAGCACTTTAAGTTCGCGGCGACCAAAACTGCACTTCTTTGAGTTCAGTTGAAGTCCGGCACGGCGGAAAAGTGCCAAGATGGAAGAAAGGCGACTAAGATGGCTTTCGAACGAGGGCGAGAAGACAATCACGTCATCCAAGTAACATAGACAAGTCGTCCATTTGAAGCCGCGGAGTAAGGAGTCCATCATGCGTTCAAACGTAGCAGGGGCGTTGCAAAGTCCAAAAGGCATTACCTTAAATTGGTAAAGTCCATCGGGTGTGACAAAAGCTGTCTTCTCGCGGTCTTGTTCGTCAACAGAGATCTGCCAGTAGCCGCTACGAAGGTCGATGGAGGAAAAGTAGCGGGCTCCATGTAAACAGTCCAAGGCATCGTCTATTCGCGGCAGCGGGTAAACATCTTTCCTTGTAATCTTGTTCAGATGTCGATAGTCGACACAAAAGCGCCAACTGTCGTCTTTCTTTCTAACGAGCACGACAGGAGATGCCCAGGGGCTGTTCGAAGGTTCGATGATATCGTTGCCCAACATCTTGTCGACCTCCTGCTGGATGACTTGGCGCTCAGAAAGGGACACACGATAAGGCCTCCGATGTACAGGCTTTGCATCGCCGGTGTCAATGCGGTGAGTCACAACTGATGTTTGGCCCAGAGAACCGGCAGCAAAGTCAAAAATGTCGGAGAAGGATAACAAAAGGTTGCGCAGGTCCTGAGCGTGTTCGGGGCTGAGGTCAGAGGCAATCATTGCGGAAATAGGGTCGGTAATTGTGGTGGAGAGTACGGGTGTTGGAAGGACGCTTGAATCTGGGCCAGGAGTGAGTGCACAAATGGTGCAGTCTGTGAGAGGGGACAAGGTAGCAAGGGATATTCCTTCGGGAAGAACTTGAGGTGACAGACTGAAGTTCAGGATAGGAAGGTAGGTGCTGTTCTGTGTAACGCGTACGATGAGATGAGGAAGAACGACGTTGCGGTCAAGAAAGACCTCGGTGATAGGGCAAGCAAGATAGTCACCGTCAGGCACAGGCGGGAAAGGTGACAGAGGTAGGTAAACAGCAGAGTCCGGGGGCAGGCGAGCGAACTCAATGGAGCGAAGGCGGGGTGCAGATGGAGGATGTTCTGAGCAGACAGGTAGGTCCAAACGAAGAAGGCCGCTGGAGCAGTCGATAAGGGCAGAATGGGCCGTTAAAAAGTCAAGGCCGAGGATCACATTGTGAGGGCACTGGTTGAGGACAGTGAACAAAACAGGGATGTGATGACCGGCAAGGGTGACTCGGGCTGTGCACTGCCCAGTGACGGCAGCAGTACTGCCATCGGCAACACGAACGGTGGGCGAAGCGGCGGGGGTCTGTACTTTCTTGAGGCGGCGGCAGAACGATGAGCTCATGATCGAGACTTGGGCACCAGTGTCAATGAGGGCAGAGACGGGAACACCATCCACGAACAGGGACAGGAGGTTACAGGGCGAAGAAATGGGCAGTAGAGGATTTCCAGGTCGGGGTACCAATGCAGCGTCACCTCCGGGAGCTGCATTGGCTAGTTTCCCGTGAAGCGGCCGGCAGAGGACGGCGAGGAACTGCGGCCAGGAAGAGGTGAACGGGAACGGCGGGCTGGCGGGGAAGGAGACCGACTGGACACAGGAGGAGGCGGAGTAGTATCGGTGAGGGGCGGCTCATAACGAGGCGTGAAACGGGGGTGACCGTAGTTGGAGTAGCGGTCAACGTAAGGAAAACGTCGAGGTGGTGATGTCCAGCGGCTGCGGCAGTGGCGAGCGATGTGGCCAATACGCGAGCACGTGAAACAGATAGGCCTGTCGTCAGGGGTGCGCCACTCATCAGGATTGCGGTATCGGTAGCGTGGCGCGTAGGTGTTGCGGGGTGTAGCGGTGGCGACCATGGGAGGGACGGAGCTCGAACTGTGTTGTTCTACGGTGTGGCTACAGGGGACGCCCAAGTTGGCAACCTCTTGACGAACGACGGCTTGAATGAGGGATATCGTCGCTAGGTTGCTGTCCGAGGAGGGCGGGTTGGATGCAGCAGGGGCGAGCGCTTCTAGTTCACGACGCACAATGCGTGTCACATTTTCAGTGTTGGAAGGTTGCCTTAGGGTCGGCAGATCCTCGCACGTGGAGGTAGGGGCAGTGTTGGGGAGCCGATCGAAGCGATGTGCAATGCGTCTGTGTTTGGCCTGCTCGAAATGTCGACAAACCTGCAAAACGGAGTCAACCGTAGTACAGTCCCGACAGAGTAGAAGATTGAAGGCATCGTCGGCTATGCCTTTCAGGATGTGCCCCACCTTATCAGGTTCTGGCATGTCTTTATCAACTTTTCGGCAGAGGGCCAGAACGTCTTGTATATACGTAATATAAGGCTCGTAGATGTCTGGGCACGTTTGGCGAGGTCCCTCTTAGCGGCGAGTTGACGGCCAACCGGTTTTCCGAACAGGTCACGGAGTTTTTGTTTGCAAATATCCCAGGAGGGTATTTCTGCTTCATGCGTTTCGAACCAAACGCGTGCCGTGCCAGTAAGGTAGAAGATGACATTGGCCAGCATCAGCGTGGCGTCCCACCTGTTGTGCTGGCTAACACGCTCATAAAGCGAAAGCCAGTCCTCGACGTCGACCTCATCTGTACCGCAGAATGAGCCAGGGTCACGGGGGTGGGCTACGACGACAGTTGGGGTTGCGGAGGTAGATGGAGCCGCGTCGGTTGTCATCGTGACGGTTCCGAGGTGACGGCCACTGCGGAGATCCAGCGTCAGATTGTGTCGAACCCGCGACCTCCACCAATATGTTACGGGGATGCACTTAATGTAACAGCACTGCGATGGGCTGAACTCGGCGCTGAGACTTCAGTAGCCGTGCAGTGTCCACTCTGTGAGCGTCGTCCTCTTTCTCAACGCTTTGTGTCGTCCTCTTCGTCAGTGAGCACATCACTTTGGTACCGCGTTTCCAGGTAACAATATGTCAAGCAATACTCGCTACAAAGAGCGCAGAAGTGATCAAGATCTAAAGTGATTGTCTAAAAAGGCTCGATCGAAGATTGAAATTTTATGTTCCGCGTGATATTTCGCGTCATCAGGCATGCTTACTACATAGACTTTGTTTAAACGTGGCTTTCACGCGCAAGTACTCGCCTTTAATTGGACAGCTGGACTCGCCGGAATGTTCAACGAGTGGCATCCCAGAGAATGTGGACCATATATTATTGGTGTGCCCAGCGTATGCGGGCGAAAGAAGTGTGCTAGCCGCTTCCCTGAAGCGTTTGGACAAGAGGCCTTTGTCGGATGAACTGCTGCTGGGCGCTTGGCAGGACAAGGGGAAAGGTGTCCAGGCAGTGCGTGCTCTTTACCGTTTTTTGTGCGCCAGCGGGCTTGATTAGCGCCTGTGAGGCAAGCTACTTGTATATATATTTCATATGCCTGTTCCAACATCGTCACCCATTATGACCTTCTTTCTTCTATCCCTCCCCTTCCCCAGTGCAGAGTAGCAGATCAGATTTGAATTATTCCGGCCAACCTCCCTGCTTTTCCTTTCAACAAATCCATCTATCTATCTATGAGCTGAGTATGTAAATAATGAGCGAAATTCTTAATACTGCCTCGAGGAATAAAGTACTTATTAATTCAAAAACAGCTGCTTCAATGTTTGCACTAAGGGGCTGCTTGATCTGCTTAATTTACGGCCCTAAAATAAACCTGCCACGTGACCAAATGCTGGGACTTGTCTTTCACCCACAGAACACAAAAAGTCCTATGACTTTCAAGCAAAGCGCATTTTCTCCTTTGGGATGGTTTTTTCAGTGCTGAAGCAGCAACACTGATGTGGAGGCTTTCGTATTATTGTATGTAATTGTTATCTTATAAGGCCGGTACAAAATAAATCTAACGTAAACGTTACCATCGTGCGAATATTACAGTCAGCTGCTTTTGAAGACACTTAAAACTTCTTTCCGGACACTTCGCTCCTAAGGCTAATGTATAAAAAGGTGGTTGAATTGGACTGTAATATTAATGAACAATAAAAAGGCAAAAAATGCCGATTACTTACTCTAGGCCGCACAAGTCTCAACATCCCTAAGCTGGGTCTTGGCCAATAGGCTCAGTGTGTATGTGTGTGTGCGTGCGTGTGTGTGTGTGTGTGTGTGTGTGTGTGTGTGTGTGCGTGTGGGTGTTCTGCATCAAAAAGGTTTTTAAACTTAGCAGTCATCAGTGAAGGCTGCCATTATTTCACACACAATGAGGCTTTTTAAAATTTTTTAATAATCTAAGGGTCAAATATAAAAGATGATCTTGTGACATAAAACACATATTCTTGGTTACACTGACCAACACATTCAATAGCGAACTGCTTGGCTGTTACTGTTTATGTATCATAAGCTTGTTTGGGAACACATTTTTGTTGCTAACGTTGCGTTTATATGCTCTTCCGTAAAAAATACACGAGTCATTTAAGTAAGATCAGATGTGTATGCACACATTTGCACTTGTTGCGACAATCAGGGTTCGAAAATAGTTTCAAGCTTTGGTTGTTCTTGGTCTCTGTGATATGAAAACGCTTGCAAAGTTTCACTTTTTTCTGAACGTTGGAAGGCATGTTTAAAGAAAGTTGGGGGCGCAGGCTCTCTACACACAGTTTTCTATGGGTTTTTATGGTAGCTTATGCCAAGAGCTAACTTTTTTTCTTTTTTTTTTGTCCATGTGCACTACTCGTGAAGACCTGACTGAGGAGGAAGCACTGTCGCAATGCGTGTTCTTCTTCTTGGCGGGCCAAGACACTTCCTCCTCAACCGCTGCGTACGCCACCTACTTCCTCGCTGTCAACCCTCATGTGCAGGACAAGATGCGAGCAGAAGTTGACGAGTGCTTCCGCAAACATGTAAGAGGCTCTCTTTTCCTGCGGTGTGGCAGTTGTAATCTTGCAAAATGCTTTTTCTTTTCTTGCCTCGCCCTGTCAACTGCATCAGATAAATTGCGCAAAAGAGCAATAAGGCCGTCGTAATACAAACACCGGTATATGGTATAACTGGTCAGGCAAAGGATAAGCGAAAGCTTAAATGGCGATCATCACGGATGCATTTTACCGACAGCACCGAGATTTTAACTAGGCCTTTGCATCACCTTCTCTTCCATCAGCGAACGTCATGACAAGCGGATGAGCGATAAAGGATCAGCCACTGAATCTGCGCGTGCAGGCTTGGGTAAAAGGGCGAGATGACATCATGTGATTCGACTCGGATTCGCGCTCGCACCTTCATTTGCTGGTACTTTATCACCATCCGCCTGTCGTGACGTAGGCTGCTGGGGTGCGCAGGCCTTGTCAAGATCTCGGTGGCGACGATTGTACACCGCATATGCCCTGATTTAGCATATCACTGTCGCTAACTTCGATAAGACAGCTCTTTTACAACGGCATCCAATGGGCAACACAATTCACAGGGGCATTAACATTCCTTACCGTGCTATATTTGATCCATATCTTAAATGATAAGAACAGAATTTTAGTTTATTGAAGAGCCCATCAGAAAAAAAGTCGAAGTGAACTTTTTTTCTTCGCTTTTTCCCCTGTGTCCAGAGCTCCTTTCAAGGAAAGGAGGGGATCTAGATCAGTTCAAGTGTGTAGTGATAACGCGAGTAAAAATTCATGATACTGGAAACCAATGTTTAGAATGCACAGCTGAGAACGAAACATATACAGTATACTAACAAGAAGCATGGCTCAGTGCTATACAGTCATATCAAAAGTAAATATGCAGCAATAAAAGAGTCGTACAAATGTTTGAAACCTTAACGGAAAAAAATTGCATTCGAAAGTAAGACACACGCCCTTTAATATTGCGCTATCTAAAGCGGGACTTTCTTGAAAAATTGCTTCATAGATCTTTCGAAAGGCTTAGCAACTGTGGCTTGAACAAATCTATTCGGACTATTAGTAGCGAATGCAAACTCTTTCAGAACAATCGCAGTCCTTAAAGGTACTGAATGATGCCATAATCAGCACCGCCCAGGGGCAAGCAATAAAGATGAAAAGTAGCGGATAGGCATACTACGCTAAACGTTTTTCCGCTAAGGTCACGTATGCCCTAATAATATCGAGTACAAACGCGCCTTACTAATCGCATACAGCACAGGCTGCAGTGTTGTGAGACTAAACTGTATATAGCTCGGCAGCTGGAAAGTCACCGAGGAGAACTCGTTCAAATATATGTTCTCAGCAGAAACTGGTTCTCTGGCTCCTTATGTCTGTAGACGTCGCTGGTTCGGCTGCAAAAAAAAAAAGGCGTTTAACACCCAGAAAGTTACACTTAAAAATATACCCACCAGTCGATCCCTATACTCGTGGCCTCATTGCCGAAAAGTACCAAAGTAGCCCACATTATTGGCAAACAATATGCAGCAGTAACTGTTCCACATTAGGAATATGTACTGAACTACCTTCGAATATTCCCCACACCATTATTATTCGATACACAGCACCAAAATAAATTTTTCGGACCAACATTTAGGGGAAATGTGGGCCAGCCAAAATTATTATGCTGTTGGAAATAACTTTCTCTTATATGCTGCTGAGTACAGAATACAAGGTAAATAATGCTTAATGTTTCACACTTGATGGTTAATGGAAATCGGGCAGCACCGAAAATGACAAATTCAATGAATGAGGGCTACACGTGGGCCAGGCCAAATCGGGCTTGTCCCGAGAAGCCAGCGCCGGTACAATACAGGTATTGGAGGGAATAACCGACACGAAAATTAAAACGTTGTTCAATGGAGTGGCACCCGCCTGTACATAAATAGGCTCATTAGTGATTTTGGTATGCTGTCCACGTTCGGCTATATGGGCCGCATGCGGCCAGCCCTATTTAGGCTGCAAAGACGGGTAGAAACTGGGACCAACTGTGCAAAATTGAACAGCCCACGTGGGGCCCCTTTGGACATGAGTTGCAAATCCCGCGTGGGGCCTGTATGAGTTGCCCCCATGGGCCCGGCGCGGGCCCCTACATCATAGCCCACTTTGTGCTACTTGGGTAAGGTTTGCCACCGTTTTCAAGGAAGTGGCTAGATAGCATTTAATCAGGAATCGGTGAGAAAAGAAAATTTTGGCTTAGTGATTTCTTTCGTGATATCGGCCGGTGATAGGGACAGTGGTATTTAGTTTGCGCGCTTTTCTTAGCTCTTAAAACCTCCTTTATTTTTAACGCGGTAGCGTTAAGGAGCTCGTGTCGCAGAAAAGCCGGTGTCGTCGGCGTCCAGTGAGCGATAAATCCCGGCATGCACTTCATAAATAAACATGCACTTCATAAATAAAAAGCAAGTTCCAAGATGGGCTGGGTGGGAATCGAACCAGGGTCTCCGGAGTGTGAGACGGAGACGCTACCACTCAGCCACGAGTAAAAAAAAAAAAAAACACTCAGCCGCGAGTTCGATGCTTGAAAGCGGTACAAAAGCGCTTCTAGTGAATGCGGTGTTGCCTTAGAAACATGCCGTAGAACGTTATACTGCAGTGTATATCGGTAATTATGAGCATGTTACTTACAGAAGTCGCAGTTATACGAGTAGCGAAGTACGTTTCCGCTACATTTCTTCTGCGCTCTGCGCACATGCAGAGCCATCTTGCGGCAAACACAGAATAACCGGCCCTCCTCGCAATGTGCGGCGCTGCCCCGACACGTGGCGCGCCACTCGCCCCTGACGTTTCGCCGTGCACCCTCACAGGTTGTAGAATCAAGCGTCTTTCTTTTCTTTAGATCACTACCTTCGCTCACCCGCTTCTCCCCTTCGGGCCGCGCGGGTACCGGTGCGAGGATGCCCCAATACCCTTGCGTTTAGTAAGTTTTCTCGACGAGGTGCAATAACGCTATCGCGTTCCACTCTTGAAGGCGAAGCTTAAGCGTCCTCCAAATTTTTTTAAGGGTGGCCTATTTGCAATAAAAAGCTGTCGCCCACCGATACAGGGAAACCTTTGTTTGTGCTCAGTGCATCTTCAACATCTCTTGTTCGGCATATGACTGCACGTCTTTGCATGCGTTGTGAAATAATCCCTATGTATAAATGTTTTACCATGTGTAGTGAAAGAAATGTCCTCAGTATACGCATATAGTATTCGCTCTGACTGCGCACAACATGATTTCTTGGCCCTGTTTCCATTCGCCTGTGGTTGATAATTACTACGCATTTTATTTCTCATTGTCTTCACAGGGCAGCTCGCCGTCGTACGATGAAGTTCAGAAACTACCTTATCTGGACTGCGTTGTGAACGAGACTCTCAGATTGATGCCAACAACTGTAAGGTAATGCGCAAGTTTACAGCTGTAAGTCAATGAGCGAGTTAAAACTCTTGTTACTAGCACGAGATCTGAAAATTTATTTTACGTCACGTGCCCGTGTATCAGCTGTTTTCTTTAAGAAGCTCGTATATTAATCCCAGACTTGAAAGGACACCATTCGAGGATTACGTGCTCGGAGATACGGGGATCAAGATACCCCGTGACTGCGCTATTATTGTGCCCATCAAGGCAATGCACAATGACCCTGAATTCTTCCCGGAACCGGAAGTTTTCAACCCCGAAAGGTGAGTGCTGTTTTCCAAAGAAAACAAGAAGACTCCATAGTACAGCTTCCACGTGTCTGACAATATTGATATAACAAATGGCCCGGGCTTCAAGAACTGATGCTCACAAGAAACGAAATATGTTTTATAATGTTCCTTACTGAAATCAGGGTTTGTCTACTTTAAGACTATATGGCGTGAGGGCTAGTCAAATGATGAAACTGCCAAACTTACATTATATCTTGAATTACAAAATAAATAACCATGTTGTGAATTGTCTAAGAAGGTGTGAGTTCTCTAAGAACGATGTAAATAAAACAAGGTGACTTAATTACCGCAAGATGACTGCCTATTTTATTATATTTGGAATGAGAGTTGATTTTCTATCAGAAGCAAATAGGAGTCCGCTAGCTCATAGAAGATATCTTTGAAGCACATGATGTGAGAGCTCCTATGTAGACTAGTGTAAGAACAACATAATTTTAATGTAAAGTGAAAATTGTTACTTTGAATGCGTGAAACAGTAATTATAGACAAGCTTCGGCTCGTGACGTCAGTGAAGATGCGGCGCCGCTGGCGACAGCAGCGACTTTCGTAGTGTAGGCAAAAGCACGGGCGGTTTCCATTAGAGGTACGATGTTTGCCGTGTTTTCGAGCATAATTCCCGATATTCTTGCAAGCTTTGGTGGGATTGGTTGCATCACGAGGCAAAAAAAAAAAATGGAAATGGCACCTGTTTTCACGTGTTTCTTTGGTCAGATAAATATGGGGGCGAAGGGCAGTGGCGTTTAGCGCTACAAGTAGACCTTTCGTAAGCATGGCTTGAACTAAGTGATAGAGCGAAAGCTGCGAGTGTTGCAGCGAATTTTTCTGCGGACCCCTGGATTTAATGTGCCGCCGTCACAACGTTCGAACGAACCTTTTGTCCTAGCAACTCGCTGTTGCCGTTCGCCTCTGCCAACTACCGAGTCTTCTTCTTTTACTTCTTCATTTTGTTCTTTTCTTTTATTTATTTATGCTTCTTTTCCTTTTCTTCTTCTTTCCTCCTCCAACTCCTGGCCCAGCTCTCGGGCTAGGTAATACTCACGTGGCACGGGGCCACGGTACCACGCCAACGGCTTCAAAACCCAGCGCAATGTAGCTTTCGCTACAAAATACATTTCCAGTCATTCCTATACATCGTCGTCCTCTTTGCATACGCTAACGATATGCCCGGGAGTTGAAGACTGTAGACGAGAAAGCTCACTTTATGAGAAAAAAAAAATCTAATTGCTGGACTAGTTGGTGCATTACTCATAAAAGGAAAGATTCTCAGCGTTAGCAAATAGACACTCACAAATAGATATGCAGGACAGGCGCTGATTTCAACTTCTTTTTCGAAACAACACAACATAGAAACTTCTTCAGAAAACACACGCTCCCACACCGTCTGCAACATATGGGCGCCAGTTTAGGCTTTCCCTATCTTAAAAAAAATTAAAAGACGACTTTCACACCTAAGTAGTGATACTGATGAATCACTGATGAATTTCAAACCTAGCCTTTTTCATAACAGGTATCCAGCAACTCACGGGCAAGAGTATCCCTGCTCCTGCCTAAAATACCAATTTCTGTGAACTTTCTGTGGCAATGGGCATAAGAGAGAATAAGCGTTTTCTGAAAGAAAAAAAAAAGTAGAATTTACATCTACCTGTCTGTTGCCAGTCGTACGATTTCAAGTCAAAGTGTTTGAATACTAACCCGCATGAAAAGATTAAATTGGTCTGAGATGCTGAGTGGTGGTCATGAGTCATGCCGACTAAGTAATTCCGCCCAATTGTGGCCATCATTTCACGGGCAACTTGCTAACTTTTTTATCGTAGCATAAATAATATCAAATTGGTTGTACGGTTCATCATTCTCAAGGTTCAGGCCCGTGGCCTTGAAAGCAAAGATGAGTTTATTCAAAGAAACTCAGCTTTCGCCACAGCCTGAGAGGACCATTAGTAGGGGGCTTGCGTTACGCACCACGGCATGCCCAATGCTACTTCAGCGCACCTAGTCGCCCCAGCATGTTTAATGTTAGAGTTATGAGCAGGCCGAAAGAGCAAGTGATTTTCGTCGCCTCACATTTGAACTACAAGGCTATGCAGACTTAAATCCGCGATATATCTCTGTTCCGACAAAGAAAACCGGGACTCGGGACGGCACACGAAAACGAAGGTCTGTTTCGCAAATTGCAAGATGCATAGCAACCTTAAATGGAGAACTGCTATAGAGAAACAATTGCCTGCCGTCACGTTTCGGCACTTAATAAACCTGCATGGCTAACATTCCATAGGTTTATCTTTTGTTTAGCTCTCGGAGCGGATAACACAAAGATCCGGAGCGAATAAAACACCTCGAAGGGTTGCTTTGGAAAGCAATTAGGTAGCAGCTGATTAGCGGTAGTTTATTACAGGAAGACGTGTCAACTGATGCCTTTTGATGCATTATACCTCACTCTTAGTACTTCTAACAAAAGCACTACGCGTTCGTATAGGTTGTTGATTGCCTCGGTTTTCCATCTAGATTGTAGCAACAAACTTACTACAATACTGCTTACAGGACGGACTAAAGTAAACAAAGCGTGCAGCCTAGCCGAGCTTGCGGAAAGCTCACGCTTGCCATACGCATTTGCAGACCCTCCGGCGGCGTTATACTCCGACTGCTCCTCCTTGAGTTACTATATCTATTTGATTTATTCATTTACGAATACTACAGGCAGCGTGCTACCCAGGTAGGAATGGGTTACAAAAGATAAGTTTGTAAAGAACGCCCAAAAGTATCAATGTTAATATATTAAACAACCGAAGCAGGCAGTCGATTCCATGATTCGATGGTACATTACAAAAAACAACAACAGTATGTTTGGAACTGCTAAGTCCTGGCATTGCATGGCCTTATGACGTTTGTGTGGTTCAGCATTGATGATGTTTGCTAAATGATCCATGAAAAAAATATAAGCTTTGCCCAATTGCTCCTAGGGTGCCTCGATGCCTGGATGCTTGCGCGCTCCGCAGAAAAAAAAAAAATGGATGGATGGATGGAATATAGGAGCGTCCCCTTTGGAACGGGGTGGTAGCAGTAGATATCATGCTCATTTTTCTCCCTATATCTTAATTATTGTTTTGGTTAACTATACCATCAATCTATTTATTGATTTTTTTTTCTACATTATTAACATTATTTCACCCTTCTGTTTTTAAGCCACCAATCTTCCAGTCGTTTTTTGCTAGCTTCCACCGCCGGTTTATTCACCCGGTCACTGGTATCTCTAAACCCCAGAGCTCCAGGAAGAGTGACTGCGCCTGCATCGACTTCCGGATGGATACCATTATATTCGAGTATAACATGGTTAATTGTTTCACTGGAGTTACCACATACAGCACATGCGTAATCTTATTTGTTAAATTTCCTTTTGTAGCTGCGTGTTCTAAAGCACCCTGATCTAGCTTAAAAAAGTAGGGCACTGCCTCTTGACTTATCAAAGAAATCTTCTTTCCTGATCTGCATTTTCCACTTTCGGTATAATTCCACACTCTGTTTCTTTTCCATCGAATTTATCCAATTTTTACCTTCTGTGTTTTTCACCTGTTGCTTAATGCTCATTATTTCTCCGTCCTTGTTACTAGCATACTTACTAGTTAGTTTCCTAGTTCTTTTCCTCCATTGTGAGTCAACGCTTTTTAGGTACAGGTATTTAAATACTTTAGCTGCCCATCTGTTACTGTCCAGTTTCCTCAGGCGTTCCTCATATAATATTGTACTCTGAGCTTCCCGTACTTCGAAAGATGCCCAGCCCATATCTCCTTGTATCGCCTCATTTGTAGTTTTGCCGTGGGCACCTAGTGCTAATCGTCCAACGGATCTCTGATTTGTTTCTAATGTCGACTGTACCTCTGATTTTAGGCACAAAACCGCATTTCCGAAAGTAAGTCCGGGCACCATAATTCCTTTCCAAATACCCCTCAAAACCTCATACCTATTGTATCCCCACAATGCCTTATGCTTCATTATCCCGGCATTCCTTCGCCCTTTGGCCTTAAGTGATTGCTCATGCTTTCCAATGTATGCCAATCCTTCGTTTACCCATACCCACAGATATTTATATTCTGCTACTCTAGGTATTTCAAGGCCCTGTATTTTAAGACCCTGATCAGTTTAGCCGTTGAAAATCATCAGACTCGACTTAACTGCGCTGAAACTGACGCCTAGAGCGTCCCCTTCGTCTCCGCAATACTTAACTAGAGTTTGCAATTCTTCCAGACTCTCAGCCATCAGCACAATATCGTCTGCATACATCAAACCGGGGAGGCGCTGTTCTACCGCCTTTCCACCTAATCTATAAGACAGGTTAAAACCTAGGTTACTGTTTTGTATCCTCCGTTCCAGGTTTATCATATAAAGCATGAACAGCACCGGTGATAGAGGACAGCCACGTAATTTCTACTTTGTTATCCCGGTATATTTCCTGTAGGAACTCTATTATCTCATAACCGATACCTTCTTCTTGTAATATGTTCCAAAAAGAGAATTTTGAGGCAGCGCCACCTAGCATATTTGGCCAAAAGCTGGTACTGGCCTCACGCAACTGCACACTCTCAGGCGGCGCTACCCTCCCACAGGGTGCTTCGATGCCTCGTTACCTGGGTTCACATGCACTCCCCTGATGGCGCGCGCATCGAGGCGCCCTAATTACTCTGCATTCATTCAGCGCAGTGTGGCAGAATTGTGTGTAATGCAAGGTACTGAGGGGTAAAGGAGAATTTATAAGAGAAGAAAAAGCGGCGCAACGACAGCACAGAGAGAGATAGAGAGAGAGGAAACATGCGTTGCCGTTGAGCTGCATTTCCTTTGTATCATGCAACAACTAGCTCTCAGCTGTCATTATTCTGTACGTCCCTGAGTCCTTGTGAGGTAGCGTCTTGGAGGTGGTGTGCTGCAGTATGGTTGAATGTTTCATGTGGCATGTTAGAAATCCACGTCTTTCAACTCGTCAGCGTTAAATGCCCTGTTCTGAAGAAAATTCGGTGTCGGCCTTGTCGGCTTCGGCGCTGAGAGTGAAAAGGGCATGTCTTTGGCAGATGGCGGCTTGCTGGTGACACGGCCACGAATTTATAGCATATTGGAATGTGTGATATCACGACATCACATGATATGGCCGATTCGGTAACCACCCTGTTTGTTATCGGGCTTCGCTTTTGAGATCGAAACACGAGAACGGCATCCAGTGTTCCTGTGCCCTTTCTCCCGAGGTAGACACGCTGACCCTTAGCCACGCAGACGCGTTCAGACGGCTTGATTAAAGCGGGGCTTTGTATGTATGTGGGGTGGGATTATACGTAATGAGGTAGCTTACGAATGTACTCTATATAGTACGGGTGGGATAATAGATCAAAAATTTAAAGAAAAATTTAAGGAGACCAAAACGAAAACGAGCATATGCAGGAGACTAACGATGCCACGTCATGCCCTTAAATGCAGAGCTAAAGTCTCCCCATATTCATTTTTCGGCGGTTTAGTGAGAACAAAACTTTATTCAGCAAAAATATTGACCGTGGATTGATGAAACTTGAATATTTATGTTGTTTCTCTAAATTTAAAATGTTGAGAACATGCAACGTTTGAATGATCACATGCTCTTGGTTATAAGCAGGATAATTTGTCGCAACTAACTTTGCGAAAATGGGATTCAATGACTGTGACAAGCTCGTATAAGCTCTGTAAGCTTGCGTAGGACTAGTCTCGATTAAGTCAGAGTGCATGTCCTGCTCAACTTTTGGATAGTTGTTGGGTAACAATTTTTTTAGGCCTTAAAAATATGTCCGTGAGTTTCGAAGACGAAAAGTGTTAAATTTGATCTCACTCGTATCGGTTGTTCTAGTTCAGTGAAATTTCCATTATGCGAGATAAAAACTTCAGGAGTGCACTTAAGGCTGCTTACGTGCGGAATGCAAAATCATTGCAGTGTCTGTCACGCCATAAGGTAAACTCCCTCCATAATACTCTAGCTGACCTCGCCAGCATTCCCCCAGATGGCATATCTGTATGGCCTGTTTACCTAAATAAGTGAAAAAGCGGCACAGATACTTCGAGAAGACGACGATATTCACTTTAAAGCGCGATAGTACTTTGCAGTTTTACACGAGGCGTGATCGGCTACATCGATCGTAAATTGCTCTCGTGCCTCATCCGGGGAAGCTTATTAAAGTTGGTACTGGCGAGAGTTGAAACCAGAGTCACGGAAGTGTTTTTTATCCATGAACAGTGTGTGCTGACACGTTCTGCCGGCACGCTCGGCTGACACCCTCTGCTGACACCCGCTCTATCCATAATTGTTGTCCACGTCTGAGATAGACAAGAAATAATTCTGTATTATAAAAACAATACGCTAGAAACCTATATGAACGTGGGAGGTTCGAATTACTTCTGCACGTGTGCATTGTGTTTGACATATTAGCAAACGTGAGGAACAATAACTTCTGGTGAATAATACTAGAAACTGTATTTGCTTTTCCGGCTGGTGTATCAACGCCACGCGGTTTAATGCCACCATTCGGCGAGTAATTTCAACGCGATGGCAATAAAGGCCTTGTTAATACGGCGTCGGCGTTGTCGGCATGGGCGTTGTGAGGAAAAAAATCTGGGCATGGCGCTGGTAGGTGGAAGCTGGCAGCTGGTATGGGCAAACACGATTCTTCGATCGTTTGCGCGACTCATCAAGAGAACATTATTAGCGAAATTTGGGAAGTGGGGGCTACACGAGTGGCCTTTTGCAAGAGGGAACTTCGGATATAAATCAACTATACTGTGCTTTTGCTTGCTAAGTCAGGCTGTGTACTGCATACGTCACGCAGGCACGTTCATACGATTTTGTTAAAAAGGAGCTTTATATATCGGCTGGTCGCCTACTACCGGTAGCTGTGCAACGTAGGTAGCATAAAAGGTTATGCTATCACGTCATACCATTAAAGGCGGAGTTTAAGTGTGCCCCATAAGTATTTCCCCCAACTTTGGTAGGAATTTAAGCATGTAATTTCATCAATGCTGCATAGCTGGCGATAATAGGTTGCCAACATATTGAACAGCTTGATGTTATGAAGATGAATGCATTGGTATAGGAATACTGGCTCACAAGATAATGCCAAATTTATCGGACAGACGTTTAAAGCCAGGTCTCAGCAGGATATGCACAGCAAGACTACCCCTCTCTGTATTCTAAAAAATATTGAAGAAGCTTTTCGAGGAAATGTTGGTTTAATGTCGTCACTGTAGTTTAACTGTCCTAGAAATAGCGCTCAAAAACAAAAGCAGGGTAATAAAACACGCAAGCACTGCGTTCACAGCGTAGGCGGTAAAGTGCATACAGTTTGTTTTCATAAATTTTTGTAGGTTTAATGAGGAAAATATCAAGTCCATACGTCCATACACCTACCTTCCGTTCGGCGCCGGAGCCCGACATTGCATGGGAATGCGATTTGCGTTCCAGCTTGTGAAGACTTGTCTACTTCACGCTGTTCACAACGTGCAATTTGTACAGTGCCCAAGAACAAAGGTGAGACGTTTCATACAAAATTTTCTTTAGTCGCTATTAAATTTTCAGAGATAAAAAATGACTTAGTGCATCATCAGGAGACCCCTGAATGTGAATAATGGGTTGCTTATTAACACTTTCAGATATCAATGAATTTTATTGTGCGCAGACTTGAGCCCATACCTCTTTATAGACGAGTAATTGGCAGCTTTCATATGCCTCGTCCGATAATATGGACGAAGCAACTGACGGAGATTGTGTAGCTCCAATAGACTGCCCTCGCTTTTGGAAATTGTACTTGCGATGTAACACCTGGGAACAATGACGTCACTAATACAGTCATATCATCCTTTATTCCACTTTGCAATCTGCGAGTCCACGCACAAAGAGCTACTATATTTCAGCCAGAGTCTTCGCCGCGTGCATCAAATAACCTTGTTTTGTAGCAGAATTGGATAGTCATCAAGTGACATCCAAACGTCCTATAAGTACAAAAATTAACTCATCTCTTTCATTTTTTGGATAGCATTTTTCATATTAATGGGGATTAAGGCTGAAGTAACACTTTTTGCAGAGTCGTTTACCACATGCGTAATGAAATGATGTGTTAACCGGGTTCCGAATAATGTTCTTCCAAGCTGCGGCACTTCGCGAGAAACGAAATGTAATCCCTCCGAAGGTCACGAGCATGACGAAACATTGCAGTGACACTTGTGTCGGTTATCCGCCTACGCTTTTTCGCTCCCTATCCGGTCAGCCCTCCGGGGCAGCACTTTCAGGCTTGCAGTCAAGAACTAGACGAAGGTAATAATTGCCGATGATAGCCCCAAACTAGGAACCGGCTCTGGCGCCAATCTCGTTCTTTCCGTTCTTCTTTCCTTCGCACCTGTGGTACTATAATGCCCTCGTGACGATAACAAAGCGCGCATTCTTTCGCCTGGGTTCTTTTTCTGATGCATCAAAGCCCCTTCGCAACAATAATCAAGATCGTGAAGTACCTGGGTAAGAGCGAAGAAAATCCGTGTATTCAAGTTCCAAACATTTTAGTAATACTACCACATCGCCGATAAGAATGTCGTTCCGAGACTAATCAAGGATCATTGTCTTTGATGCCATGTCCCACCATGCTCAGTGGGGAAACGGATGGAATTATGGGCATGCGTGCAGAGCATTCTTCAGTTGCCGTGTCTTGTACTCAACTGTTACTGTGACAGGACCCGAGCCGCGCTGCTCCACTTTCCGCAACAAAGCGAGCAGACCAGTGGCAGCATTTAGGTCACATGAGCAGCAAAAGTGGCCAGAGGACACTGCAACCGGAATAAGCTGTCTAGGCATGCTCATAATTTCTTCTGCCTCCCCACATGGTTCTGGTCGGAGGCATGCGGTTACCTTAATCACGTTGTCGCATCACTAAAAAACTGCAAAGCCGTGTGCGGCGTAAAAGGCTGAGTAATATATAGGAGACAGGTTATTCAGAGTATCGGATTGGTCGGTAAGGTTATCTTGATGAAGGAGATGACCACGTGGTGGAGACGATAATGGACAGCGTTATGGGAAATCGGTTGGGATCGTCAGTGTTTCTGAAATTTTCATTTCAAATTGCTTTTGAATATTCGTTTGTTGTAAGACACTCAACACGCCGAAGTTTCTCGAAAGCTTACTGTAGTCCGATAAACAGCGCACGTGCTGTCGAGATTACAATATTGCGGAGCGAGGGAACATGTGCACACTTAAAACACATAATACTCAGCGATTCCTAAAAGGCCTGTCGTGCCTTCCTCCTGGGACGCGTATGCAAACAGGAACACCGAATAATGGAGCAGGAAAAATAGACGGGCAACATGAAGCACAGAATCCTGTGGATACCGGCCCACGAGGGAATCGACGGCAACGAGGCTGCCGACAGGATAGCCCGAGAGCAAACTTTCCGGGCACCTGCGCCAGCTGCCCCAGAGCTTCAACTCCTCTCACAAACGGAGAACTAATACAATACTTCAAATTAGAAAGAAAACAATACGCAGAGCTACACAAAGACCTCCGCAGACAGGAGGCAGTAACCTGAAGGAACATACAGGCTGGGACATTCCCAAACCTAGCAGAGTACCACAAAACCTGCCCCGAAAAACGTCAAAAATAACACATGCACTGCATGGGGTGAAGTCTCGGACATCCTTGACATGATATGGAACTGCAAAGAGCAATTAGAGAAATATATTGTTGGAGCACTCAGCCAAGCGGAGTGGGAGGCAGAGCTGGCCCACACGGGTCTCTCTGAGCAGCGCAGCCTGCTCACCAGGGCCCGGGAGACAGCCCAGGTCAATGGTATCCTGGACTGAAGAAACCACCCACGCTATTCCGTTAAACAATTAAAGTTTACTCTCTCTCTCTCTAAATCATCTAACGGTAAATGTAAGCGTTCTCATCCCTCGCAGGCAGCTCTGTAGTCTCACTCCTATTTACGCCAGTCGTTTATTGATAGGATGCCGAATCAGGTGCCGCTTTGAGAACATGCCGACCGAGACATCCTACGTTAGGGGCGTCTGAGCCTGCAGTTGCTGTGATCGCCGGCGCAGTCCATGCGCCGCCTTCGATGGGGAGGCGATCTTCCCAGAAGTGAAGATCGACAGTAGGTTTATATTTTTGTCTTTCTGCTTGCTCCTGTGCTCTTCACAGGTGGGCTCTCAGTTTCCCCTCTCAATACGCTAAATAGTAGCAAAACGTCAAATATTAAGTTAGTATAAACTTCTCTTATCACAAAGACAGGTGGATTGCAAAGAATATAGAAGAGATAAAATTAATGTGCGATATATTTTGCGGGCCAACAGAGTAGTGAAAATATCTCTCGGCAACAGGATCGCCAGCTCTGTTCGCGAAGTTGCCGTTTACTTGACGGCAATCGCTGACTGCGGGTTCTTTGGAATAAACAATAGCATGCTATAGCTTTACCGTGCACATATTTTCGAACTGAACTGTTCACGCAGGTACCTCTCGAGTATCAAACGGGATTTGGTCTGCTGGTACCCAAGGAACGCATCGTGGGCATCAGACCGCGGAGTAGCTAGTCCGCCTGTTGACAGCATTGCATGATCCACTGGAAGTGAAGCTTGTCATGCCAGCTGCATTGTTACCACGGACAGTATTCTGTTTTTAATGCTCGCTTCATTGTTCCTGTCAAGTCTGAATAAACAGCCGTCAATCGTCTGACTAAGCCATTTCTTCTACGGCTGTATTTCTCGCCTCTTTCGTTTACTTGGTGGTTCAATCGACTGATCCAATCACTTTGGTACAATGGGGATGCGGCACTGACATTGGTACCAGCGCCTCCTTCTGCAGATATGCATAGAAAACAGTCCTGAATGTAAATATGTATTAGCGTTATATGCTGCGTTTTCTTGAATTGTAACCGGACTAGTTTCATGAACTGATGTAAAAATCGGATATTATTCTGCTTGAATTAAAAGAATTAAAAGGTGCACCCTGTGACGTCAAACGTATCGTCCACTGCCAACTTCGATGCTTTCCGCCTACCACAGGAGTGGTGTTAAGCAGGTGTACTTGAGAGACGCGAAGGAAATGAAAGTTTTGTTACATAATATAACAATGAGAGTGCGTACACGGACACCACGGCTTCAGCCATGTCTGAAAAACGACACATTCTACTGTTCCAGTTGCGTGCTTGACTTTCTATACAAGTAGAGAAGAACAATAATCGCTGCCTTTACCCACCCCTTTCGTACCCACGGATTTTCTTGGAAATATTATCCGTGTGCATAAAGAACTGGTTTTGTTTTTATGTCAGGAGATGGTGAAGCAAGCCTTGGTCCTGTTAAGGTTGAGAAATTGAAATGCTGTCTGCGATATCAGTTGTAGGCAGGAAAGGTTTCTCCAGCTTCAGGTCCGAAATGGACATGGTCTGTACCGTATAGGGTCCATACAGGACTAATCAGACTTTTTAAATATTATATCGGTCTTGTTTAAACCTGCTTAAATTTTATACAGGACGAGTGACCTCGGTTTAAGGTTTACACCGAACCATACAGCACAAGAGTTCGAGCCAGATGGAGCACCTCGAGGAAGGAACTAGATGTAGAGAACCACACGTGTCTACACAGACATCGGGACATATACCCTGAGGCAAACAGACTTGTATTGATCATGGTAACCTGAGAGCTTAAACCGGTCATCGAAGCCTCTGTCCAACTGAACCATCCGCACGAGGCTGACATTATGGCAGCGGCGTTACCAATTCACCCCCCATTATAACGGATTCTGAGGTACAGTTTCAACCTTACACAATGGAGATTACCTGTGCTAATGAATGCAAGACTGAAAACCGCCGAGTAAATCAGTCATTTTCATCCCAGAGCAGGATGGCACGGGGTGATGAGATGGCTGGTAACTATAGACTGTGAAAAACCAGCCCGATCCTATGCCTCGTTCTCTTACATTATTCATATGGAGACCGTCTAGAATACTATACCTTTAAGAGTTGCACGTGAGCCCGCGAAATACGAGATTAACAACTATAGAGGCGGCAGGTGGCGATTGGCGCCAAATCCAGGCTACTCATATCAACATCTCTACTTGAAAATTACCCCCCCCCCCCCCCCCCCCTCCCGCTACACATCAGGAAGCAGCTGCTGCGGGGCCAGCCTCGCAGTTTTCACATTTCTTGAATGTGTACACCTAAGCATGGAAACCTGATTCAGAGAGCTCTCTGACGTGCAGTGTAGGTGGCACTGTTCAGCGAGCTCGTCCAGTAAAGGATCGCCCAGCTGATGTGCGCGATAGCAAGACAGGGCGGAGTCGAGGATTATTGAGTCGGCCGAGCTGCTTTAGAAACTCAGACCCCGTTTGCCATTCCTTATATTATGCTTCCCTCCTCTTTATTTACTACGACACCGCCTATAAGCGATGCTGCGTTGGGACGTCATGTACCATGCACACGTTTTGTTGTTGATGTTGAGGACCTCTGCGCCTCCGTGACAGGGACAGTCAGCGTATTTGGGATCAGAAAACTGCGAGAATGTTTCAGAATTCGCGTGAAGCCCTCACTTTGACGTTACCAGAAATATTAAATTACAATAAAGCAATGTGTGGCATCGTTAGCCTAGGAACATCGCAGGTATTTTTGTATCGGACCGTGTAAACCTCTTTTGTTTCTACTAAGCAGAATAAATAGGACTAAATATCGAAAACATTTAACCATCTCGCTTTCCTTCTTGCATGGCGGTGTTTACCTTGGACAATAATGGATCGTGATAGTCAAATGAACATGAAGACAGTTATCAGAAATATTTTGGGGTTAGAGACACTTTATACTCTCGTTAGAATCGGACAGTACCAATTAAGGATTTCTTAGTGCCGCACTGTATTACAACATAAATTTAATTTTTTACCATACCATTTCTGACCGTATACGTCGTACAATTACACCACATGCAAATTCTACAAATTGCAATGTTTAGAATACGTTCTGGCAACAACTGGAGAAACTATGTTATGCAAAAACGACAAAAATTTATTTGCAATATTAGAACCTAATATGTTAATGATCCTAGTTTCAGCGAATATAGGGGAAACGAAAAAAATTACGCATAATATGAAAACGTGGTATTGCAACATTCAATAGGTTTATCTCTTTGCGCTACACGCTACTCTGTGTTCAGAAAACTTAAAGAGCGGGTAAGCACTGCATAGGTAAAGCATATGCACGTTTCGGAAAATATCCACGCCTTGCTTCCACATAGCAGACGATAACTCCCCTCACAGAGCACTTCATGGTGAGGTGCTGAATGCTTAAGGAGCCATCTTTAACAGATAATTTAACTCTCTCTTCAATAAGTATTATGCAGATATCACATATATTGTCATCATTATGGTGACATGGGAATAGAAGCTTGATCAATATGGTAAACAGCATAGCAGTTCACAGCAATCGATACAAGAAATGCGTGATATATGTCTCACGTTACAGTGCTCACAGTGGTTGTAGCGTGACTACAGTCTCAGTTATACAAGGGTTTAAACACCACCGATACATGAAACAGATTGTGCGTGAGAACAGCCTGTCACTCAAAAGCAACGCATCCAGCATAACCATGAACATCATGGAGACTACACGGAAAGTCCAATTGACATGGTTAAGCGGCTACGACGTTTGTGTACAGAGCTGATGGATACTATATTTTTTTGTTTGGTCTGCCTTTGATGCAGGTGGAACAAAAAGACACTTGTGCACTCTGCGTGCTATGACAGCACAATTTAGAGAACTGCTTGGTCTAAAACAATCCACAGTTCAAAACGACTGAATGAAGAGAAAAAGTAAATAGGAACTAGGTATTACGCTTTCTGCATCATGCAGAAGTGGGAAACACAATGAAAAACAAGCTATGAACACTTTCTGCGCCTGCTCAAGAAACAAAAATGATAAAAACTGTACACATCCTCTGTACCTTATAGAGGAGACCAAAGCAAATAAAAACCAGCTATGCTCACATATGCCTTGCACAGGGGGAAGTAAAAATTGCTGCCGATTTGCATAGCTAATAAAATGCGATGTAGGTGTGTAGTACAGCTTAGTGCGGAAGCTGCTTCACGACGCGGCGAGCTGCTTGGAGCCGAGGTCCAGGGAGCACCGTGCGTGCACGTCTGCTGTCCGTGAATGCTGAGGACTGATGCGAAGAATTTGGAAAAGAAGCTGGCAGTGCACTATAGCGAATGTTACAATGAAATAACTAAAATATTGATGGCGAATTCCAATCGCAGAACTGGAGCAGCGCGCACGCTCCATGACAGAACGCCTCAATCCGGCGGAGAGCACGCTCCGAGACTCTGCGTTTCGAATACTTTTGCTCCGGCCTGAGCAAGTAAGTGGCGCTCGCGAGCAAACGGAAACGGAGAAAGTACCCATCATTCCTTCCACTTGCCCGCGCTTTTCGTGCGCTCGCGTCGTCTGCTTTGCAAGCCTGCAGCCTTTCTTCCGTTTGATATGGAGGTTACACCAGCCGTTTACGCAATTATATCCTTCTTGCACGAAGAGCCGAACGCGGACACACACGGTAAGACTCCTTCAGCACTTTCTTTAATATGGAAGAAAACTTCGGTTCACGTACCGAATGTTTGCAGTCTTCCAGAGCCGAGCTGTAACGTGCGCGGCTTTGAGTTTACACGCACGCTTGATTCTTCGACAGATAAGTCGGAACTGCTGCTCTCCGACTCGCTGTCCTCAAGCAAAGCGAGCGCAAGAGCGCGACGCGAATCACCATCCATGGCGGCGGCAAATACTGATCGTCTGCTATGGAGCGGCGCGTTGCAGAGACCAGAAGCCAACGCGGCGAGCCACCGGAAATGGATGCGCTAGCTACCACATGCGCAAGCGTCGCTCGGAAAGTCACGTCACGCAAACTTCCGGTCGGTTCCCCCGATTTCGGCGGAGCAGTTTTGACTGCTCCGCGGAGCGACCCTTGCTAGGCAATTGCTCCCGTTCTGCGTTTGGAAGACGCGATCCGTGTTCCGGATCTGCGTTTGGAAGACAATTGCTCCGAAAGGAGCAGGAAACGTTGCTCTGGAAGTGCTCCTGCTCTGCGATTGGAATTCAAAATGAGTTTTTCTTATTTAGTGATTATCTCTGCCCCGCCGGGGTGGCGCAGTGGTTACGGCGCTCGAATATTGTGCCCACGGACGCGGGATCAAATCTCGGCCTCGGCGGCCGCTTTTTGATGGAGGCGGAAAGCAAGGCGCCCGTGTGCTGTGCGATGTCAGTGCACGTTAAAGAACCCCAGATGGTCGAAATTTCCGGAGTCCTCTACTACGGCGTCTCTCATAGCCTGAACCAACCGGCCAACCAGCCAACCGACCGACCGAGCGACCGACCAACCCCCCCCCCCCCCCACACACACACGCACACACGCGCACACACACACACACACACACACACACACACACACACACACACACACACACACACACACACACACACACACACACACACACACACACACACACACACACACACACACACACACACACACACACACACACACACACACACACACACACACACACACACACACACACACACACACACACACACACACACACACACACACACACACACACACACACACACACACACACACACACACACACACACACACACACACACACACACACACACACACACACACACACACGCACGCACACGAACGCACGCGCGCACACACACACGCACACACACGCGCGCGCACAGACACACATACACACACGCACGCAAGCACACACACACATACACACACACACACACACGCACACACGCACGCACACACACACACACACACACACACACACACACACACACACACACACACATACATACACGCACGCACGCACACACACACACGTACGAACGTACACAAACACACCCGCACACACACACACACACACAGCTGGGTTTTGTGCAGATAGTGAACTCACAATCATTGATTGAGCACGTATTTTATTTAAAGCCCTGAGTGTACAATTTCGGTTTGGAAGTTATATGGAAAAGATTCGTAGCAATTTTTTCGTCATTGTAGTCGAACGATAATTAAATGGCGCTTTTGGACAACTGCAATTCCATCCTACATCGTAAACACTAAATGTATGTAGTAGGTAAACCTTTTATTAAAAAGTAAAGCATCTGTCCTCTCTTCTTTGGTCGTTCAACAGGAGAGGCCTTACGCGTGTTGTTCCACAGCATGGAGAGCATTGAGGTGAAATATCGATGACACAAAATTGCGGCATCGGGGATTAATGTTTAGACGAGACTTTCTAGCTCGTAAATAAATATTGAACGCTGTTGATGGGCGCTAAGCCTTCTGAATCGAAATAAATTTGAAAACGTAAAGATAGCAAAACAAAAAATATGCGGTTTTCTAGAACCAGGTCCGAGACGAACATTTCAAAATGTTGGCCCATTTTTGTTTCAAATGAAATAGCAGCCATAAAGCAATATGGTGTTGACATGCACAGCGAAAGATTGGTGCAGTTTTCTGGAGCCAAGGTTTGGAATGCCTTACCCCTAGAAATAAAACAGCTCCATGAAACAAATAAAACATTAAGAACATACTTTACGAGCCTTATTTGACCTATGTGACTGTCGTCCCGATTTGTGTTTGTTGTACCGCGTTGTTCATGACATATTTTTACTCATTGTTTTGTAAATTCACATTATTTTATTTCTCTTCTCATTGCATTCTGTATTTCAGTCTTTCGCTGTGATTTCGTGCTTTTCATTTTACACAAGTGCTGTGTCATTGCCATCATGTATTTTGTTTCTGAACCCTACACTAGCATCTGGCTATGGATTCAGTCAGTGTTTAGATATTTTGTATAGCAAAAGTGGATAATAAAATTCATGAATGAATGAAGTAAGAAAACCACCTTTTTCAAAGAAAATCTTTAATTTAATCCTTGTGTCACGAGTAATGATTGATTACTAGCTGGAACTATCAATTTTGCTGCATTAAATCGGAAAGAAATACAAAGCAGAACGTGTGCGTCAGTTGCGTTCGGCTACAAAAAAAAAAAAAAAAAAGCGCACTGTCGCATGAATGAGCGCACATGAAGGAAAAACGCCTGAAGTAGGCCAAAGAACAGTGGCAGCAGTATTACCAATGACAGGAGAGAAAGAAACTAACAAAAAAGAAGTCTTTTTTTTTAATCTACAAAATCGTTGACCTCCACTGTTATGTCTTCGAAATTGTGTGTTTCAGGGTGCCGTACATCAGAGAAATGAAGGAACGTCGGATGCTTTGAGAAATTTGAGAAGCCTCGGCGCAAGAATTTCGATATACCCGAACACGTCAAATTGTGCAGCGTATATATATAATATCGTGATGTGGAGCGTAGATATCTGCGGTGTTTGATCGACGATGTCTGCAAAGAAACTTCAAACCTGTCTAGGTTTGAAGTTCTGTGTTTCTCATCTGTTTCTCTGGCGGCCTCGTGCATCATAACAAAATGAGTTTGAGAAAGGAACAAATACAAAATCGACAATATGGTTATTTACAACGACTGTCCTTCTTTAAGAACATACGGCCTGGAAGGAAATGAAAGGATTGCAAATTACGAGCGCTGCGACGGAGAACAACAACGAGAGAGTAATGACAAGGACAGGCGCTGTCCTGTCCTTGTCATTACTCTCTCGTTGTTGTTCTCCGTCGCAGCGCTCGTAATTTGCAATCATGTACCAACTAGCTCAACTTTCCGTATTACTGAAATGAAAGGATTGAGCTTAACTTTCATTACTGACAGATATGAGTGGGAATGAAATATTTCCGGAAACTCAGCAGAGATACTCGAAAGCAGTGCTAAAGAAACTGAACCGAGCTTTTTTCCGCGCACTGGAGCCGAGGACATATTGACAAAAGCTTTTAGTCTGCGTCACATAAGCATGGCTCTGAGAATCAAAACCTTCAAGGGGATACCTTACTGTGTTCTATACATACCAATGACTTCCTATGACAGTCAAAACTTTTCGGCGCGAAAGCAGGAAGTATTATATGAGACAGTGCGCAGCAAAAGTAATGCTTTTTATCAGTATCTTCGCGCTTACTGGAGCAGTAAGCTTTCTTATTATATCAATATACCACATCGAGGCTCACGGTATCTACTATTCGTGGTCGAGAGATGGCGCCTGTATATTCGGTATGTGCTCACGCAGGGCGCACATGAAAGAACACTATACAAGAACGATACCGGCCACAGAGGCGATACAGTGAAAATTCGATGCTCTCTTCCTGGTCTGACTGAGGCTTTGTTTACGAAAAAAGTTAGATTCCGGTATTCACAATTTACATATTTTTACCTTAAATTTTCTTGAGCTTTCATAGCATTCTACGTGCTTCTCGTTGCTACGGTTGTAATTTTACGTTGGTATGGTTTTCGCTTTCTGTTTTAACCCCTGGTACTGGGTTCGTCCTCAAAGTTAGCACTACTACTCACTCGCACTAGTTCCCTCTTGGGAGGGAAGGAAAGTTTGCCTAACAAAGTGCTTTTAGTTTACGTGACTATGAACATATATGGGGCCGTTGCAAACAAGAGTCTTACGTATTAAAACTATCATAAAAATTTAGACGTTAATAACAGCAGACTAGATATAGCGTGCCGCGGCGGGCCCAGTTCCTGTGCGTACTAGGGCGCATAAAAAAAAAACAAAAAAAAAAAAAACAAAACAAAAACACAGGCTGAAATTGAACGTTAGACGGTGTTCCCTTGGATTGAGAAGCGATGATCACTCATTTAAGATAGTAATAGTGATGATATTGAGCTGTTAAGTCTCTTCGGCGTTGAAGCATTCAAGTAAGACGACGTGTAAACGTACTGGCATTAGATGAGGCCCAACGTCGGTAATAAAGCGCGCCTTCGCGTCTACGTTTTTCATTAAAAGGTGGGATAGAGGTGCTTTAACACCGCCTTCCAAACGTATCGCTGAATCGGACAACAGTAAACCTTCAGCCTCGGACCCCCCTCCCCCTCCAAAAATTATAAGGGTTCAACGCTGCTGAACCGAATATGGAGCGAAATTATTAGCTGCGGGTGAGCGAACGTTCTTCTTCTTCTTAGCCTTCTTCTTCTTCTTCTTCTTCTCCTCCTCCTTCTTTTTCTTCTTCTCATTCTTCTTCTCCTTCGTATTAATCTCCTTCTTCTTCCCCAGCCCACATACAAAGCCCCGCTTTAACTAAGCCGTATGAGGAGGAGGAGGAAGGCGAGGATGAAAGGCAGGGAGGTTAATCAATAAAAGCAACCGGTTCGCTACCCTGCACTGGGGGAAGGGGATGAGTGGATATAAACGTTGTGAGAGAGAAATAGTTGAAGTTAATAGTCACATAGCAGACACGCCACATCAGATCACGTTACAGTCATGTCATCGCAAACTCATAGTCATCGGATTAGGCCTGTGCTTCTCATAAAGCGGAGCAGTGCCTGGGAGGCCTTCACCGCAGACGATCGCCGTGGCCAGGGACCTAAAATCTTAGTTTCACTCAATGGGCGTCCATCTAGATGCTCCAGCGAACGGCACAGACACTGCCTTTCCTCATTGTATATCGGGCACTCACAAAGAATGTGGCCTATAGACTCGTCGCATCCACAGTTTGTACATGTAGGGCTGTTTGCCATGCCTATCATAAAAGAATATGAGTTTATGAATGCTACACCAACCCAGAGGCGGCACAGCAAAGTTTCTTCAAGCCGTATGAAAGTGCCTTAGTGGCCTATTCGCTTCGAGATCGAGCAGAGTCGCCACCTTGCGGCTCAGCGGCGAAACCTACTCAGTGTGGATGCGTTTTCGCGTTGCGTGCCAGCCCGCAGTGATTTACGTGCGCATGGGGCGTGTACAGGAGTGTTTTTGTTTGTTTCGCACTTCCTGTGAGCTTTTGCTCACCTATATGCCTCTTGCAAAATAAATATGAACAGTCTATAACCCCACGCTTCATTAAATATATATACATATATATATATATATATATATATATATATATATATATATATACTTGTCCGTATCGAGCATGTCATGCTTGGATAAGGGCATCATCCATCGCTGTCTTCGGCGCTTGAGATCCTTTGACATGCAATGTCTCAAGCGAAGTGGTACAGTCGTTACCGCCGTCTCAAAGCGAAACAGGTCGTTGCCGTCAATAAAAGTTAATGCAAACGCTCAGAAATCGCATATTCCCGTTTCTGTTTGGAATACCGCAGCTACTAAAACATATGCCACCGCAGACTGCTTCATATAGCAGAATGCAGTTTGAACAGGCGACTCCATGCCTGCTACGCCGTCTGTATGCACGATAGAGTTGTGTGAGTACGGTGTTTTTTTTTTTTTTTTTTTCAGCCTTTGTTGCGGTGTCTCAATGGTAAGGGCGCTCGACTGCTGATTTCGAGAACGGGGGATTCAATTACAACCGTTTCGAAAGGCGTTCCTGTGCTGTGGGATTTTACTGGACAATAAACAATCCCACGTGGTAAATGTGGTGTTAATAATAAAAAAAAGACACCAAAACCAGCCTCTGTAATCATCCGTCATAGCCGACGCCGCTTTCATGCGGTAAACCCGGGCCAATATGCATTTCTTTTCTTTTGTTGTTGAAGGCTTCTGTGCATCCGTAAAAGTTTTAGTGAGTACATTTTGCTTTAGAGAAATGTTCGAATGTTTGGGAAACATATTCCCTGCACCTAATTGTTGCCCTAAATATTACATAATACACCTAGATCGATGTACTTTACTGGTAGCCTATTATAATCATTATAATCCCTTTTCGTCCAAGTGCTGTCTTCCGACAAAACTCATCATTTCTGACAAGGGGAGTAAAACAGCTTCACGCGGGCTTAAATATCAGTGTTTAGTTCGGGAATAAATACATTTTTATAGTCGCATGATAAGATGACTTCCATTTCTTACGGAATAGTTTTATATCCGGCATCTGTTTTGGAAGCAACCCTAATATTTTACTTCGCATAACATTTAGTCACTGCTAAATAATTAGTGATAAAGAAATTTTCAGCCTGTAAAATTGCTTTCCAGAACATGACAGGGCTCATGCGCAGTTTGTAACGATGTC
Organism: Amblyomma maculatum; assembly: GCF_055883805.1. Taxonomy (NCBI): domain Eukaryota; kingdom Metazoa; phylum Arthropoda; class Arachnida; order Ixodida; family Ixodidae; genus Amblyomma; species Amblyomma maculatum. The sequence goes on from NC_139349.1 coordinate 87,373,006, forward strand.
TTCACAGCGAGTAATTCGTAGCTCGCACTTTAACGTTACTGATAATTAATAGCTGATTATTGTAAATTCTGTCAAGTGTGTAAAAGTTCTCTCACAGGGTGAAATTTATTCGCATTGCAAAAAAAAAAAAATAATTACGCTATAATTTACCGTTATATATTAACATCACACACATAAAAAATCCCTTATGCTTTCTTCGGTTTCAGGAAATCATTTACAGTTAGTGGCGCATCACATTCTATCACATTCTGTGACAGTGGCCGCAAAAAGCATCTCGGCAAATTCAATCCACTCAGCGCTGTACACGTGAACAATCGGCTTTCCTGGGCGGCGAGGTTTCCTGTATAGTGTCGGCGTTATCTCATTTTCGGGGAATACTTGTGCGTGGTTGTCTGGGCCAGAGTTGATGTGCATTCAGTCTAAAGCAACTCGCCATGCAGTTCGCTGCCAATGCTACATTTAACCTGCTTAATCCTCGAGTCAAGTACGATATAGTGAACCAGGCTGCCTCGATTCAATCTAAATTACTGCAGGTCCGAGCACGAACCTTGTATCTGCGCGGGCTTGACACTAAATGCGCCGGTCTCACTCGCATGAGACACGTGCAAACTGTTTAAAAGTTGATAAGAAAAACAAAGCTGCCATTAGGCAGGCCCAAGCATTAGGCGCGTGAGCGCGGTACAGCGCAAGAAACGTGCAAAGTAACATTTAGAAGACGTGCTTTGTTTTCCTAAAATCCGCTCTTCTTCTGCTGTATTGGCAAAATCCTTAGATTTTTGTTCTGCAATATTGCAGAAATAGTGCAGAACACACGTTTTCATCGCCAACAAACCCGCCGTAAACTCGGAAGCAGACCTACGCAGCGTGCGTTTCTGCGAGCGCCGCCGGCTGCCGATCCACACCATCGGAGTGACGGTGGCGCCACCTCTAGGTCGATCTCGCGGCGAATAGGGGTAAGTTGAATGCCAGGGTCCTGGCAGGCTGATTCTGACATAACTGTCCCATGTGAAACGAGATACCTAAGTTGGCAGCTCCTGCCAGGGGACCATGGTCATGGACACGCACATGGCACACAGCGACGAGCTGTTAGACCTGGCGTAGTATCGCTTTCGCAATAAAGGCCACTGCTGCGCATGCGCAAACCACGTGACTTCACAGGAGAGGCGCAGGGTGTCGAAGCCGCCGCTGCCGCCGCAACCGCCGCCGCGACTCCGCTGGTTGACCTTTAGCCGGTGCCACGCGCTTTCACCGGGCTGTGTTTATGTCTATACAGAAGTGTAACGGTGATGATGATTGTTTGTCTACTTGGGCTAAAGAATATTTCCGACGTGTTTCAGGCAATTGGGGTCACAGGAGATACATGTCAGCTTGAACGGATGAAATACACATTAAAGACATAACTGGTCTTAATAAAGCATAATAGACAAAGAATAAGATCTATGTGAGATTACAAGATGGGTACGCGATACAATAAACCCTCAGAAATGCTCCAGATACGATGATGTAGCGGTTGCTTGCCAAATCCGGCAGCTGCACTGCACGTCGCCATCTTGCCATGGTCTACCTTCAAGGTTCGTTCATCGGCGAGATTTAGGATGTGTAAACTATCTGCAACGATCAAACCGTTCCAGCATTCGGCCAGCTCGGCTAGGCGGCTCTGAAGAGCAGTTTATTCTTTTAATTAAGCGCTCTATTTATTTACACGCTGCAAGAAGTGTCAGCTCCTTGTCCTGCGCTGAACTGCGCGATTGACTTCAACGGGAACAAAAAGGTTCAAGTAGATCCCGGTGTCTCCCGCATGGGTCAGTACCCTCAAGGAGGCCAGGCGGTCATCTCCGTCTGGCCGACGGCGCGCGGCAGCCATTGAGACGCACACGTGTGTGCTCAGACCATGAGGCGCCGACAGATGCCGATCGACATAGGTGTGCCCCAGACTATAAGACGGCAGCAGACAGCGAGCTCATGTGCTGCCCTCTACACCGCCACAGAGGCTTCCTCCTCACCACCAAGTCTACTCTTTCGAGGGGGCGTGTCTGCGAGAGTGAAAGTGTGCTTATGTGAGTGACATTAAAGTGATAAGGACACTCCCTCAACGACGAGCCCGCCCTTCACCTAGGAAACCTGGGGAACACGAACCCTTTAAAACTGTGTGTGGTCGGGCCATCGTCAGTTCTTCTGTACTCCTCCTAACAATGTAAATAAATAGTTTTCGTCCTTCTACTCCCAACTCCTTCGCTCAACGGCACTTCTTTCTGGGTGGAGCGGGCGTTGATGCGGCCGAGGATTCGTCCAGCGGCACCCGATTCCCACCTCTAACAAGGGCGTTCAGGGAAGCTTTCTGGTGAACACGAGCCGAGCCGAACGAAAGCTTTCGGAACCCGAGCCGTCTTAAAGAAGTCTGGTCTTATTAAAGACACCGTTTAAGTCTGGACTTAGCTCGGACTTTATCGAGCAAGCCGGCCCAGATAATCTGCTCAGTTTTTAAGCATTTAAAATAATTCACAATTGTTTCGTGCGAAAATCAAAGTTGGCATTGTTAACCTTAACGTTCAAGAGCATAATGACAATGCTTTTCTGTATTTTTGCGTTGCTCTGCGCTTAGCTCCTCTCTTTTTCATTGCAGGTTTTGAAATAAGCTAGCAATATTGTTTACATAAATTATTTGTGTAAAATAAATACTTGTGACGACATATTTCGGTTATATCGCGCCTCCTGTGCAGGGGATGAACCTGAACTGCTCTTAGCGAATACTGAGCGAAATCTGTAAAGAGAGGTGATGCAGAACGGAAAAGGAATAAGCAGGTCAGAAATAGGCAAGCATTTAATACAGTCTAACATTTAACAGCATGTTGCTGAAACAGTTCAGGCGGTGAAACTTGGTTCTGTGATTTAAAGTTATGTCACCTGTTTTTTTTTTTTTTCGGATTTCCATTTCATCAAAAACGTTTCTTCTCAACTATAGCAATGTCGAACTAACGTCGGACTTTTTGAATGCATGCGTGCAAGAAGCGGGTGCTGCACACGTCAAACGTGTCATATTCACTGGTCGTGTTATATAATATGGCTTGCACTGAAGTTAATTATTTTTTCCAGGTTTTAAAATCGCGAAGCAACAAAATCCGAGCTGTTGCCCTCTCTCATTCATGCGCTGTGGGAGGTGCATGTCAGCTATAGCTAGTTATTGCGGGGGAGAAAATGCAGTGAAGGGAGAGAAGAGAGAGGATGACATCACATTAATTCTAGTGGCCACTAGGAGACTTGGGACACGTAAGAATGTAGAAGAGCAGGCGTGGTTTTCGCCCCAGGTGGGGAGCCTCCTCCGTTCAGGAAGCCGTGCACCCGAGCCATGTCCTTACTCCGGTTGACGAGACTATGCTGGTCATCCAGGCTGGGGCTTGACAGCTGGGTCTCCAACTATTTTTTCGTTAGGTCCGTGATGGTTACCGTGACCTGCGGTCCCTTGCATCCCCACACCATGTGTTGTAGTGTTTTGACCTGTCACAGAATGTGCATTCATATCTGTAGGTGGTGGCGACATCCTATGTAGTAAGGTGACGTGAAAATGACTGTTGGTTAGTATTTTCCGGAGGGTGGCTATTACTTCTGTGCTTAGTTTCGAGTGGGGGGGGGGGGGGGGGGGAATATTTTCTTCTGTCAAGTCTGTAATGCATGAGAATGTTAGTATACACCTTGGGTAAATTCTGGGTGCTCAGAAATCCCACTTAAAATGGTAACGGTTAGCTTATCCCCAGCTTGGGGCGTTGGCTGCTTAGTTTCCTTCCAGGCGGGCGTGTCCCAGAGTCCATATGATGTAAGGATCTGGGAGGTGGCGTGCTGTGGGGCGACGAAGGATTTCAAGAGCTATGCTGGAAATTCTTCCCTTTTAATAATTCCTGCATGCAGACTACGAATCACTGTGTATTATGGCATTTTCATAGCACGTCGAGATGGCTAACGAGAAAAAAATAACGCAACTCTATAGGCTAGCGCGAACATTACACATCCGGTTCCGATCCCATCCGAGTTGCCTTTCAATTCTAAAAACTTCGCTGAAGTTACGAAGAAAAAACTGCATATCCTAATATGATGTTCTGTTCCCCGGCTCTTGAACTTTGCTTTAGTTTTCTGTTCATCAATATTTAGATCGACCAATATTTTCTCCCGTCCACCTCATGATGTATTTATACAGGAGTTGGTGACCATGTACAGTCCAAGAGTAACAAAATCTTGCTCTGTTGAGGAAGTGCGTTTATGGCCACCGGCATGAGGCCGCAATCCAAGCCTGTTTATGCAATCCTAGTGACGCGAGAGGATCTTGAGGTTAGAACTACGCTGTTCTTGCTATTCTCCCTTTCTAGAAGTTCTGACACAGCCACATTTCACGCCAGTGTCGCGTTTCTGCAATTCTCGTTACATGAGAGAGCTACATGACGTTGTGTACTGGCTACACTGCTTAATATTGCACAAGTTGGCAGCTGGCATGAAATGTTTGGAGTGTGTTCTGACAGCAGTGAAAAAAGGAGTACCAAAAACGAAAATAAGCGAAATGACACGATCAAATGCGAAGCACCAGTGAAAGCCACCTAAATGGACAAGTAAAGAAGCTAAGCGCTTCTTCTTTGAACCATTGCGCTGGCACTTCTGAACTGGTTTCGTATAAATTCCTCCTTACGGAGTCAGCACATTAAGAGCGTAAAGTGGCCCAAGAGCCAATTAAAAGAAGAGAAGACATGGACTGCGCTTTTACAGTGCAGTTTTATTAGGCTGGGAAATGCGTTTTCTTTTTTTTTTCCTCCTGATAAGTGCTGCTTGGTCAGTAGCTCAGCGCTGGCTGAAAAGCAGGGGAACCCGTGCTGAAAAGCACGGGTTCCCCTGCCCACCAACGGTAATGTTTACGCCTTCTATACAGCGCGACGACCAGTAGGCTTGTACTGTTTAAATTACCCTGCTAGTTCTGTCGCACGGATTCGCTTACACACGGCTAACACATTTGGAAAGGAAGCCTTCCTCCTTAGTTGTGTCTGTTTTATACCTTTCAAGGTTTATGGCTGAGATTAACGATCGTCGTAAGTCACTGAAGAAAAACTTAACTTCATCATAAAGCTGTCCCCTAGTTACTACTTACATTTCCTTACCCACAAATACTTAAAAACATAATATGGCGACATATGCTCTAAATAAGTGTACTTGTTTTCCGGCTCTCTTTACAGTATATACGGGCTATGTTTAACTTTAGCCCCGCAATCACAAATTCGCCTCAATCAGAAGACAGTTACATATAGTATTGCATTGATTTTTGTGTTTAAGGTCAAGTAGCTGGCAATAGGATACAAGCGTGTATGATGTGGTCACCTACGGATGAATTTCGTCCTTATTTGGCTTTTCCACGCTTTGTGGTTTCTACGTGGACATAAGCCACCAACCACCGCGGGTTCGAGCGTCACGCGAGCCGAAACCCCGATCAGCCGTCACCACGCGCACACTGAAACACTGCAGCGCGCACTCAACCTCCACCGGGAGGAGAGCACTTCGCTGCAAGGACACCAACCTCCAAGTTCACAAAGGAGACGTTTATTGAAACGCCATCCTCCAGCGGCACACACACACACACACACACGCACACACATACACATATTTACAAACGCACATACGCATATTTACAAACGCACATACACACACATACGCAGTCACCGTGTCAAGGGAGCGCGCGAGGAGCAAGGCTCCCCTGCGCGCACAAGTGACACGGCGTGCGCGCCGCAAGCACGCAAGGGCGTGCTGTGATCTCTCTCGCAGTGACCAAAGGGTTCCTTTGAGAGAGTGTGGGCAACCACCGCAAGGTACGCCTGTCGCGGATCGTTGGATCACGATCGACAGGCTCGAGTTGCGCTCTCAGGTACGACCCGGAGCAGACGAACTCGAGTACACACTGGTCTGCGCGGACAAAGGCCGGCAGACAAGAACAGTTGCGTACGCACCTTGCGATGTCTCGGAGGGGTCTCTCTTTGGGCTCCCTCGGACAGTCGCGCGAGCGTGGCTGTCGAAGCGGTGCCGTGTTCCCGCCAAAAGGCGCCAATGATAACAGTCACTGGGACGCCAGGGCGGAGCTGTGGCCCGAACGACAGTGACAAGTCGCTCGAGCCCCTCTCCGCCGCCTCAGGCGGGAGAAAGGGAACGGGGAGAACAACTGGGAAGCGGGCGGCGGCCGCGCAAAGAGCAGCCGCAGCAAGCCCGAATCCCACATCCTCCTCTCCTTAATTGCCCTCCTACCCATCAGTGAAAGCACGCGGCAGGTCCCCAGCATGAGGAAAAGAATGCTATCCTCACGCAACAAGTCAACTACACTTCAGTTCCAGCCAAAAAGATCTCGAAAAGACAGACACTCAAGAAAGACAAACATTAGCAAGGCGCACAAAAAAAAATGAACAAGATGACATGAAGAATAATGTACAGGCTAAGTAACAACGACTATGTACAGAACACAATCATGTACAGAACACAACTATGTACAGAACAACTATGTACAAACACAACTATGTACAGAAGCTCCAAAGTTCGTCGGTGCAGCTAGGGAATCTGCGGTGACTCACCGCGCGTTGACTTCTGGGTGGCCAAAGTTCATCCTTGGCTGCAAACGATCTCCGTCAGTGGTGGTGCAGGTTAGGTGCAGGAGCAGCGAACACGCCGAAGGGGCCCCAGGCGTTGAAAGTCCGTGACTCCGTGGCGATCCAAGGCGCACATGGGAAGACCGCGCGGGGCTTCCTTTCCACCGCGCTCCGCACACGCCGGCAAACACACATGGCGCGACGTCGTCGCCTCCACGCCCAGGCACGCACACGCACAGCCACTCACACACCAAAGGGTGATGCCGACCTTCCGCGGCGAACCTGTCCCGAGCACCTTCGCGACCGCGGCGGCCTTGGGTGAAAGGGGCATCGTCCATGCTCCCCTTCCCCAAACGGCCCCAACTTCCTTTCCACACACACCGGAAAGGCCACGCGTCGGAGCTGCCTAATGAGCAACCCTCGCAATTTCAAAAAAAGAAGAGAGATGACGCGCTGTACAAAAGAAGGCACTCACTGTACAATATTTACAAGATAAGAAGCAAGATTGGAAACAGAAGAAAGCGAAAAATGGGAAAAGAGACACAAAAACAAAATAAAATACAAAGGCTGGAACTGAGCGAGCTAGAAAAGGTAGAGACCAACCTTGCTTCCGGGTAGGGTTGAACGAGCAAGCTCGCTGGGTGAAACGGTATGCCTTCGGTTGCGGAAAAGGCCCGCCGTCCGGCATCAATCACATAGGTGACCGTCGCCTCACCTTGTACCGGTGCGGGGCACGGCTGCGTTCCACCGCATCGGGTGTGCCTCGGCGCTTGCCTGTGGTGACAATGGGCACCAGCGCAAGCTTGTCAGACCGTTACGCATAGGCCTTCAGGTCTGCAATGTAGGCACGGCTGGCTTTCCCCATAGGGGGATTCTCCAGCAATGAGCCCCTGCTTGTTACTGGGGAAATGCCCCATGAAATCGCAGGTGGCCATCTGCCACGGACGCACACTGTCAGTTGGTTTCGTCATGCCCGGTGGCTTGCCACCCCTCGACTTCTCCATTTGACAGACATGGCAGGAACGGCAACAGCGGAAAATGTCGCGCTTCATGCCGGGCTGCAGTCACCGATTGACTCGGCTAGTTTCTTGAAACCTTGGAGCCACTCAGATGACCAGCCAGTGGTTTGTCGTGAGAGAAACGCAACAGAGCGCCGCTCAGACATTGGGGAATAGCCACTTCAAATGGTTCATGGACTCATCATCCGTGGCTATGTATTTCAGCGCGAACTCGTCATGGCCCAGCAAACATGAATCCCCGGGGCACGCCGCGACACACGCTGGCTCGTGCCCCCCTGCGCCCGCTCAGTACAAGTAGCGTAACGGCGCTGCGCCCGCTGCAATACAAGCAGCGTAACGGCGCTTCGTCTCCCAGAGACCGTCGCTGACATCGCGACAAAACGGGTCATTTTGCTAGACCGTCGTAGCTCTTCGTGGCTGAAAACGATCCCAGTCATCCCAAAGGAGAGCCTGGTTTCGTCCCCCCGCAGGTTCGCAGCAAAACTTCCGCTAGCATCGGCGTCTCAGATGTGCTCACAAAGAGCTTTCACCCTCGCCTGCTTTGCGAAGCGCTGCTTACCCGGATAGCGGAATGGGGAACCCGTCTGCGGGCGTCCCCTCCGTGCCGCTCTGCGGCTCGTCCGCTGTTTCGCCCCCTTCGCCCGCCGTCCGTAAAGACGCCGCCGCGGGCGAGTGGGGCACGGGATAGCGCGTCAGCTACCACGTTCGTTCTCCCCTGTAGATACTGCACCGAAAAGTCGAAATGCTGCACCAAGAGAGAATGGCGCGCCAGCCGGCTCGCAAGTTCAAGGAGCCGCATCAGCCAACTGAGCGCGCTTTCCGTCCGGTTTCCAGAGGGAGCCCGGCCGACGCCTCGCCGTTCCCCGAACAGAAATGACTGCAAGCGGGGTACGGGTGCTGTTGTGCGGAGATGCCGGCAGCGGCGGCGTCGCGCACATTGCTTCCGCAACGGCGTAAAGCTGAAACAGCGGAGGCATATGGTCAACGGTCGCACCGCAGGGTGGTCCGAAGAACCATGTAGCGTGTTTCAGTGCCTTTGCCGAGTGCCGCGCAGGGGGCGGCAGGCATGGCGCATGAGCTTGATCGTCAAGGCGACCGGCTCGGCCGATGTGCTGTCCAACGACTCATGGAGCCATGGACAATTCACGTTGGGCGCCAGTTGTGGTTTCTACGTGGACATAAGCCACCAACCACAGCGGGTTCGAGCGTCACGCGAGCCGAAACCCCGATCAGCCGTCACCACGCGCACACTGAAACACTGCAGCGCGCACTCAACCTCCACCGGGAGGAGAGCACTTCGCTGCAAGGACACCAACCTCCAAGTTCACAAAGGAGACGTTTATTGAAACGCCATCCTCCAGCGGCACACACACACACACACACGCACACACATACACATATTTACAAACGCACATACGCATATTTACAAACGCACATACACACACATACGCAGTCACCGTGTCAAGGGAGCGCGCGAGGAGCAAGGCTCCCCTGCGCGCACAAGTGACACGGCGTGCGCGCCGCAAGCACGCAAGGGCGTGCTGTGATCTCTCTCGCAGTGACCAAAGGGTTCCTTTGAGAGAGTGTGGGCAACCACCGCAAGGTACGCCTGTCGCGGATCGTTGGATCACGATCGACAGGCTCGAGTTGCGCTCTCAGGTACGACCCGGAGCAGACGAACTCGAGTACACACTGGTCTGCGCGGACAAAGGCCGGCAGACAAGAACAGTTGCGTACGCACCTTGCGATGTCTCGGACGGGTCTCTCTTTGGGCTCCCTCGGACAGTCGCGCGAGCGCGGCTGTCGAAGCGGTGCCGTGTTCCCGCCAAAAGGCGCCAATGATAACAGTCACTGGGACGCCAGGGCGGAGCTGTGGCCCGAACGACAGTGACAAGTCGCTCGAGCCCCTCTCCGCCGCCTCAGGCGGGAGAAAGGGAACGGGGAGAACAACTGGGAAGCGGGCGGCGGCCGCGCAAAGGGCAGCCGCAGCAAGCCCGAATCCCACAGCTTTCAGACACACTAGGTTTCTATCACTTGGCCTTTTCATCACCACTCAAATGCCTGAACCACTGCGTCACATCACCGTATTGCAAACATGGTTGCGAAAGGGTGGAAGCGTGGGCGCTACATTTTTACAAAATTTGGCTCATGTTTCCCAGCACGGACATTGTTCCATTTTCCTTCTCTGTGTTATCTTAACGTTCAGGGTATCCGCTGACAGATCTCTAGAATTTAGAAACACCCCTTAAGACAAACATTACGGTGCTTAAAATTAGTAGCTTACAAATCGCTCATTCGGTCCAGGCGAAAATCATCACTAGCATAATCATCATCATTACAATTATCATCAGATTGAATACCTCCACTGGAGAACAAAGACCTCTCTCATATCCCGCCAATTAACACGGTCGTGTGCAGGCTGCAGCCGGCGATCTTTCTAATCTCATCCGTTACGCTACTTTTCTCATGAAATTCAGTCCGTTACTCTTGCCGACTATTGGTTATCTTGTCTCCGAATCACATCTGCTAATAACGATACATTCTTGATTCCTACTAGATTATTAGTACCTCGCGATTGCTCTAGCTTCATTCTGCTAGGTTCCAGTTTAGTCTCCTAAATTAGTTTTATTATTTCGAATGTCTAAATTGGTAGCCGCGTCAAACCTACGTCTAGCTAGCATTTCAACCTGGACAGAATTTCCTCTCTGAGATACATTCATTCTGACTACTAACTTATTCCAGCTTAGCAGCTTCAAAATCTTGACTCAGATGTATTGAAGCGTGGCACCCCTCATATAGCCACTCTTTGCTTAATTCAAAAAGTTTATCTGAGTTCGGTCAATATTCCCTCATTACAGATCCCCATTATTACACCGTGGTGGTGCAGTGGTAAGACGAACGACTACTGTCCGGAATACCCGGGTTCGAACCCGACCTCGGCGGCTGCGTTTCGATGGAGGCGAAATGAAGAGGCGTCTGTGTGCTGTACGATGTCAGCGCACGTTAAAGATCCCCAGGTGGTCGAAATTTCCGGAGTCCTCCACTACGGCGTCCCCAGGTGGTCGAAATTTCCGGAGTCCTCCACTAGGGCGTCTCTCATAGCCTCAGTCGCTTTGGGATGTTAAACCCCAAAAACCAAACCAAACCGCAATGTTGATTCTCCTCGTAATTCTGGATCACATACTGGAACTAGTTCAGTTTTCCTTCGATCTGTTATTATTGGAACGGCCTTCATTATGTCGCTGCTGCCATCACTTTCTGATGAATGTTTTCGCTACTGGGACTTCTCTTATGCAAAATTTAGTCATTCAGATATAACCGACCGCTTATGTCGGCTACGTCTAGATGACTATAAATTTTGGATATAGTCATCTAGCATAAAATGAAAATGAAGCGAAAAGAAACTGTAACGTCCTTTCCCCTTCCCTTTCCCCTCAGCAACATGGGAATGTATACCGAAAATGCCTACTGATTCTTTTTTCGCTTGTTTCTTTGCTTCTTCAACTAAGTGCAATAAATGGCGCGCGCCGTGGATGACAACGGACTGAACCACATCTTCCCTGGAAGCGGAATTCATCTATGTCTGGATTGCTTGACCGTATCATAACATGTACTGCAAAAATAACTGCGAGACATGGAATAGAGAGCGACAACAGAATGGTGCAACGCATATTCTCTATAGGTGCAAAGTGGTAAAGCAGTCACTGAACAGCAGCCAGCTGCCAGCCTAATGCAAACAGGGGAGCGAGAAATAAATAATTAACAGTAAATAATAAAGCCGACACATTGAAGTTTCTAATTTTGTTTAATTGGTTCATAGGAAAGGAAAGGCGCAGTATCTGTCACACTTTCTGCTGACACCTCAACCGCGCCGTAAGGGGAGGGAAGAAGGTGGAAGTGAAAGAAGAGAGAGGGGTGCAGCAGTGGAGGGCTCCGGAGTAATTTTGACCACCTGGGGATCTTTAACGTCTACTGACATCGCACAACACACGGACGCAACTTAGTTTCACCTCCATCGAAACACAGCCGCCGGCGGTCGGGACCGGTGTTGCAATATATATGCGTTTAATGCAACGTGATACGACGAAGGGAAAGTGGCCAGGTCGTTGTTTCATGATTTATGACTTGTTTTCCAGTGCACCAGTCAATAACCTGGACTAAATGACAATTTCTTTCAGAGGCGTGGTTTGAGGCTCAGGCTGCATGTTTAAAGTGTTTTACAAACGTGCCGTTGTGTTGGTCTACTAGTTAGTTAGACCCCTGAGTTGCTTAATGCTTGTTCTTGCTACCGCAGCAGCTTAATAATTTTGAAATATGCATTGGTTTTAGGAAAAAGTAAGGGCACACCACTGTCTCACTTCTATAGAGCACATGATCCGCTCCGCGAGGAAATAAATCATGTAAAAATGACTTGCAGTTGTTGTAAGGCTCCGAAATATTTCGGGTGCCTAGAATATCTAACCTGCACTGATAAAGCAAACCACACATGCTTCTAGTAAGTTTCGGCTGCATCGACATGCAGGGGACCAATTTTCTGCATCCTGACCAACGATGAATCACAAATAGTAGATCATACACCATAATGTCGAGATCTGCGTACACTGACGCCCCATCTCCCGTGATATTTTCTCGGCCAAGCCTTATTAACGCGGTAGCGTTAAGGGCCCCGTGTCGCAGAAACGTCGGTGTCGTCGTCGGCGGCCGTCGTCCCGCGTCGTCCGGCGTTGGCCGTGAGCGAAACATCCCAGAAGCATTAATGAATAGAAACGAGTAGAAAAAATTGCCGACCTGAGGAATCGAACGTGGACCTCCGGGGTGCGAGACGAGCACGCTAACCACTCGTCCACGCCGGCTTTTTTTTTTATTGCCTGACTTCGGCACAATACACAAAACCACTTACAGGGCACAATGAGCATTCATTAATACAACAATCATCCAGGTGTGTTGTGGCGTCGTCATGCTAAAATTCTCTTAGGGTCACTAATGGCTCCAATCTCCCGAGCCCCTCGGTAGCTTAGGAGCAAGTTTCTGAATTTCAGTATATCTATTCATGCCTTCCCGAAAATAGATTCGTGCTGGCCGTGCATCGGGATCGCGATTGTATCCTGCCATTCTCGAGCGCCAAATAAAGTGGAGGGTCATTAGCATAATAAGGTCAAAAGGCACCCCATCCTCATTCTCTACTATCAAGTACCTAATACCATGCGAGTCTAATGGAAATTCCTTTTTTAAAGTCCTTTGTAAAATATCCCAAAAGTCTGTAAAAGAATTCACAAAGGTTTCCGGCAGTAAAGTTAATTGGTCAAAGTCCCTGGGGCTTTGGCACGGAGAATGGCCAACGACGCCAGAGAAGTTCGCAAACATGTTCTGGGTGGCAACACCAGTAAAGTACTTGGCCGTCCCACTAGATAGTTATCGCGATAGCGAATCGTACTGGAGGGCACAGACTCAAGCCACGCGGGAAAAGGTGGAGGGGTGGAAAGGGCAGCAATTGTCAGTTTTCGCCAGGGCCACAGTGTGCAATATGGTTTTTATGTCGAAGCTGTGGTACGTGATGCAAGTGTTGCATTGTGCAAGGATGGACGTACATAGACTGCACCGGATATTTGCCATTTTTGTGTGGGCAGCAGAATTGGAACGATGTAACCGGACCAGTTTGTTTAGGCGGGTGTAGGACGGTGGACTGGGTTTGGGGCATTTATTTCTACGACAGAGTGTCAGCAGATTTCTTTTTGTTCGCGATGTAAAAGATCCATTTTTGCGTACTGTGTGCCAATTAAGGCTCGGAAATGCACTGCCGGAATCTGTTGTCTCGACCGAAAGTGTATCGGGACGCATTTTTGGTTATTTTAGAGAAGTTGTCGCGAGTGTGCGATTCTTGTCTGTTCGATTTTATTATGAATATTTATCTTGTGTTAGCAGGAAGAAGCTGTACAAGGATTTGTGTGACGTAGTTCTTCCCATACCAATGCACAGGGCCTTATACAGTGGAGGACCAGGACGTGACGTACTTAAGCGGGTGAAGGCGATGCAGGTGCCGTCAAATGCAAAAACATTTTTCTTTAAGTTACACACGGAAACACTGCCAGTAAAGAAGTCCTCGGAAGGGAAGAAGTTATTTTTACCTTGGGGTTCGCATTGCTTAATTTGTAAACAGCCAGAAACTATAGACCACGTTTTCCTACATTGTTGGGAGGGGGTATACTTTTGGGATATTTTAAAATCGTCCACGCCAGCTAGATGGTTTGAAATGGACAAAGGCACGCCTATTCATTGCGGTGTTGTGTCATAAATGTTCCTTAGAGAAGTGTATTGTGGCGTATAATAATCATTATTGCAGAACACGCAGTTAAGGGAGTGGCAAATTACTATTTTGCTCTACTTCCTCTTCGCTTTGCGCGCACGTAGCGCCATCATGCATGTGGCGCACGGAATAAGACAGGTCATGGCCTCCGAAATCTTCATCGCGCCGGCTCGGATCGACAACGATGTTGCCGACGAACTACGACAGCAACTTGAGGCCCGCGCGTTTCGGCAAGGTGGCTGGCAGCGCTTCTACGTCCCGGAATCACGTTTCAGAACAAGTAATTACCAAGCAGTCATGCTTTGGACAAGTCAACGAGCGTTGTATCATGTGAACTACGTATTTGTGTCACTCAAAAGCGCGACAAGCAAATGAGTAGACAGTGCGAACGGGGCGCGATAATGCTATCGCGTTCCATTCTTAAAGGCGAAGCTTAAGCGTCCTCCAAATGTTTTTGCAGCTTTACTGTGCTGTACCAATTACTGCATGAGCCGTAATGTGCGAAATTCAGGCAACATAACGGCAATGCGAAAATCACGAAAGCGATTGGTAGCTCAGATTTAAGGGGGGACACCCCTCTTAAAACTTTTTTCCTTATTTTTGGGTGGATCTGACTGAAACTTGCACCATTAATGTACTTTTGCATGCTGATTTCAAATATCTGATTAGTTTTCTTGTAGATGAAATAGCTTTCAAAATATTACCTAATTCATGTTCTTCGTTTGGAGGTGAGTTAATTACTAAACACTTTATGGCATGAGGAGAATAGCCCTGCCAGAGTGATCTAGAAGGATCATAGAGTGCCGCTAGTCATGAATTAACGTGGTAGAAGAATTTGAACCAAAGTTACAATAAGTCAAACTTTTATGAATAAAAGCCCAGGTTAGCACCTAAGATTGATAATTAATTCTGTAAATGTTGCCGCATAATAACTGTACATATTTTTGTCCTACGGCACTGTCGAAGGTTTTCTCTTTCTAACAAGACAAGAATGAGAGCTATAGCACAAATAGACTAAGAGATATCTCTCCTCCAAAATTGCAGCACCCTCAAAATTGCAGTTTTGAGAAAACGAGGACAAACACTTCACAGCATGTAGGTGTAAATTATGTCAATGATTGATATGTCAACAAGATCAGAAACAGGTGGAAAGTGATCTGAAGCGAAAATTAATGGCCTATGCCAATTTGAGCCAAAGTTACGCAATAGGAAACGCTTGAAAGGAAAATTCCATTTGGGTACCGAAGACAACATAACCTTCTCAGCAAATTTTCTTTTGTCGTCACTGCATTTACCTTGGTTTCATGAGACTCGCAGGATTCCCTTTCTAGAAAAAAATTTTTTAAACCAATAGCAAGAACAGGACCAGAGATATTGATCTTTAAAAAATGCAACACTACCAAAATTGGGGGATTGTCGGAAGCCCTCAAGCCTCACGGCATTTAATCAGGAAGGGCAACCCCAAAGACCTCATGCTATTAAAATGCACCAGGAACATAGTCGGGGTGCATGCTGTCGCGGTGTTTTCTTTTTTCTGTTTTAGCAACGCCAAGCGAAGCCGCCCGCTTCTTTGCAGAACGTACGCTACGGTGCAAGTCCTTTTCTTCAGCTCTCCTGGACCCAGTTGCTGTCACATTTGTACTGCATTCTTGCAGAATTGCTGCTGCTGTATGCTTGCAGCCGGCATTGAAGCGCAGCACAGCTTCTGCTGTGGCTGCTTCCACAGCAAACAGTGATGAGTGCCGCTCTTTGTGGATCAAGGTCCAGATGACCGAGTGGAAGCTTTCGTTCGAGTTCTGGGTCTTCCCCCGAATGCACCTCTGCAGCAGGCTCTTCTCTGATAAACGACTATAAACAGGCAAAAGAGCATCAGCCACATCTCTTGGCAGACTGTAATTGTGCTTTGGTGCAGGCTCCTCTTTTGCCTTTGCAGCGTTGTGGCGGCACCATGACTTCTCAACGGTAGGACACAAACTGTGTTTGGGGCAGTCATCAGTAGATGTGATGTGGTAATATGTCACCATCACAGCTCGCTGCATGGCATCCACATCACCTACATTTGATCGAAGCGCTCGGCCATAATATATTGCCAGCTTGTCAACTAGATCAGCTGTCAGCCTTCCTCTGCCGCCAAGACTTTTCTTCCCTGCACCCTTGTGTCTCTGCAAGAGGTTGCGCAAAGCTGCTCCCATACGCTTGTGCACGTGATTTATGCAGTCCTCTTTGACTATTTCAATGTAGCCATAGATTGCAGCATCTTTAAGAGCACTGAACGTGCGACTGTCCCCATCGCATAGCATGGTTGTGTAGCGCATGTTGTGGCGCTGCAGAGATCTTTCAAACAGAATTTTGCCAGCCTCTACTTCCATTTGACCAGCCTTGGAGTTGGTGTTTTTTTGGCACTGGTGGCGTGATTTCCAAAGTTCGTAGCCGTCAGTGTTTGGCTTGGGACCAATTTCGCAGCCCAGACAAAAGTTTGACAACACCACATAATCAAGCACGTAACCAGTGAAGAGTTCCACCACGGCACCGACGCCTATATGTGATGAGTGTCCGCGCGTCATCCATGTGCCGTCGTAGCACACGGCAATGTTCCCCCTATGCCCAAAACACAAGTCATCGTAGACCTTCGCCACTGCCTGCGCGGCTTGTGCCATAGCGGTCGTGGCGGCTCGGGTAGCAGCGGGTTGCAGTGTGTTCTTCAGATGCCGTTGAAACGTCTTGTTGTGCATCCCGCGCCGCGACAACCCCATCGCCGAAAAGATATCGTTCATTGCTGTCTGGCCGTTACCGGTCGACAGCATTGCTCGACTAGCCAGAATATTCAGCTCAAAAGGATTGCACCTTTTCTCGCCGTCAACCCTCCGCGAGTTCCACTCGGCCGCAATCTCACCGCAGTTGTCGCACAGCACGATCAGTTTTACGGCGAGGCCATAGCTCCGGTCGCTGGTAATTAAACGCACGCATCCACGACACGTTTTGCACCGCACGGCATCCAGAAGGATATTCACAATGCTGAGGTCAATTACCGCATAGGAGGCTGTTCCGTCCGCATCTGACTCTGCGGACGCACCACTTGCATCGGCGAACAGCGCGGTCTTTCGTGCCGTCGCCGGCGTCGATACCAGTCTATCAAGCGTAGCCTGCTCACGGGCACTCACTTGAGTTATGTCACTGTTAGTGACAGGCGCGGTATCAATACGTACACGACTGCAGTCGGCACGAAGAACGGCGCCGTTGTCCAGCGGAATCGGAGAAGCGTCGCCGCCCGCAACGTGATCGTCACACAATCCCGCAGCACTGGCACTTGCTTCTTGCACAGTATGCAACGAAGTCGCATTCTTAACGCGTTTCTTTGGTTGCTTTCGCCCGAACTTGTGCAAAGAGCGGTACTTCTTCGCGCCTGGCATGACTCTCGCGTTGCACTAGCGTGGTCGGCAGAAAGACAAAATGGCGTCACTGGGAGTCCGCATTTCAGGGCTAGCTTGCCGGAACCAACCAAACGACGCCATTTTGATCACGTGCCTTAACCGGCCAATAGTAGCGCGCGCTGCATGCTATCTTTTTGTTTGTTTTTTATGGGGAAGGCGGAGCGCACAGGGTTGCTTTCCGAAAGAAAAAATAAGCCGAAAGCGCGCGCTTTCGAACGAGACCAAAATCGCCGCGGTGGAGCGCGTAGTTCTCATGCGCCGGGCGATCGAAATTGGGTGTCGTTTGTCCACAATTTAAAGGGCAGTGGGTGTGGTACTGCATTTTTTAATCGCTATAACTTCATAAATACGCGGGGTATAAGGATGAAAATTTGCGTGCAGATGCGGAATGGTGCGAGGAATACGAAAATGAAAAAATTGAAAATCCGATTTTCAGGCCGATTTTCGGTGCCAAAGAGCCGTGTCCCCCCTTAAAAGAAATAAAGAGGGCAAGCGTTGGGAGACCACCGAAACAATACCCGCTACCACAGGTGAGCTCGTCTGCTTGGGTTGACGCTAATCTTAAGAGCCTTCTTTTGTTTATTCAATGCACGGTTCCCGTTATACTTTCGAGTGGCTCCAGCACTGCCTTGTACCAGTGCAGCCTTTCTCGCTCATGCATTATTTTATGCTGCTTTTTGTTTCTCGATGTAATGCGTGAGGATGTGTACGTCAGCCCGAACCGGCACGAAATGTGCTCGATGGCTTTGTTGTGTTCATCGGCGCGGTTGAGGTGTCCACAGAAAACAAGTGAGACAGTTACCGCGCTTTTCCCTTCCTATAAATCAATCAGCTTTTGTTGCGTTCCCGCTTCGGGCTTCGCTTGATGCTTATCAAGTTATCAAAAATTTTTATCTCCAAATTAATACGTCTGGTAACATTACTTGCGGCATTGACTGTAATCGCTTTTTAATTATATATATATATATATATATATATATATATATATATATATATATATATATATGAAGGAAAGAAGCCAACAGTCAGCGAGGCCAAGGAAAGCGTTGGGGATGGTATGTTTATGTCATTTTTTTTTAATGTTTACTTCGATAACCACAGAAATTAGTAATGTAATCTGTTTAGGGGAAAGATAATTAGACACAAAGTAGAAGAAAAAACAACGTGCCGATGGTTGGATCCGAACCCACGACCTCCGAATAACGCGTCCGGTGCTCTACCAACTGAGCTACATCGGCCGCTGTCCCCCCTGCTACTTTCTTGGGTATTTATGTTGTCTGTATACGAACCTTGAGAGTGTTCACCAGCGCCGCCCTCAGCCATAGCGGCAGACGTGGGACGTCCTTTGTTACCGCCAGCGTCACGTAGAACGTGATCAAGAGCGAGGGCGAAAGCTGTGCTAGAACCCTCTTTATATATATATATATATATATATATATATATATATATATATATATATATATATATATATATATATATATAGCCACCTCCGCTGCCTTATGGATTTATAGGAAGGGAAAGGCGTGGTAACTGCCTTGCTTGCTTTCTGCGGACACCTCCACCGCGCCGAAAGGGAGGGGAAGAAAGTGGGAGTGAAAGTGGAAAGAGAAAAAGAGAGGCTGTAGTGGAGGGCTACGAAATAATTTCGACCACCTGGGGATCTTTAACGTGCGCTGACATCGACCAGAACACGGACGCCTCTTCGTTTCTCCTCCATTGAAACGCAGAGGCAGAGGCACAGTAGTCGGGCGTCTTACCACTGCACCACCCCGGCGGGGCCCACCTCCGCTGCCTCGACAGACAGAAGATAAAGTAGAGATGGAAAAGAAGAGGGAGAGAAAGGCGCGCACCGCAACAGCCGTCGTCCATCACCTAAGCGGAGGGGGGGGGGGGGCGGGTGCAATGACGGCCTACAACCGATAAAAATTCGGTGGCTGGCTAGCCCCCGCCTCAAGCGGCGCTGACCTACCGTCCACGCCCGGTAGGGGCAGGAACAGCCACCAGTCACCAACTCCCCACCTTCAGTGTACGAGTAGTCGAAATCGGCAACATTTTTATTGCGATAGCATGCTACGCCAGGTTTCGAGACTTCAGCGTAGCTTGGTCCGGTAGTTACGCTTTACAACACGTGACTACTGACGTCATACCAGCGCGAGAGCTGAGCTATCAAGTCGGCTCTTCAGCGTAGCGTGGCTCGTAGCACCGCCGAGCGTTTTGCGCTTCTCCCACTAGGCGCGCTGTGGTCTAATAGGTGGTAGGGTGACAATGTGCGCGCCCCCATCTGCCGCTCCTGAGAGTGGGGACATTCTTTAAAAGGGTCAGTCGGCGTTGACCTACCGTCCCAGCCCCGTAGGAACAGGATACGCCATCCTGTATGGAGGCGTTGATTTGTGCATTTTAACGCGGTAGCGTTAAGGAGCTCGTGTTGCAGAAAAGCCGGTGTCGTCGGCGGCATTGGCAGTAAGCGATAAATCCCGGCATGCACTTCATAAATAAAAAGCAACTTCCAAAATGGGCTGGGTGGGAATCAAACCGGGGTCTCCGGAGTGTGACGGAGACGCTACCACTCAGCCACGAGTTTTTTTTTTTTTGGTCTTTATTGCCGACTTGGACATTCAAAACAAGATGATGAACAATAAAACGTGCCAGCACACTTTCGCGTGACCCGGCAGGTTAAAGCTTTTTCAGTTTTACCAAACTGTCAAGCACATGAATTCATTGTGGCTGCTCGGGGAGTGTCATACGCACTTCCCTGAACCGCATAACACTGTGTATGAAATGTTCTCGTACAGGATTGACTTGTATATCTGCATTGTTAAACTGCATTCTGGTTTTCCACAAGCTGTGGAGGCCCAGGAGCATTATTGTATCAAAGGGAAACTCCTCTGTATTAGGAAAAGGTAAAAATCGCATGCCATATGCATCTAGAGGTAGCTCTTTTTTTAAAGTTCTCTGAAGCACATCCCAGAAAAAAATGGCATCCCAACAGTCCAAAAACACGTGTTCTATCGTCTCTGGTATTTTACACAAGAAACAGTTTTTTGACCAAGGGACAAACAGGCCTTTAGCGTGCATCCATGTTTTGACTGATAATGTGCTAGTGTGGAGTTTAAAGAAAAATGATTTGACTGGTGGTGATATTGGCATCTTCTTAACTCTCTTGAATACATCAGCGGCTGCGTTTCGATGGAGGCGAAACGAAGTGGCGTCCGTGTGCTGTGCGATGTCAGCGCACGTTAAAGATCCCCAGGTGGTCGAAATTACTCCGTAGCCCTCCACTACGGCTCCCCTTTCTCTCTATCCACTTTCACTCCCACCTTCATCCCTTCCCTTACGGCGCGGTTCAGGTGTCCACAGAGCAAGTGTGACAGATACTGCGCCTTTCCCTTCCTATGAACCAACCAACCAACCTGGGCCTGGACAGTGCGACAAACGGTATATCGGTACAGGAAGCATTGTGTCCACTAGGTCCGCATACAATTTTTTCCGCTTAACATTGCACAAATTCTCCATTGAAAAGCGCACATGCAGCAATCTGTACGCGAGCACCACTTCTCACAAGTACCCTCTTACTGTACCACCTACATTGACCTACAAGCGCTTTTGTACTGCTTTCAAGCATCGAACTCGTGGCTGAGAACTGCAGAGGTTCTCAGCCACGAGTTCGATGCTTGAAAGCGGTACAAAAGCGCTTCTAGTGAATGCGGTGTTGCCTTAGAAACGTGCCGTAGAACGTTATACTGCGGTGTATATCGGTAATTATGAGCATGTTACTTACAGAAGTCGCAGTTACACGAGTAGCGAAGTACGTTTCCGCTACATTTCTTCTGCGCTCTGCGCACATGCAGAGCCATCTTGCGGCAAACACAGAAAACCCCTCCTAGCAATGTGCGGCGCTGCCCCGAGACGTGGCGCGCCACTCGCCCCTGACGTTTCGCCGTGCACCCTCACGGGTTGTAGAATCAAGCGTCTTTCCTTTCTTTAGATCACTATCTTCGCTCACCCGCTTCTCCCCTTCACACCGCACGGGTACCGGTGCGAGGATGCCCCAATACCCTTGCGTTTAATAAGTTTTCTCGACGAGGTGCAATAACGCTATCGCGTTCCAATCTTGAAGGCGAAGCTTAAGCGTCCTCCAAATTTTCTTTTCCTTCTTCCCACAGCCAGAACAACGCTTCCATACAGGGTGGCTGCTCCTGGCTCTACGGAGCTGGGGCGGTAGGGTGACGCCGCTTGCGGCGGGGGCTAGCCAGTCACCGAATTTTTATCCATTGTAGGCCGTCATTGCACCCGCCACCGCTTAGGTCGTGGGCGACGGCTGTTGCGGCGCGCGTCTTTCTCTTCCTCTTCTTTTCATTTCTTTACTACTTTCTATCTTCTATCCGCACGATGCAGCAGAGGTGGCTCAGCTACAGAGCCAGTAGCAGGCGCGTGCGTTTTCGTTTCCTTCTTCCTACAGCCATAACAACAACAATAAAAACTAGGCCTCCATGTTTGAGCCCACGCAAGTGAGTCCCATTTTTGCGGCGGCTGTCGCGTGGCGTTCCTTGGCGCGCGTTAAAATTTGGGATTGGAGATGGCAGGAACGCTAGACAAGATGAGATAGATGTATTTATTGAAAGGAAAAGGCAGAGAGGTTGGCCGGAATAATTCAAATCTGGCCTGCTACTCTGCACTGGGGAAGGGGAAGGAGAGAAGAAAGAAGGTCATGATGGGTGACTATGTGGGAGAATGCATATGAAATACATATACAGACACAGTAGCTTGTTTTACAAGCGCGAATCAAGTCCGCTAGCGCACAAAAAACGGCAAAGAGCACGCAGTGCCTGGGCACCCTTCCCCTTGTCCTGCCAAGCGCCAGCAGCAGTTCCTCCGACAGAGGCCTCTTGTCTAAACGCTTCAAGGAAGCCGCTAGCCCACTTCTTTCGTGCGCATACGCTGGGCACGCCAATAATATATGGCCCACAGTCTCTGGGATGCCACAAGATGAGACTTCTGGAGGAAAGGCGCAGCAACTCACACTTTCCCCAGGAAATGCGCGTTTGGATGGTACGCCATTGCTCGTCGCGTGGCGTTCCTTGGGGCACGTTCTAGTTTGGGATGGCAGATAAAAGGAATGCTCCTAAAGCGCTATGAGAAGGGTGGACAAAAATATGGCCGAGTTGTCTCCACCCTTCAAGGGCGCGAGGGCGCGCGCATCGAGGCACTCCAGCAGGTGGTGTAGTCTTCCATTGTAGACACTTCGCCTTTCGCCTCTCTTGCTTTCGTGATCTCCTAGACGTAACTACAGCTAAGCCACTGTGAATTTTTGATGTGCTTTCCCCAGAGTCTATTTGTGCTTTCTCCTTGTCTTTAGTCTACTCAGTTGGCTGGGCAGATGGGGCTGGCGCTATCGGCTTTATGGGGGTAAGCGGAGGAAACGCGCTTGCCGCTGCGTCTGAGTAGGTTGTTGTTGTTGTGGCTGTAGAAAGAATGAAAAGAAAATGCACGGGCCCGCTACTGGCTCTGTAGTTGAGCCACCTCTGCTGCCTGGTGCAAACAAAAGAGAAAATAGAGAAGAAAAAACGGCTGTGGCTCAACTTGGTTAAGCCGGGAAATTGCTGAAGCAATACCCATGGCTACGCCCTCACTCACGTGATAGTCGAGCTGTTGTGGTGCTTGTGTGAAACCTGTTGTATACCTTGTGCTGCTGTGGTGATCACTTGGCTATTCTATGTACACCTAGTAGTGAAAGTATAATCGCTGCGCTGTTCTTTATCCTTAATCCGCGATGGACGTTCCTTCTGAAGCCGCTCCTGTCGTTCTTCTTGGGTTTCATGGGCTCATCGCAGCCGTTTAGTCAAGTTCCAACGTTCGTCACTGCTAAGACTACAGCTGGCTTCATCTTCACTGTCGACAACACTGAGCGAATCAGTCCCATCATCCACTGAAGAGCTCGTACGTTCTCGCCGAGCCGCATACTGGGCACGTCACTTAGCGAGTCTTGTTTCACGCTCTTCCTCGGTCTCTGCAGCTCGGCGCTCTCTCTTACGCGCATTACGACGAGCTTCTCTAGAGGTAGGCGGCATCGCCGCGAAGCAATGTTAAGCCGCTGGTGGTTGGCACAGCGACTGCTTTCTAGCGACGTGAGTCGAGCCTAATGTCTTCAGCGTAACGCCACAATCGCGCTCCTAGCGGAAAGCGCAAGAGTTAGGCGCTGGTGGTGGCACTGCCGCGGCTTGCGACGGCGCGAGTCGGTCGCCCTTCCCTTCAGTGTGACATCACAACACCTGTCGCGCTCCTAGCGGAGAGCGCAGGAGTTAGGCGCCGATGGTGGCACCGCCGCGGATTGCGACGGCGCGAGTCGGTCGCCCTTCTCTCAGCGTGACGTCACAACACCTATCGCGCTCCTAGTGGAGAGCGCAGGAGTTAGGCGCCGGTGGTGGCACCGCCGCGGCTTGCGACGGCGCGAGTCGGTCGCCCTTCTCTCAGCGTGATGTCACACATGACGTCACACAGAGGTCAACTAAGGTCAATGGTGGCACCGCCGCGCCACGGCAAAGGCTGAAAGTGCAAGTAAACTGAATTATTTATAGGAAGGGAAAGACGCGGTAACTGTCTCACTTGTTTTCTGTGGACACCGCAACCGCGCCGTAAGGGAAGGGAGGAAGGTGGGAGTGAAAAATGGAAAGAGAGGAAGAGGAGCCGTAGTGGAGGGCTACGGAGTAATTTAACTGATTTATTTAGAGGAAAGGAAAGACGCGGTAACTGTCTCACTTGTTTTCTGTGGACACTGCAACCGCGCCGTAAGGGAAGGGAGGAAGGTGGGAGTGAAAGTGGAAAGAGAGAAAGAGGAGCCGTAGTGAAGGGCTACGGAGTAATTTCGACCACCTGGGGATCTTTAACGTGCACTGACATTGCACAGCACACGGACGCCTCTTCGTTTCGCCCCCATCGAAACGCAGCCGCCGAGGTCGGGTTCGAACCCGGGTACTCCGGCACAGTAGTCGGGCGCTCCAGCACAGTAGTCGCGCGCTGACATCGACCACCTTTCGCAATAAAAGGAAGAGGGAGAAAAAGACGCGCGCCGCAACAGCAGCCGTTGTCCACCACCGAAACTGTGGCGGGTGCAATGACGGCCTACAACAGATAAAAATTCTGTGGCAGGCTAGCCCCGCCGCAAGCGGCGGTGACCCAGCTGTCTCAGCCCCATTAGGGGAGTACCAGTCCCAGCCCCGTAGGGCCAGGTTTTCTGAGTAGGAACGGCGAACCGGGCACGTCTCTGTAGGGTGGGTGTTCATCACTACAACGTGGGCAGGACAGGGCGCAGACTTCGGCTTGTTGACTGTGGGTATCACAGCGTCCATAAAAAGGTGCTGAACAGTACGCCCGAAAGTGCTCCGAGGAACCACATCGGCGGCAAAAACGCTGCATACCTTAGTAGTCAAAGGTTACGCGATGCCCAGCTAAGCGTAGGTAGCTTGGTACTGGTGACGACGCAGACATCTCTGTCCGCACATACCGCGTCCCAGTGAGAACCTCCTTACAGGAGCCCATCTGACCCGCAGTGAAGGACAGGACTTAGCCATGCTGGCTCAGGACATGGACGAGCGTTTCGTTTGAAACGTAAGACGGCAGGAAAAGGCAGGCAACGGTGGTAACTTGAGACCCAACAGGGACGATTGTTATACGCTCGCTGCCGGTGACGAGGAAGCCGGCGTCAACGATTAAAGACATGGATGCCTTGCTCTTCACTGTAACTTGAAAAGACTGGGTGCCCACGTGCTGGACGCAGTAAACTTCGGGTAAACCCACTATTGAGGCCGCCGTGTCGACGGTGGTCTCCGGACTGGCCCCCGCATGAACGATTATATCGAAGACCAGTCTTCGAAGGATTCCACGGCGTTAAGGGCGCCATGGTGACGAAATCACGGCGCGCACTAACGTGAATTACGCAGGGACGCCCACCACTAATCAATACTACTCTGCCGCACCAGCACTTCTCAACAAATCAAGCATTGAGAACAAAAACTCTGACGAGGCTTACAGCATAGCATTCCATCAGCGATTGCTGGCTATTCCACCACAAAAACAGTGCCTGGGTATTATCACAGAAAACACGATTATATTTACCAAACTAGTTTCCACTTTCTTCATACGCTCGTTATTTCCACTGCTCTATATCCTCTGAGCTCTCTTTATCCTCTTTTACACACTCCTACTCGCATCGTTCTCATTCTAAGTGAAATAAAAGACTAGCCATTCAAACCAATTTGTAAAAAGTATTCAAGGTAGATGCAAGGTGAGCGATAGCCGCCGGCTCTGCAGGTTCCGTAGCGAGTCACGTGACATGTCATGCTTTTTGTAGTGTGAGCTACACTGGCAGCACTCTCACTGGCTTAGTGTGGTTCTGAGGCGACCATACTGCGCATGTTCGAGCAGCGAGTGACGTCACTGCTCGCAGGTGGCGAGCTGGCGCATTAGCGGGGAACCAGGTGACGTCAGGAGTCGCGTTACTGCACTCCATCAGCGTCGCCACTTGTGGGGCAGAAGCGGCCCGCGTTACAGCTCATGTGCGAGGAGGTAGCGTCGAGCATATAAATGGGCGCAGCCAACGCGGCGGGGGCCAGCCACCGAATTTTTATATGTTGTAGGCCGTCATTGCACCCGCCCCCGCTTAGGTGGTGGACGACGGCTGCTGTTGCGGCGTGCGTCTTCCTCTCCTTCTTTTTCTTTCTTCTGTTATTTTTTTTTCTGTTTTTACGAGGCAGCGGAGGTGACTCAGCTACAGAGCCAGTATCAGGCGCGTGTATTTTCTTTTCCTTCTTCCTACAGTTACAACAGCAACAGGGTCCTGGCCCTACGGGGCTCGGACGGTAGGTCGTAGGTCAACGCCGCTTGCGGCAGGGGCTAGGCAGCCACCGAATGTTTTGTTGTAGGCCGTCATTGCACCCGCCATCGCTTAAGTGGTGGACGACGGCTGTTGCAGAGCGCGTCTTTCTCTCCCTCTTATGATTGCGAAAGTTGATTGCGAAAGCAATACTACTTTCGGCGGCTGCGTTTCCATGGAGGCGAAACGAAGAGGCGTCCGTGTGCTGTGCGATGCCAGCGCACGTTAAAGATCCCCAGGTGGTCGAAATTACTCCGTAGCCCTCCACTACGGCTCCTCTTTCTCTCTTTCCACTTTCACTCCCACCTTACTCCCTTCCCTTACGGCGTGGTTGCGGTGCCCACAGAAAGCAAGTGAGACAGTTACCGCGCCTTTCATTTCCTATAAATAAATCAGTTAAAGCTATACTATCACTTTTCAGCCCTTCGCGTAGCGAGGCGGTAGCTACCATAAACCTGTAGCGTGACCTTTGGCGCACCGCCAAGCACAGCTGCACAAAAACAAGGGCCCCAACTCGCGCCGTCAACTCGCGAGGCGGTAGCTGCCAAATGCGACCTAACTCCCGCTCCCTCCGTGAGGGAGCGCTACAGCCGGAGTGACGTCATCCCATCTGCCGCAAAAACAGGGGCGCCGACTCGCGCCATCTTGCGAGGCGGTACCGCGAGAAGTACCGCTTTCCTGTGATTGTGATCTGTGAGCCCAACATGCCGGCTGCTTTCCGCCTCTCTGGATATGTTCTGCTATGGTCTCGAGAAGCAGACGAAACAAGGAAAGTGCTGTGGTGTGTATGCCAAGACATTGCACACGCTCTACATGCTCTACAACCATGCTCTACAACCTGTGGACCATATATTATTGGTGTGCCCAGCGTATGCGTGCGAAAGAAGTGGGCTAGCCGCTTCCTTGAAGCGCTTAGACAAGAGGCCTCTGTCGGAGGAACTGCTGCTGGGCGCTTGGCAGGACAAAGGAAAGGGTGTCCAGGTAGTGCGTGCTCTTTGCCGTTTTTTGTGCGCCAGCGGACTTGATTCGCGCTTATAAAACAAGCTACTATGTCTGTATATGAATTTCATATGCCTCCTCCCACATCGTCACCCATCATGACCTTCTTTCTTCTCTCCTTCCCCTTCCCCAGTGCAGAGTAGCAGGCCAGATTTGAATTATTCCGGCCAACCTCTCTGCCCTTTCCTTTCAATAAATCCATCTATCTATCACACAACACGAATCCATGCATATGTTTGACATTAACCCTAAAATGGTGAGTATGTTCTGTAATTGGCGCTTATATTCCGCCGATGGGTGGCTTGGACAAAACATATCTATTTTCAACAGTCCAGTGTTGTGCAGCTCCTCATATTATTGTGGGTGACTTTAATGCTCACTATCCTCAGTGAGGGAGTGCCATAATGAGCAATCGAGGAAGAGACGTGGCCGACTTTATGCATACGTAAGATCTCGTCAATATAAACGACTGCTCACCGACGTTTCTACGCGGGACAACCTACAGCAGCTGCTTGGATGAGGCGTTTATTTCCAGAAACCTCCATCCCTCTGTTTCTTGGTGTAGTGATGTGGAAACGCATGGGAGTGATCGCATACCAACGTACGTATGCATCAGATGGTTCGCACTTGCCACTTCACATCGTGTGCAATACACAGACTGGCCCGCCTTTAGTTCATCGGTGGAGAATTCCAGCGTCGACCTCTAGTCACCATCTCAAATAGAGGGCCTCATTACTTTCTCTCTTAATGAGAACTCTCGATGTGTTTGTGTGCCGGCGTCGGTGTTCAGCACCGACGTGGAATTCGAGCGGCTTCGCGCTGTTCGTCAGCGGGCTGAAAGGAAATACAGAAGAACAAAATCCGCGCAAGATCTCGCCCTTTCTCGCAAAGCCAAACTACAAGTTTTACGCCACCTGTAGAGGTTAGGACGATAACGTTGGAGGCAGTTCTGCTCATCACTGGATCCCCGTAAGCCCCTGTCGCGTATCTGGCATGTTGCGAGAAGCTTGCGCACACCTCCGCAAGAGAGGCACCCTTTTCGTGCCCTGGCCCTTTATCAACGCCGCAATGAAACTGACGTAGCTGAAGATTTTTGTAAAATGATTGTGGGCCCAAACCAGCACAGTTACCAATTTCAGAGGTTTTGGCGCCACCTTCGCCGAGTACGCAATACGACGTGCTCTTTACTATAGCTGAATTAGACGCCGCTCTTGCTTCTTGTCGGCATTCTTCTGCACCTGGTCCTGACGGGATTACGTATTCAACATTATCAAACCTAGGCAAGGATGGTAGAGCTGCACTACTTAATTATTTCAATGATATATGGGCTTCTAGTACTGTTCCTGAACACTGCAAGATAAGCCGCCTAGTTGCTCTTTTGAAGCCTGGAAAGCCCCCTCTCGAAATTACCTCATACCGGCCAGTTGCCCTGGCAAGCTGCGTTGGAAAAGTAATGGAGCGAAGGGTGTTGGCAAGACTTGAGTGTTTTCTAGAGAGTAATGATCTTTATCCGAATATGATGACTGGATTTCGCAGAGGACGCTCTTCCATCGACAGATTCATCGACCTTGTGGCGACAGTAGAACACGAAAAGCGTCACCGTCGACTAGTAGCTGCTGTCTTTTTAAATATAAAGGGGGCTTATGACAACGTCCTCCATGATGGTATTTTTGATGGACTTCAAGACGTGGGAGTTGGTGGCCGGCTGTACTTGTGGATTGTGAGTTATCTCAGTGGCCGGTCTGTTTACATGACTACGCCTGAAGGAGGTACTACCCGCTATCAGGTCGGTCGTGGAGTTCCACAGGGAGGAGTACTCAGCCCAACTTTATATAACGTTGCGCTAGTTGGCCTGGTGAGTGAACTGCCAACTAACATTCACATCAGCGCATATGCTGACGACATCTGCATATGGGCTTCTGGTTCGACGCACCCACAACCACGTGCGAGCTTGCAACGAGCTGTGTCATCGACACCGATATGCCTACGGCGTCAAGGCAAACATTTAGCGGCGGAAGAAAAGTGTGCAGTGATCGCATTTACGGGAAAATGTGTCAGCCGCTACCTGATTACTCTTCATGGGGTCATAATACCGTACGTATCCAGGCACAGATTCTTGGGGGTAATTATTGACCACCGACTATCTTGGTTGATACATATTACTATGGTGAAAAACAGGCTAAATAATTTTTGCCATGTACTTCGTTTGATAGCTGGCATCAAATTGGGACCAACTGAGCGCTCCTTAATACGGCTTTACGAAACTCTGTTGGCTACATCCGATACAGTCTCCCAGTACGAGCATTTCCTGCTTGCGGACTTTAGAGAGCGTGCAAGAGCAGGCACTGAAAATATACAGTGGACTGCCCAGATGCACCTCTAAAAAAGGCAGAGTTGAAGAGGCACATGCTCGCCCGATATCCATATAATTGTCACACGAACCACTTCGTGTATATTTACGAACACTTACTAGACACCGTTTTGACCCACTAAGCATGATTCTGGATGTGCTACCGGACTGCAGTTTTACAAGTGCACTCCGTTGCCATAAGTCGCAAGTACCGTCAAGATATGCCCTCCCAGATCGTCCTGCCCAACCACCATGGACGATGGATAAATCTTTGATGCACCTTCGTGTTCCCGGAATACTAAAGAAATTAATGGTGCAAATTAGTGGACTCAAACAACTTACTCTGCTGCACATCTGGTCAGAATATCCTAATTATATTCACGTATACACCGATGAATCTGTGTCAGCACAGGCATCCGCTGCAGCTGTGGTCATACCAGCTCCGAAAACAACTCTACATTTCCTTTTGGGACATACTTCGACATCAACCGCTGCTGAACTTGTAGCCATTCGGGAATCTATCCGCTCCATATGTGGGGAACCACCTCAAAATTGGTGTATATTCACGGACTCAAATACTGCATTGCAAATTTTAGAAAACTTCTTATGCCACAATGCCTACCAGTCCGTGGCACTAAACATTATGGAGCTCCTTACATCTGCCCAGCTCCAAGGTCACAGGATAACGTTTAAATGGATCCCTGCCCACTGCGGGCTCCATGGGAATGAACAGGCCGATGTTGAAGCGAAAAGCGGACTCAGCAATGGCCTTCAAACAGCTGTGCCTTTTTCAAGAGCGGATACGACATACCTTTTTACGAGTTATATGAAGAATGCTGCAGCAGCTTACTGGGTCCAGCCAGAAACCCGACACATTCGTCTAAAAAGGCTCGATCGAACATTGAAATTTTATGTTCCGCGTGATATTCCGCATCATCAGGCATGCTTGCTACATAGACTTCGTTTAAACGTGGCTTTCACGCGCAGGTACTTATATTTAATTGGACAGGTGGACTCGCCGGAATGTTCAACTTCTGGCATCCCAGAGACTTTGGACCATATATTATTGGTGTGCTCAGTGTATGCGGGCGAAAGAAGTGAGCTAGCCGCTTCTTTGAAGCGTTTGGACAAGGGGCCTTTGTCGGAGGAACAGCTGCTGGGCGCTTGGCAGGACAAGGGGAAGGGTGTCCAGGCAGTGCGTGCTCTTTGCCGTTTTTTTTGTGCGCCAGCGGGCTTGATTCGCGCTTGTGAGGCAAGCTACTGTGCCCGTATATATATATATATATATATATATATATATATATATATATATATATATATATATATATATATATATATATATATATGGATTATTCCGGCCAACCTCTCTGCCTTTCCTTTCAATAAATCCATCTATCTATCTATCTTGCGAGGCGGTGGCTACCAAACGCGGCCTAACTCCCGCTCCCTCCGTGAGGGAGCGCTACAGCCGGAGTGACGTCGTGGAGGGCTACGGAGTAATTTCGACCACCTGGGAATGTTTAACGTTCGCTGACATTGCACAGCACACGGACGCCTTTTCGTTTCGCCTCCATCGAAACGCAGCCGCCGAGGTCGAATTCGAACCCGGGTACTCCAGCACAGTCGGGCGTTTTGCCACTGCACCACCCCGGCGGGGCTGTATCGTTGCTTGATTTATAGAGCAATACCGATCTGTGACGTAAGCACGATGCGGTGGCGCTTCTATCGCCAGCGGGGTCCGACTGGGGGTGAAATATAGGCTTAGCGCCAATAGGAATACATGGAAGCGAAATATTCCAAAGCAGTTTTCTAATTTCACAGGGAATCTGTGATGTCGTTATTCGGTACAGAGTAATCATGAACGCCCTGGAATAGATCGCGGAAGTGTGAAATCTCATTACCAAGGCGAATTATTTTTAAAATACCGTGAAACGTATCGGGGTGCGAGTTGAGAGGGCGACCCATAGAAATACTTGTAAACACAACTTACCGCAGCATTTTGCTCGGTTCAGCAGCGTCGAACCCTTCTCATTTTTTAGTGAACGTCTTGTACGACGCCTCGAAGTCATGTTGCATGACACACTACATTCTCTTGCAAGTAATGCTGGTGTGGCGACTTGCGGGACCGCTCACAGCACGATAAACTGACCGCGCACAGTTGCAGACGACCATGCACCACCGGCGCTTTCGCTAGCAGACGCTCCGTAGCTGGAGGCGGCCGCGGTGGGTATCGCCATACAACTGAGCTGTCGTCTGCTGCAATGCGCTAATCTCGTTCGGTTCATATTGTCGTATGGCGTTTGATAACTGCTTTTTAAATGTAATTCTTTCTAGCACGTATCACTGGAGCCACAGTATTATCAAGCTTATTTACCCTACGCGGTAGCATAGCAGACTGTAAGCAAAACTGCGCGATTTGCTACACCCAGCTTGCCTTTTGGTGGTGTCTGGATTCATAACGCAGGTTATTCGGGGAGTTTGCAAGTAGACTGCCTCCGTAATGACGCACCATACTCTATCACACATTTCTTCAAAGCGCTGGTCAACGTTTAACGACCGGCCACCACTTCTGATGCTATGCAAAATGAGAAAAATGTTCCGGTAAGTTGTGTTTACATGGATTTCTACGGGTCGCCCTCCCAACTCTCACCCCAACATGTTTCGCGGTGTTTTAAAAATACTTCGCGGCGGTAATGAGATTTCATATTTTGACGATCTGTTCTAGGATGTTCATAGTTGCTTTGTACCGAATAACGACATCACAGGTGCCCCGTGAAATGAGAAAACCGCTTAGAAATATTCCGGTTCCATGTATTCTTATGGGCGCTAACCCTATCTTTCACCCCCAGTCGCCTGCAACGCCGCGAGCGCCCCCTTTGTTTGTAAACACGGTGTTGGTCGACAGGAAGCCAAAGGCGCGGTAACTGTCTCACTAGTATTTCGGAGGACACCTCAACCGCGCCGTAAAGGAAGGAAGGAAGGAAGGTGGGAGAGAAAGCGGAAAGAGAGAAAGAGGAGTCTTAGTGGAGGGCTACGGAGTAATTTCGACCACCTAGGGATCTTTAACGTGCTCTGATATCGCACAGCACAAGGACGCCTCTTCGTTTCGTTTCGTTTGTGGGGTTGAACGTCGCAAAGCAACTCAGGCTATGGGAGACGCCATAGCGGAGGACTCCGGAAATTTCGACCACCTGGGATTCTGTAACGTGCACTGACATCGCATAGCACACGGGCGCCTTGCTTTTCGCCTCCACCGAAAAGCGGCCGCCGAGGCCGGGATTCGATCCCTCCATCGGAACGCAGTCGTCGAGGTTGGGTTCGAACCCGGGTACTCCGGCGCAGTAGTTGTATTGTTGAGGAACGCAGACAGGAGATGGCAGGCCGTGAGCAAGGGGAACAACCAGACGCAAGTTTAAAACTGATTTATTTATAGGAAGGAAAAGGCGTGGTAACTGCCTCACTTGTTTTCTGTGGACACCTCAACCACGCCGTAAGGGACGGGAGTAAGGTGAGAGTTAAAGTCGAAAGAGAGAAAGAGAAGCCGTAGTGAAGGGCTGCGGAGTAATTTCGACCACCTGGGGATCTTTAACGTGTGCTGACATCGCACAGCACACGGACGCCTCTTCGTTTCGCCTCCATCTGCGCTTTCCCATCAATCGCTTATATACAGCAACTGGGAGAGGGTGTGCTTCCTGTGCGTGGAATGAACCTTGTTGACGTCACGCGCTTTATCGACGCGTGGCTCGTGCCACGTCCGATACGATACACAGTTGAAAGCAGCAGCTTTTGTCTACCAAGGGAACAGCGGGGGTAGCCAAGGAGAAAGGATGACAGTAAACACGGAGGAAAGCTTAGTTCCATTTCATTTCTATTTTGTTTAGTGCAGAGTATCATTTACATAATTAAGCAAAACTTGCACTGTTTTACGACGAAAGGTACGTCAGATTTATCCGCAGCATTTCCAGATACAAAAATGAGAAACGTCCCTCGTAATGCCCATGCATACATTGTCATCTCCCCCATCGATCAACGCTCTCAGTAAACAACGGGTCACCATATGCCAATGGAACTGTAGAGGACTGCCGGTGAAAAGCCGGTCCTACAACAGCACATTAGAAACGCGACACGTAAACCGGACATCATTTCAATGCAAGAAACATTACACATGCCGGCCATACATCCCTCGTTACCAAGGAACTTTAGTCTAAGGTTGAAGACAGGGGTTTATCCCCTATAATTGGCATGAAGACCATCGTTCATTGAACACTTATTCATCGGACTTGCACCAAACAAATTTAGGTATAAATAATTGGTTCACAGGAAGGGAAGGCGCAGTATCCGTCACACTTGCTAAGTGGACACCTGAACCGCGCCGTAAGGGAAATGATGAAACTGGGAGTGAAAGCAGAAAGAGAGAAAGAGGAGCCGTAGTGGATGGCTACGGAGTAATTTCGACCACCTGGGGATTTTTAATGTGCGCTGACATCGCACAGCACACGGACGCCTCTTCGTTTCGCCTCCATCGAAACGCAGCCGCCGAGTTCGGGTTCGAGCCCGGGTATTCCGGACAGTAGTCGGGCGTCTTACCACTGTACCACCCCGGCGGGGCATTTGCAAATTTAGGAAAGAAAGTATATTTGTCCTCAATCTGTATTGTAATCCCACTCATCAGAAGCAACGCTTTCTTTCTATCTGAAAGAAAACGTTGTGACTGGTTGGCAATAATGTCCTTGTGATTGCCAGCGATTTCAATGCCTCAAACAGCCCCTGGGGTTACAGCTACAGCACAGTCAAAGGCAAGCAACTGGGGCAAGGCTCGTTAGATCTTGACTACACGTTCACCAGCGATCCCACCGACCCGACGAGGACGGGAAATTTGGTTACTCAATACACCGCGCCCGATTTCACTTTCACTAAGAACGCCAAGTACGCCACTTGGAGAAACGCTGCCGTTGACTTGGGCAGCGGTCACAAGATTCTGAAGATTGTCATCTGGACCTCTGATAAGTTCATACAAGGCAAGTAGGAATCCAAGTGATTATACTGGAAAGAATTCCGCTCAGCCAGAAAGGCGAGGCAAGACTCTGTGTCCATCCCTGATATCTTTGAATGGACGCATGAACTCAACGCCGACACCAGAAACACCATGAGGATCATCGCGACCGAAATACAGACAGACAGCCTCGCTCATCTATTCGAAGCGAAGACGTCCATCATTGCCAGATGCAAAGGTCAGCGACCAAACAGGAAACTACGAAGGAAGATCGCCGAACTGAACAGAAATATCGAGGAGCACTGTCGAATCCTCTGAAAACAGCAGTGGGTCAAGATTTGCAACTCGCTTGACGAACAGTTACACAGCAGACAAACGTAGAAACCGCTCAAGCATCCACTAGATAACACAAACACAAGGTCGCAAAAAAAAGGATTGCCTTGCCATACTGCTCTACAGAGGTCAGGAAACTGGGCGAAGAAGGCGTGGCAAATATACTGCACCAGAGATGTCTCCCTCCGGGGCCCCTATCACGCAAGGCTCGTACGCTAAGAGGTCCAACGCTTCGCTAGATGAAGATTTCAGCAGCGAAGAAACTCGCATGGCCCTACACGGCCTTCCCGGTATTTCGGCTCCCGGACTGGATGGAGGACGAAGTGGCAAGCAGGGAGGTTAACCGGTAGAAGAAACCGGTTCGAAACTCCGCACTGGGGGAAAGGGGTGAGTGTGTGGATATAAAAGTGATGGGCAAGGAAGGGATGAGTGAAGTCAGTGTAGTCACATGACAGTCATATCACGCCACACCACATCACATCACAGCCATATGATGTCACATCACAGCAAACGAACTGCCTATCCCTCAGGTCCGTTGGGCATAGTTGTGGCTTACCTTGTTGTTCACGGTTACACCTTATATATATTCTATGGCTTATCATCACGGTGAAACAATAATTACAGCCATACATCACATAGAATTAAACTTTATTCCGATTCCACATCATCACCGTTACACTTCTGAATAGACATAAACACAGAACGGTGAAAGCGTGCGGCCCCGGCTGAAGGTCAACCGGCAGAGTCACGGCGGCGGTTGCGGCGGCAGCGGCGGGTATATTCTAGGCACTATAGCGGTGGCTCCGACCACTTGCGCCTCTCCTGTGACGTCACGTGATTTGCGCATGCGCAGCTGTGGCTGCGCGTGCGCCACAGCTGCGCTTTTATTGAGAAAGCAATACTACGCTAGGTCTAACCGCTCGTCGCTGTGTGCCGTGTCCGTGTCCATGACCGTGGTCCCCTGGCAGGAGCCGCCAACTTGGATCTCTCGTTTCACATGGCACGGTTATGTCACACTCAGGCTGCCAGGACACTTGCATTCCATTTACTCCTATAGGCCACTAAGACACGTTCATACGGCTTGGTTAAAGCTTAAAGACGGGCTTCATATGTGTTTCTAACGACGGAGCACACGCGAGACTCGGAGTTGACTAGCCTAGTGAAACTTTTCGCTTCAAAAGCCTATAATTACGCAAAAGTTTGACCTCCTCACTGAGAGAAGGAGATTCCTCGTAGCGAGAGATATCAGGTTTGAGGAGTAAAGTATGGGAAGCGGCGGCATCCCGCAAAGGCCGGTCATTTCGCCCATGCTCATCAACCTGCTAATAATGGATCTTGCGCACAAACTCTAAAAAGTCGAAAACATCCATCACACAACCTACACCCAAGACATCAATATCTAGAACAATAAAAGTGCGTTCTAATTGGTGACCCATTATGTAGGATGGATGAAACTTTATTTAATAAAAAAAAAGTCTTCCAGGCTGGTCCCCTACTAGTCCAGGAGTCCACGGGCTTTTGCTTCACATAGAGCCCGATCTACCAGCCATTTCTGACCGGCGGGTTGAGCTGTCCGCAAAGCAGCCTCCCAGGACCCATTATGTATCTATATCAGCGCAAAAGAGCAAGACAAATGACGAAGTACAAGGATACAGAAGCGCTGATGCTTCCAACTTGCGGGTAAAAA
Organism: Amblyomma maculatum; assembly: GCF_055883805.1. NCBI lineage: Eukaryota > Metazoa > Arthropoda > Arachnida > Ixodida > Ixodidae > Amblyomma > Amblyomma maculatum. Next base: position 87,409,593 of record NC_139349.1, read on the forward strand.
TGGGTGAAAATTGTACTTATATACTGATTTCGCAACGACATTAAAAAATTTATTTGCTTGTCACTTCTACAAAAAGAGCAACTCCACATTTGTCAAAGCGATTGAAGGCGCGTTAACACAGTTATTTTGCAGGCCGGCTATCTACGCAGCCTCCTTGTTCTGCACTATCTGGTCCAAGTGCCTGCTTATTACCGATCAGCTGGCTAGGCCCTGCTAGGCCGGTGCAGTTCCAGATTGTCTGTGCCTTCGGCGCTTCTGTGTCCTCATTCTACATCGCGCGTCTCGCAGTTTTGCGCTGATATATACGTACATCACGATCTAGGTCAATCGTGCACCAGCGACGACGACGAATCTTCGCTGCAGGAAGCGACTGATGTGGAACAATACATGAGTAATGCGGGGCTCCGCTGCTCGATCAAGAAGTCGGAGCTCCTGGTGTACTACCTCACGTAGGAGGGAAGACCACCCAGCGGATCAAAGAAGATAGAATGTGAACATAGAATGTCAGTCTTTCGCAGCTCGAAAGACTGACGACCATAGCAGCTGGACGACACATATTGGAGCAGTTTGGTATTGGAAACCCCCGTCAACGCGACGAGAAAGAAACAATCCCGGGAACGTCAGGGACGGCATCCGAGTTGCACAAGTCTCGAGAAATTCACGTCCGATGTATGATCAAGGCAGAAGACAGGCCACAGCCGCGGTCCTGTTGCGAAACTACGGAAAAGCGAGGGAAGCGCACTTCGTGCACATATCAAGACGATCGACGACACGCGTTCGCGGTCGTCGATAGTTCCGGAACGCTTGACCACAGCGCCAGCGTAAAATCTCGACACGTCAAAGTGGTCGAAGAGTTATCCATCGCACCTGCCATATCTGATCCCGATTGCGGGGTCGTTGTCAGCGACTCGGGCACGGCCATAAAGAAGTACGCCAAGTGGAGAATATCCGTGCAAGCTGCCGAATAATCAAGAATTTGAAATGCTCACCGGACAACAAGGTCGAGCTAGTTTGGTTCCCTGCACACATGGGGAGCGTGTCTCCTCTTCTCACCAATTTCAACGAATTCGCTCATTCCATCGCATGAGGTCTCTCATACCGTGCTGGATAGAGTCATGGTAAAGAAGGGGACAGAAAGAGGCTGATGAACTTCAATGATTTAACCAAAGCTTTCTATCTGGTCCGCCGGACCTTGCCTTCACCTAGCAGCAAAATATGCGGGGCTCAGGCAGTCGCTTGGTGGTAATTACAAACACATATCTGAAACCCCTGGCGTACAAATAGATTTTCCACAAAATATATAACACTAACACATGCAAGGTCTGTAAGGCAAACATAAAAACGCTTAAGCACATACTATCGAAGGGCAAGGCATAATTTACACATGCTAATCCCGAAATGCTCTCATCGAGATGGTCTGCCGCTCTGCGCCACTCCAGCCTCAACGCCAAGCTCTGGGCCATCCAACAGGCCCTCGTGGCGGCGAAGAGACATCTAGATGTCCCCACGTGGGAGGTCTAGGTCCGGTGGCATTAAACCCTGTCGGACACCAAATAAATTTGCTCCTCCTTCTCCTTGTCAGCGTAACTAAGTACATTCTAATCATTAAATACCCATTTAAACAGCGATAAAATATGAAAAATATTTTACAATATCTTTCTTTCATCCGTGAACTGCAGTAATGACGTTGTAAAGATATCTGCGGAATTGTGAGCAATGCCATACTTACGGCATTTTATGTTAAAAATACCTGAAAGCGTTTTTTGAGGATATGATGGATTCAATTATTAGAGTTTTGACACATGCATGAATGAAACGCTAGGTGGGTTCCTGCGCTCGTGTAGAGAAGTGTGAGAAAACTTGTTATGACGCCAGATTTGCGGAATCCACATCTTCGTAAGCTGCAACCAAGTGATATGATGTGTTCTTCGACGCTGCAAAATAATACTTGGTGAGCTTCACCACTTAGAGCGTAGGCATACATATCGATCTAATTTCGTTCCCTGTCGGGCACTGTGCCCTTTCAAGAATTATTCACCTTTACGCGGCTTTATTCCAAGGTTACATTCCCGCTTTAAAGCCCTTGCGCTTGCACAAAATGACATCGAATTGTTCACCTGCGAAATTGGGACATTGATTATATTCAAACGTGTGAAATTCAAAATTTGCAGATGCCCTTTAAGATTCTTGAAACGGTCAACTGGTAAATGCCTGAACTAAACAATATCTCCAACAAGTCTTTTTCTTTCCCTTTAAGCGGTGGAGCCACTTTATATGAGCCTTTTATTCTCAAGACACAAATATGTGCAATGCTCTATTCGCAGCCTAGTCGTTATGCGTTGCTGTATTATTATGTTCTGTTCTAAAAATCACGTTATTATATTAGAAAACTAAGTTTGGTCTCTTGACAAGGCACTTTGAATTACGTAAATGAAGAATACTATACAAGCGTAACAAGATTTTCTGCAACAGAATCTAGCAGCTGTATCTTTTCTCTCATACGTAAAAATTTTTTAGCTCATGGAACGATTTTCTGAATTGTTGCAGCACGCTCGGAGATAAAAAAAGAGGCCTTAAGAGCACACCTTTCTGACGAGAAACGAAATCGAGCCTAACCCCTTGTGTCACGAGAAAAATAACCGAAAATTCAGCCCGTTTCCGTTTAAACGAAATAGCTGATCATAAGAGCGACAAGAACAGTAAACAGTGAAACGAAGAAAAGTATCCGCTCCAAGTGCAACCGGAAAAGATTAACGGCCAATTACTAACGGCTGGACACCCGTAAAAAAAGCACGAAAAGACAGAAGCTATCTGTCTCAGTTCTCCCAACCTGTAGGGGAGTATTTTTCTCCAATATATTTCAAGTTTTCGCGGAGAACTGAGAGGCATAAATAAGTACACGAAGAGAATAAATGCCAAAGAAGCCAGGTATAGATGCCTAAGAGCGACAGATACCATCCACTAAACGGCAATGTATTTCTTCCCACGATCAATGGATCGCCCCGGGGTAACTGAAACAGGAATCCCCGAAACTAGAACAGGAAAAAAAAAAGAAAAGAAAAGATAGCCAGTAAACTAGACGAAGGCACGACAGAGACGGAGAGCGGGGAGGTGAACACGGAGACATGGGAGAAAAGAACCGCAAGAAGTAGTGAAAAAAAAAAAATGAAAGAAAGAGGAGAAGACAAAACTAAACAAATGACTCCGGCGTGTCTCTTCCACCTGCCTCCTTCAACCTCGCAGAGAAACCTCAGCTTTCGTCCCTCCCTGAAGCTGCCGACAAGACCTTCCAGTTTGCGTCCGTCTTCGTCCCTAATAACAGGATCACGCGGAGGCACTGCGCACAGAAGCGAGACAAGCCAAGGTTTAGACTGCCTGAAGATGCATCCTTACCTTGGAGAAAGTGAGGGGAAGGCCAGCATTGCATGCTTTCTGCTGTGGGCGTGCACGCTGCATCGTAATATGTGAGCCGCATTTCTGGCTACTCTAAGAAGGGTACGAGTTTGATGTTTCTCGTAGGTTTGCTGCTGAACATTGGTTAATGGAAAAGACGGTGGCGCCTACGCAATAAAGACACCAGTGCCCATCAGAAGAGCCCCGATTAAGGCCCAGTATGGCTCTGTGAATATTGCTTCTGCCTCAACGCAGTTATTTTGTTTTTAGTAAGAGGATGGTACGCACATCTAGCTATGTTTATATAGGTACATATAACTTAATCTGCTATGCTGACGTACTCATGGTAGTTACGCAAAGGGACGTGCAGTTGTGAAGCAGGTAAGCGAACAAGGAAAGTTAAGTGAATTTTGCAAACACAGCTAAAAGCGCATGAGATTTCCTTTACGGAAGATAAAGGATTCTCGTGCAAGTTATTAGACTTGTTATGAAAACAAATTTTTTATGGGAGAAAGTTAGGTTAAGAGCACTTGCTTTCTTGAGTACAGGCACGAAGAGAATTGTAATATTTTAAAGAGAGAAAACTTAGTAGGCGCCAAGGTGCAATTATGAAGCTCAAAATATATTCTCGGAACGTAAGGAAAGACACTTTCTTGGTCAAACTTGTTGCTTACAGTACACCTCTGTTGGGAACATCATGGACTATATATTTTGCACTAACGTTTTTGGTGCTTTTTCTCGTGGGGTCCAAAACTGATCATAAATAGATCTGATCTTGTGCCTCAGGTAGGTTTAGAGATATGTAGTAACTCTAGTTTCATCAACCCTCACTGTATATCATTAAAATCATTACGGTTGTACACATTACTCTAACGATAACGGTTTTTGCTTAGAGAGAAAGAGTGTCGCGTATATTTAGTTTTAACTATATACACGTCCCAAAGCACCTCAGCCTTATTAAAAGTACTCACCTATTGATTTCTTTTTTGTGTTCTCCTTTTTTTCCTTTGTAGTCGGCGCATAGCGATCAGCGGTTTGCTGCACTTCTTGGCGACAAGAATCCTGCGCCCCTTTTCATCCTGTCAAAGAGTAATTCCCATTTCGTCCCTGATCCTAACCCTCCCCTCTCCCCTTCCTTGTCGCTTTCGTCTGCTGCAAACCCCCAAGGGCTGTGCACCCCGGGAGGTCCACACTTCTCGCACCCCTTGTGACGCCACTCGTCACCGAGCACCTGAACCGCACCCTCACCTATATGCTGGAAATGCAAGCTTTCCCGGATAACGATGATTGGGGTATCGCTCTCCGCGGGCGATACAAATAGCATCCTGCACCGAGGGTGGTCCCTCGCTGCTGTCACTTGCCTCTATAGCGCGCCCGGAGCGGCTGGCCTGTCGGTCGGCGGCGGCAGCAGCGCCAGCTGAGTGCGAGTGTCGTCTGCTTCTATTCCGTGTGCTGCCGAGCTGCCTTTCTGCTTTTTATTCGTTTTTTTTGTGTGCTAGTATTGACAAACTACAAGGGCGATGAACCTCGTTACATTTAGACTGCATCGCAGCGTTAATTAGTTTCGATCCAGAAGATTTTAATACCACCGTGCTCGTGAAAATATCCGCCATCATCCGATACTTGACATGTTATCAAAGGTGCATCATTCATCGAATTAGCAGACTTCCTGATTCACCGCCAAGAGGAGACGCTAGGCCGAAGCGGACCCAGGGCTCGCTAGGCCTAGCCAGCCGTACTTCTGCCACGACATGGAGGGTTCCGCCGCCGCTTCGGTGCATAACACCCAGGTTTCCCCGATGAGCGTACAAGTAGCAGGAAAAGAATTACTCACGAGGAATTTCAACGCTCGCCCGGATGGCTGCACATCAGCCGGCACAAGAGTCGACCACGCCTGCAAGTAACGCCGGATGAGTCGACGTCTCGAATTGATACACCGAGCACTCAGAAAAACCCTAAATTCAGCAAGAGCGTTAAGACCACAGTTATTCGGTCGGCTCGCATGCCCGTCATGCCAGCACAATAAATTAAGATCGTCGTGCGTTCCCGAGGAGGGCTCGATATTTTCAAAGCAGGAGCTGCCTGCGTAACTACTGCTATCATGGTGGCAGCAGGAATTGAGATGCCAGATCGAGCTGTGGATACGGCGTGTCCCAATACATCGCAGAACATTATAGTGGTGAGCACTCTGAGCGAGGAGCGAGCGGAAAAGTATGCTCGAATTTAAGCTTTAATGCCCAAGGCAACACGTACCATGTGAGCGTTTGCGGAACGGCCGCCGACGACACAGTCAAGGGATGGGTGATCAGGGGCATATCGCTCAAAGACAGCGAAGCTAAAATAATGCAGCAGATCGTAACCAAGTATAACCCCTCGCCGCGGGTGCGAAGCGTGTCGGGAATACTGCAACAGTCATCGTAGTGTTCAACGGTGTCATGGTTCCTATATAAGTGCGTTACGGATCCATGCTGTACCCGTGCAGTCTCTACAAGAAGCATATAGAAGTTTCCAAAGTATGCGGCAAGGTCAGCCACAGGCGCGACGTGTGTCCCACAACAAATGCACGTGTTTGCCTTGCATGCGGTGCTTCTAATCCAAGAGAGGGCCACACGTGTGTTCCCAAATGCAAGATCTGCGGTGAGGAACACCTCACCAGGGACCGCGTCTGCAAAGTCAAATACAAGATTCCATACGTCGTGTGCCCGCCGGGGTGGCGCAGTGGTTACGGCGCTCGACTACTGTTCCAAAGGACGCGGGATCGAATCCCGGCCTCGGCGACCGCTTTTCGATGGAGGTGAAAAGCAAGGCGCCCGTGTGCTGTGCGATGTCAGTGCACGTTAAAGAACCCCAAGTGGTCGAAATTTCCGGAGTCCTCCACTACGGCGTCTCTCATAGCCTGAGTTGCTTTGGGACGTTAAACCCCACAAACCAACCAACCAACCATACGTCGTGCGGCGACGGCGATAGGAACGCCGTAACGCCGAAGAACAGCAAACGGGAGCAGTCGAACCCCGTAACGCCGAAGAATATCACAAGCAAACACTTGATTCAAGCTCGTTTTCACGCCTTCGACGCTCTCGCTCGCTCAGTGATTTCCATACCGGATCCCGAAGAGTGTCGCGCAGCGCGTCGCGTGACCGTGACTCATCTCACAGGAACAGACGCTACGCTAAGCGTTCGGGCCCCCGCGATGGAATCAGTTGGGCGGACGCAGCAAAGGGCGAAGTAAAAGCAGGAACTCTAGCTCTAACAGCGCCACTAGTGGCCGAAGCACACAAAGCAACTGGCAGGAATGAACTACCAGCTCCTATTACAAGGCTACAACGCGGTTCCTGACAGTGCCGCCAACGCGACACTGTCAGAAACCACGTTCCGGCTTAGCCAAGAGCTAGCCGATGTCAAGAAAGAACTATACAAGCACAGCGAGCCCAGCCAACCACTGGTCCAGCTCAGTCGCCCGAGTCAGTTACACCAGCCGTTATCCCCGGGAAGAACACCGACACGCCATCACATCAAGGCACACAATCAATGAAAACATTGCAAGACGAGCCCGAGGAGGAGAAAACCACTAACCCAACCACCAAGAAACGAGCACGCACCTCGTCGCGACATCATAAACACCTAACCCAATTGGAAACTCAGCTCGAAACCAAAATTTAAGCGCTCACCAACACCAACGCCAGCATGGCTGCCTTCACCGACCGAGGCATGCCGCGGCTGGAGGAGCTAATCACCACGTTCTACTGAACCATACAGGAGTGCTTCGACTTCATTGAACAAACCCTTAAGCCCATAGTATGCAGCCCCATCTTTGCTGCGCAATTCGCCAAACACAAATATCTCTAAAAACAGACGAAAGCCCCAACTCCATAACAACTATGTCCCGGCGCCAAGCCACAATAGGATCGCTAAAGGGCCTTACGGTCTGGCAGTAGAACTGCCACAGTTACAACAAGAGAGCAGTGCTGCAACAACACATCGCCACGGTAACCAAGAAACCTGACATCATTCTGCTGCAAGAAACGATGACGGCGAACCCAACCATCGCTGGGTATCGCGCTCACGTTAGCCCAGTGGAGGGACGAGGCGTCTGCACATTCGTCCTCAAAGGGGTCACGTTCATTGAACATCAGCTCAGACACGGCCGTAGCAAGGTAGAGTATACCTTCATTGAAATCATCCCAAGCAAACAACGGAAAAGCAGCCTGTTCATCGCTAACATCTGCAGTAACCACAAGCCCCAAACACAGAAATTCAAGACCCTACTACACACAGCCAGCTCCCAAGCCAAAGGCAACATTTTGCTGATTGGAGGATACTTCAAAGCTTCCCATCGAGCGTGGGGTTACGTTAAAGACACGCAAAGGGACGGGACCTACCACAGGATACCCTGGACTACAACTGTACCCTGATCACGGATCCCAATAATCCTATTCGAATCGGCAATTCCGTATCACGAGACACCACACCAGACCTTACATTCCCCAAGAACGACCACACCGGCAAAGTAACATGGCGCGACACGGGCTTTGTCGAGGAGATTGCCATCGCTCTGGCGACCTCGGAGGCCGAGTGTCGCAGCGTGCTCAGCGACTCGAGGAACTCTGTGCGCCACTTTACCAAGGGGCGAGTATGCGCGCCGGCGGCCGTCATCATCGGTAAGCTCCAGCTTCAAGACTGCGGCAACAGTATCCGCATCAAGTGGTTCCCGGTGCACGCGGGAGATTGTGCATCCTCAACGAATCACAGCGAGACAGCCCATTCGGCGGCGCGAGCGCTTACCTTTCGCTCCCCCGAGAGTGACTATTCCGAATGGTGGTTCGAAACAAACTACTGAGTTACCAGTTACGAGGAAGTGACTAAATGTTACCGCCTAACTCGACAGACAATGGCGCCGCCTCACCCGGCAATAGTCGGGAGGAGGCGGTCATCCTAAGGCAAATACAAATCGGATCACTCCTCGCTCCGGCAGTGCTACACGTCCTCCACCCAGACTTCTACACGAGTGATATGTGCAGGGTACCAATGGCACATCGAGTGAGACTCTGCCAGGTTTCCAACCGAAGCTGCAACTAAGACATACCCACCCGAACTTCAAAGGGCTGTGCGAAGTACAGACAAGGACATTGAAATATAGGTCATCCAGCAGGCCCTGGGTGTGTTCGAAAAGCACAAGCCTCACAACCCACCACAAACGGGTCACAATGAAGTAATGCAGAGTAGGGCATAACCCCGGGTCGATGCTTGGCCAGCGCCACGACGCTTTAAGCCGTCGTTTGCCGGCATCTCAATAAAGTTATACATACCTACAGTCTTTGTCAAAAGTGTAAAGCCGAGGGTTTCTGCTTCTGAGCCACTTCGAGCGGCTTGTAGTGCATTTCCAATGTTCCAAATCTCTTGATAGTAAGAAGATATTTTGTGAGAAGGTATTTCGTCCTGCCCTCTCCATTGGGAATGACCTCCGTCCGCTAATGCTAAATCAGCGCCACTACATGGCTCAGAAGCAGACCCCCTGGGCTCTACACTTATGACAAAGGCTGTACATACATACATTGCAGATTCTAAAGAAACATGCGTAAGTAGCACTTCCCTAACACTTCAACCGAAGGGAAGGGCTTTTTTGGAAGAGAGAGGATAACGTATTAGGACTTGCGATGGTACTGTTTGTCGACTTTTCATCTGGCGCTTCCTATAAAAAGAAACGCTTCATGAATAAATATTCCCTTGTGAGCTCAGCGCAATGTGTGATTCTTTTTTATATCTCTAAATAACTCTGTTCTAGCGCAGAATTAAAATAACTCTGCTTGGAGAGTCTCCCATCTCTTGGAGAGCTTGCCACAAACTGCTGTGATCTACGCAGTCAAACGCTTTCGCATAATCAATAAAGCAGAAGTAGATGGGTTTCTAGAACTCTCTTGCTTTTTCCATGATCCAGCGAAGGTTGGCAATTTGATCTCTAGTTCCTCTGCCCTTGCGAAACCAAGCTTGCACGTCCGGAAGCTCCCGATCCACATACTGCTGCAACCTACCTTGGAGGATTTTCAACATCACCTTGATAGCATGCGATCGTGCGGTAGTTGGAACAATTTTTGGCAATGCCTTTCTTTGGAATGGGGATGTAAACTGAACTCCTCCAATCCTGTGGCCACTGCAGGGTAGTCCAAATCTTCTGACATAATGTATACACAATGTTAACAGCCTCATGGTTGAGGTTTTGAAGCAACTCAGCCGGAATGCAATCAATTCCGCTAGCTTTGTTCTTAGCAAGGCTGGCTAAGGCCCATTTAACTTCACTCTTCGGGATGCCCGGCTCGAGATCAGTAATCACAACCGTCTTATGTTGGGTTTGCACATCCGGGTCCTTCTTGTACAGTTCTTCTGTGCATTCCTGCCACTTCTTCCTTATCTCTGAGGCTTCCGTTAGGTCCTTGCCTCGTTTGTCCTTTATCACGCCCAGCTTAGCACAGAAGCTTCCTTTGATATCTTTGATTGTCTTATACAGAGCTCCAGTGTTCCTTAATTGGCTGTTGTCCTCAACTGCTTAGCACTGTATGTTCAGGAAGGCATTCTTATCTCTCCTTGCTATTTTCTGAAAATCCGCATTGAGAACCTTGTATCTTTCTCTTTCCTCCATAACTTTTGCCATCCTCCTTTCCTCAGCTATTTGCAAAGCCTCTTCAGATAACCAGTTTGCTTTCTTGCATTTCTTTTGCTTTGGAATTACCTTAGTAGCAACTTCTTGTACTATATCACGAACATCAGTTCACATCTCTTCAGGCTCTCTGTCTTCTAGATATAATTCTTGAAATAGATTCCTCACTTCGACAGCAAATTCTGATGGAATTTGTTCCAGATCATACCTGAAAAGACTTCTAGTTTTCTGCGTTTTCCTCAATCGAGGCTTAAATTTGGCAACAAGCAGCACTATACAAAAATTGTATTTGAAATGGAGCAGCACTGGAAGGAGATGGAGCAGCACTATACAACAATTTGTATAGTGCTGCTCCATCTCTGCCGGCAAAGAATGTAATCGATCTGATTCTTGTACAGACCGTCCGGTGAAGTCAATGTGTACAGGCGCCTCTTGTGCTGTTGAAAATGAGTATTCGCTATGGTCAGGCTGTTTTCTTGACAAAACTCTACTAGCCTCTGCCCAGCTTCATTTGGCTCACCAAGACCGAACTTGCCTTTAATTCCGGATATTTATTCACTCCCCACCTTAGCATTCCTGTCTCCTATGAGAAAAAGGACGTCTGATGATGGAGTGCGGTCTAAAAGGCATTGCAGGTCAGCATAAAATCTCTCAACGTCAGCTTCTTCAGCAGTAGTGGTCGGTGCATACACTTGGATAACTGTTATGTTGAAAGAGTGACCTTGGATCCGAAGTGAAATCATTCGGTCGTTTTTGGGGTTGTACCTTAGCACTGCTTTGCCCATTCTTCTGTTTAGTATGAGAGCGACCCTATTCCTTCCCCAGGATTCGTGCCCACAATAAAAGGCATAATGGTCGCCGGAATTAAATTCTCCCATTCCGGTCCACTCGAGCTCGCTGATACCCAAGATATTAATGTTCAATCTGTCCATTTCTCGCTTGACGACATCAAGTTTGTCTTGCGTCATATATCTTAAACTTTGAATACTGTATTCGATAGGTTTGAAGGCAGAGCTACTCAAGCTATCCCTATATTTCAGCAGTCTAAATAAAAGAATTTCGAGGTAGACACAAGTGATCTGCAAGCGAAAAATTTCGATGTTCATCTGGCCCACGCAGTCATATATTGCACTGTGGTGCTGCCTCTCAGTCTGGTTACAGTCAGCGGAAAAAAGGCCGGGAGGACAGTTGAACCAATTTCGGTTGATTCTTGTAAGAGGAGGCATCCCTACGTGTAAGGGCGAGTGATGATAACCGGAGGGGAGCAAATGGCATCAATGCATTTGCTTTAACATTCGTGCAGTGTTCAGAAAAGTGCGTCAGAGAAATGACGACCGTAAAGGGACGTAACATGGCAAACTTGCACCGTCAAGAATATGCCAGGAGAACTAGCTAGTTACCTACGCTAGGCTCCAGCCGAACACAAATGGCACCGTCGGAAACCCATACTGAGTTTCGTGGCAACAAGAAAAAAATAACCGGAAAGTCAGGCTGAAATGCTGTTTTTTTTTGCCATGACAGAAACAGGTTGCACCGATGTTTGCCTTAGAGTTTCCACACACTAACGTGCAGGTTACTTTAGTAAATAGCTTGACCCTTTATTTAATGCTTATACATGGTATCCCACAATGCACGAGTAGAATTTGCAATAATGGAGTAATTATACACGTCCGCCCAATCAACCCAAGCGTAACAATACGGCTACAAATGACGCTTTCTGTTGTAGCCGTGTGGCTGCGTTTAAATGCATATAACTAATTAAATAATTCTTTCTTAAAAAGTGCACTCTACCTCGTACTTTATAATAAAGAACTATTTAATTAATGACGTGCGCTAAGCGCAGCCTTATGTCTACAATGGAAAGCTTTCGTATGTAGCTTTTGGTTGCACTCAGATGCACGTTGAATGGGTAGATTATTATCATACAGTGAACACCATTTCGATGATTATCTTAAGCGTTATATTAACACCAATAACTCTTCAAATTTTGGTTAATTCACTCTCGCCCTACATTGCGAACAGTTAACCGTTAACCGTTCTATTTAGCTCGGTTGCTAGAGCGAACACAGTGGAGAGGTGGCGGTCCCGGTTTCAAACCCCCTCGAGGAAGAATGTTTTTTTCTTTTTTTTTTTTCAACTAGTGGGAACTTTACGTGAAAGCTGTGTATTTTTCCTTTATAGTCGTGCGGCTGCGCTTGGGTGGATGCCAATGAGTGATTATTGCCTTATTATGAGCTATATCCTTGACACATAAGGAATGCTCTTTTTCTAGCCACACACGTAGAAGCCAACTATAGACATGGAGAGACAGGTCGTGGTTATATTATCAGAATGACCCGTACTACTCAGGACTCTTAAAACCTCCAGAAATACAAGATCGAGCATCCCATACACCAATTAGTCTTTAAAATTGCGCCAAATTAGGGTGAACAGAAGAGGCTGAATGAGCCTGCTAGCTTATCTGTTTTTTCAGAAGTGCTTGTCTTCAGTTTGACAGAATTCATTATTTCTCGAAACGTTACAGCAGAGTAGTGGCCTCGTAGCCGTTTTTTTCAGCGGTTAGGAATTCAAAATTGCTGACTTGATATGAGACTTAAATTCGGTATGTTTTGAAATATCTATTATCCGTAAAACAAACGCGAATACATTTCAATATCGTCGAAGTCGTTCAAAGTTAAAGGAGAGCATATATAATCAATCTCATATTTAATATCACTGAGAGGTAGATTGAAGAAAACGACACATAAAAAAAATGGTGAAAAATGAAACACAAGTCACATACTGCTACTCAGTGATCATCAAGCGACAAGAAATTAGTTAAATTATTCCTGAGAGAACGGTTGCCACAAATATAACTTACTCTGAGTATACTACAAAACGAATTACAAATAATAATTTACTATGAAATATGAAATAGCAAATCATACTTCACTCTCTGGCCGCGTTTTCATACTAAGCCTCGCGTCATCTGCCTACTGAGGCGACCATATGGCCCAGCGAGATAATTCTGGCACTGCTGTGTCGCAGGTATTTCTAGACACCAGACTCCCTTCCGGTCGCTCATCGACCGTGCGGTACAGCAGCCCGCACAGGAGCCTGTCCACACACACTGCTTGAAGCATAACCCATGTCTCCATCTCAGTCTGACAAGGATAAATGAGAGGAGGTAACATCCAGTAATATCCACGTCGAGCATCGCTATCACAGGACGACGAGACACATACCTCAACCCGCGGCCAACCCCCGTTGACGCTTGTGGACAAGGTAAACCTTCCGAGATTACCGATGCCTTCGCAACACAGGAAGTCCACCGAGCTCTCTTTCGGAGACAGTCTGAGCGGCAAGATGACGAATGCATGTGCTACGGCTGCTCATCTCTGGTCGCTGGAACGCCTGACAGGGTTTTCCAGCAGAAAATTAGCAAGCCACTCGGCTGCAAAAAGTCTAGACTTTCGACGCCTACGTACAGGAACACAGCTCATGCACACTACCCTGCCCGGTTGCCTGCCCTACGTGGTGGAAGCTCCTGTTTCGAAACATGGCCAGACTCACATATATTACCGCTCGAAGATCTCTCATCCGGCAGTTTGTGCAACACAGTGCGTTGCGTAACAAGCAACGCGTTGAACAAGGTACATTCAGAGTAATGCGTGTCCAGGCTTCTCGACAGAGATGTAGATGAGCCCATTGCAAGGACAGCTTTGAATTTTGACTGGAAAGAAGCCTAGAAATTGCTGTAGAGGCCCATCTTGCCGCAACTGCGCTAAAGTGTGGAAAGTATACTTTAGGCATGTTGTGAAGTTTTATAGTGAGAACGAAAAGAGTCAGCAAAATGATGATCTGCTGCCAGAACGACGTTTGCCTTCATTAGAATTCCGCATACATTATTATTATATTTTCGAGACAAACCTTATTACCGAGTATATTGTTAGAGCTGCGATTCGCAAGCTCGATAATATTTGCCCGTATTTATGTAACGATGCTGCTATTCACGCTACGTAACCTGCAGGACCTTCATCCTCCAAGGCGGCTGGCTGTGATATGTCAGTTTTCCAGAACTTTAAATCTTAACGTTAAAGCTGCGTATAAATATTTGAAGCTCTCGTTTTACTTGTATAACATGTGTCATTGCATATGTAGATCACGGTGAGTTCACTTAATGTAATTTATTCACAGAGTTCCCAAGCTTTGTGAAATGAATAGCGTCGGCATCTTCCCAGGCTGCCCCACCGATGGGAATAGGGATCACTTATACACCACTTATAGACCACTTATACACCACTTATAGACCCCTTATACACCACCTATACACCACTTATCCCCCAACTTCGTTGACATAAGAGCATAGCAATAGGGACGCCGTTCTCGCCTTTTCAGTGCACGACATTTCTGAAATGACTCAAATGATACTGAGAAGACGAAGAATATATCTAAAAACGCGCTGACTGCCCAAACCAGCACGAAAAATAAGTGGGGCAGCAAATATTATTACGTACTAGGAAGATGTGACCAGTGGCGCGGGTAAGAGCGCTCGCGCTACGTCGGTCGGCATTCATTAAAAATCGTCTTATTGTCATCTGACATTTCTCTTTGTTACCTTTTCCTATGTTCATCGGCTTGCCGCGTCGTAACAATATCCGCAGAGCAGGTCTGAAATCACCATTCGCCTCTCTTTCACCTCCTTTTTTTTTTCTTTCCCTCTCGGTCCGACCTTTGACACGTGTTTTCTTAGACATAGAGAACAGCAAATCCAACGAGAGAATAACTGTGCGAACGTCTGGATTGAACGCAAACAGCTTGACCAAGTTTCTCGGATGAAGAGAAAGCAAACAGGATGTGCGGGCAAACATAAGCTAGCCTAAGTCATGGCATCCGAGCACGGCAAGTCATGGCCCCAGAGACTGTGCGTGCGTGTGTGCCTGGAGGATGGAAATCGAATTTCCAGGAGCCGCCTATGGCGCCCAGGTCAAGCTCCCGACATACATCGTTTTCGTGCTTGCCCTCGCGGGCCGTTTGTCCGCTCACAGCGCACCAGTGCAGATAATGCAAGAGGATTGAAGCCGAGAACTATCTAAGACTCTGCCACCACTGTCGTCACGAAGCACTGGACGAGAGGCTGTACTCTAAGGTTCTTTCAAAATGGACCCGACGCTCTCAAATACCTTAAACTTTGTTACTCTTGTTCTTCTATCTCTGCTTTTTTTTTTTTCGCCTTTAGGTCTTGTCTCATATACTCCAAATGAAAATGGAAAGGAGAGTTGGTCGTGAGAACTACGGGTTTGTTGAACGCCGGAGTATATAAGACTGAAAGTGCGGAAACAGTGTATGTGCGCGCCGAAAAACTATATTCCGTGTACTTGATGAGTCGCCGTCTGTTAGTGTATTTGGGTTTGCGCACAAATGCGCTTACCCGGCTTGCGGGAAAAGGGGGAATGTCTCGTTCCTGTCTTTTCATGCTTCTTATAGCTTCCTGGTAACATTCAGCTCATCCTGGTTGGTTTTCTGGCTGTGCATTTGCGCTAGGCACCGAGGTAAGAATCACTCAAATAACATCTATGAAAGGAAGCGGACATAAAGACATGAATAAATCAAAAAGATGGTTTCCTGTTTAGGTGCCAATGTTGCCAGCACACAGGCCTTTTCAAAACACTGCGAAAGCATTGACAAATCTACCCATTTTTATTTAGGTTTTTAACTTGTTCATTTCCTCTTATTTTTGAAGCTAACGACCTGTTACCAACGCGTAGGCCGAAGTTTTGCATAGGAGGACTTATTTTATTTTTGCCTTCACCACCTGCTGTTAGAAATATACTTGATGCACTTTAAAATAAATAAGCGGTTGCTAACTTATAACACGAAGTATTTATTCATTGACATCCACCCAAACGCATTAATACGGCTCCGAAGAAAAACACAGCTTTCCAAGAAACATCGTATAGCTAAAGAAACATTCCGGCTCCTGGCTAGCTCAGTTAGTAGAGCGACTGCAGCGGAAAGGCGGTGGTCCCGGGTTCGATCCCCAGACCAGAACGAATTTAACTACGAAGTTACTGAGAAAGCTGTATAGCTATATTTTTCTTTCTAGCCGTATGTCTGCGCTTGAATCGATGTGTATGAGTAACCACTCCCTTGTTACAAATCTACTCCACTTTGAGAGTTTCCGTTAAATTTTAGATTAACATCGCTTCTACTTCGAGTTATTGATCAATCCGCTCGTGCCCTAACATCCGTTGTGCTGACCATCCTGGTTAGCTCAGTTGGTAGAGCGAATGCACCGAAAACGCGGTGGTCCCGGGTTTGATCCCCAGACTAAGAAGAATTTTTGTTCAACTACGAAGTTTCTGAGAAGGCTATAGGTTTCCTTTTTAGCCGTATGGCTGCGCTTGGGTGGATGTCTATAAGTAATTACTCCCGTATATCAAATCTACTCCACCTTTGGGGATTCCCTTAAATATTCGATCGATGTCAGATCATATTCTTCCACAGCCAAAGATAACAGTTCTAGCCCCCCCTCCCCCCCCCCTCCCTCCCTTAATGGTTGCGATCTCTTTACGAAGGAAAAGTCCGTCTACATCTTATCTTGATTACCCTAACCCCTCTAGGCTCGGTTCAGCAAGATGCCCGAACTTCGTATCTGGGAATGCAGGCCTGTAGTGAGGGCAATTAATATACATTTAGCCGACAGTTATCCATACTTGATACAATTACTCGTTGCTAGTTTCTCTTGGAATGCATTCATTGCGGCGGTAATGCTAGCACCGGGGCTGCGCTGTAACATTCAAAATGGGAAGAGTGTGCGGAGCCCGAAAACCGCGACGAGATATTTAAGCATGTCTATTGTATTTAAACTGTGCACCTATAATCAAAACCCACTGTCGCTTTTAATGGCTTCGAGTTAGAGAATACCTTGCACCGAAACTTTAGCAAGTACATTATTATCCCTGCTTTGATGGCGTTGATGTTATGTTTAGTGCGTGTATGAATAAGTGTAAACCATTATACCATGCTACGAATGAGACAGGAGTCAGGCCTTGAGTTGTTCGATAGTAATACTGCTTCCTTAATGTCCTCGGATGGCCCCGAATATCGTGTTTTCTTGGTACTTTTGGCCCAGAAAATTCCTTTCAGCATCGAACATCGAACACGTGGCATTGGTGGGAGGCAATTCTCGTTTCATTTGCGAGTTATACGTTCTCCATATCTGCAGGTGGAGTTTAAGAAGCCATATAAACAGCGTGTGTTATAAACAGTAAAATTACCAGCCTATTTCGGCATGGCCGGCACTACACAGATACGTATGGATACAGAAAAATCAACCAGACACGATCTTAGAAATGCTCAGAACAACACCTATATATACAAATACATATAGGTGGGAAGCTGAAGAAAAAAAAATAGCTGAGGTTTAACGCTGGTTAACCCTAGTTGAATTGCGATAGCAACAGCAGAAGCTTCTTTTGCCTGCTACATTATTCCCCTATCACGCCCTATCAGTGTAAGGTGCTACATTATTGGGGACTCTTAAGCTCATCCTTTAAGAGTATGACGCGATAGCATAAGCTATTAGCCAACGTATAAATGAGAAGGGTTGAAAGCTGCTGAACAGAATGTGGAGCGAAAGCGTTAGCTGCCGGTGACCAAGCGTTCTTCTTCTTCTTCCTACAATAATAACACCGATGTTTGGACCAGTTGGTAATGATCCATATTAAAACCCATTTGCAGCACGAATAAAACGACAGGAAGAAAGCACACACGACAGGACGAATGGGTTTTAATATGGATTCTCCTTCCTCTTCTTGTTTTTCTTCTTCTTCATCCTCTTCTTATTTTTCTTTCTCCTCCTCCTCTTGTTTTTCTTCGCGGCTGTTCAAGGTCAACCGGGCGACCGGCCGTGAGCTACGCGACAGCTCGAAATCTGGAGCAGTATTGCTATCGCAATAAAAGGAAGTTGGTTTGTTTTGAGGACGTAAGTTGCAAAAACTTGGCAAAATATCCAAGACAGAAACACAAGCGCACATCAAGGTAGATCTTGAAAAAGTAGTACACCAATTAACTACTACCTGAAGCAAACTGCTCTGCTACTCTGATAGCCCAGAAGCCCAATGTTCTCGTAAAAGCGAACATTCCGCATTCCAAGTACAGAGAGGTGACATGTTGCCGAAATTCAGTAAGAAACAGAAACACAACTTGCATGCAGCATAAGATGTATGTGAAACCATGTGAAAGGCAGCATGAATGGCTACGAACAATATGTCGTTGGTCTCATCAAGCTACAAACTTCGCTTTTTTGAAGCGAGAACTTCATTCACTACGCTAGGTAGTTCGAGCCATCAGGTATACATGGTTTTCACCTTCAAGTGACCTTGACAGATACTGCGCCTTTCGTTTCTTATAAACCAATTTACAATGGAAACAAAACCTTCACTGAGCTATAGGTATACTGTCTATACCTTCATGTGCATTGCCATTCAAAATTGTATATATCACATCACGAACTGCCCAAATTTCATTCTGTATGTAAATACTGATCTGTGATGTATTTGTTCGTTAGGATGTATTTTATGTACACTTTTCATTGTTGTTAAGCGTGTGAAATTCCTGTTTTGGTCATTTGTCGCCGCTCATGTGAATGTCTAAGGTGAATGTCTCATGTCTAATAAAACTTTTTCTAAACAACATCGCACCGGATCCAAAGAGTGCCCCGTGAGACTGAAAAAAGCAAGACCAAAGCTCAGCGGGGAAAGAGGGCGAGGTGGCCAACGCGGGCGACCACGCAAGCGATGGTTCAGCTCAGAAGGAGAGACCTCGAGGAGCCGATCAAGGTCCAATTCCTTCCCACCTCTGTCGCCGGCCGATTCACAGGAGGGGAACAAACAAGAAAAGCAGAAAAAGAAGCTTTCCCAGAAAGGCGGCAGCAAGGTAAGCTGGGCATCCACCATTGATCCGCACTCGGTAGAAAATAGTAACACAAACAATACAAACAACAAAAATATTCCTGTCAAAGAAGCTAAAGACGCGAGCAGTGATGCACTCAGACGCGAGCTTGAACTCGCTCGACTCAAACAAAATGAGCTCGAACGCAAGGTTGAGGAACTAACAAAAACACTAAAGGCACAACAGCGGGAGCTTGAAATCACTAGAGCCTTTCCAAAACAGCCACAAGCATCCAACAATGGAGAACTTGAAACACGAATGCAATAGATGATGCAGCAGATGATGCAGGATATGATGCGGCAAATCCAATCTCAAATGCAACAGATGCAAGCACAATTTCAGGGGCAGATCTCAGAAATCAAAAGTGCTTTTCGAAAACAAAGACATAACGAAAACATTAGGGAAAGAGCGTACAACCGTCCAGCGTTAACGGCGTTCGCTGTCGAACAAGGCAACAGCACGAACACGTAAACATGACCAAGACGCGTCAGCAAGACCAAGAAAACTTAGAAATTTGGCAATGGAACTGCAGAGGCTACCGCAAAAAACAGGCCCTACTAAAACAATACATAAACACACAGCTTACACCCCCCGACGTGATTGAGCTCCAAGAGACTGGAACCAGGCCCTCTTTACAGGGGTACGATGTTTACGAGAGCCAAAACGGAGGTAAAGCAGCCGTTCTAGTCATCAAAGCCATCACCGCAATCAGGCACGATACCATCGCCGACACGGACATCGAGCACGCGCTTGTCGAAATCATTTCGAAAAAGCGAAAGGGAAGGAGCACATTCGTACTAAACGTGTACAGCCCGCCAAGACAAAGAAAAGCCAAATTCTTCGAACTCTTCCACGGAGCGCACAAGGTGGCAAAAGAAAATGCACTCATTATCGTGGGAGATTTCAACGCCATGGACACGAGTTGGGGATACCGGAAACAAGATATCAAGGGAAGAACATTAGCGGACGTAGCCGAATATTTTGGCTGTAAGGTAATCACAGATCCCGCGACCCCCACGAGAATCGGTAATAGTGTGAGCACGGACACTTGCCCGGACCTCACGTTCGTAAGGAAGAGCAAGGAGTCACAGTGGGAAAACATGATGGAAAACCAAGGTAGCGATCACTTTATCCTCCGGACGCGAATAGCATCGGAAAGGGTAAGATGCCGGATCGGACAAGCAAAACTCACGGACTGGAACGCGTTCCGCGGGGCTTGCAAAAAATCTGAAGGCGGCATTCAATCACTAGAAGACTGGAGCGGCATGTCGACAGAAACGCGAGACAAATGCACAAAAAGTGTAAGACGAACAACAACAACGCCCGAAGTAGACGGGCACCTTCTGCGACTATGGGAAGCCAGACGCTGTCTCACCAAAAGATGGCGGAAGCAAAAACACAACAGGAAACTAAAACTAAAGATAGCAGAAGTTACGGCAAAAGCTGAAGAATACGCAGCTCAACTCGCGAGACAAAATTGGGAACAATTCAGCGACTCGCTTAAGGGAACCTTAGGTACGGCCAGAACCTGGAATCTCCTAAGAGCACTAATCGATCCGGCCAAAACAAAATCAGAAAACAATAAAAGCATCCACAGATTCATCCACTCCTTCGAGGGTTCGGACACCGACCTTTTAGAGAAGGCACGAAAAAAATGTTTCGGTGATCGCAACCCCTCACGATACCAAGGAAACTATCTCGGAGCCGAAAACGAGAGACTCGACTGCCCAACAACTGTGGAAGAAGTTTATGCGGCCATGAGGAATACGACCAGAAACACGGCAGCAGGAGCCGACAGAATCGACAATGCCCTGATCCGAAACCTGAGTGACGACCTCATACAAGAGCTCGTAAGTTTTCTAAACAAACACTGGGAGGCGGAGACGGTTCCCGAAGACTGGAAACACGCCGAAGTAATTATGATACCTAAACCTGGCAAACAGCTCCAAATTGAAAATCTCAGGCCCATATTGCTCACGTCGTGCCTCGGCAAGCTTTACGAGCGGGTGGTGATGATCAGACTGCAAAATTTCATGGAAGATAATGAACATGTACCCCATACCATGTTCGGCTTCAGAGCAAAACTCTCGACGCAGGACGTGCTGCTTCAAATACAAGAAGATGTGCTCCGCAACGTACCCCGAACAGGTGAAAATGTCATAATTACCCTTGACATCAAGAGAGCATTTGATAACTTCAGTCACGAAGCGATCCTTAGAGGCCTAGACGACCTGGACTGCGGACGCAGAATCCACGGGTACGTCAAAGCCTTCCTGTCAGATAGAACTGCCACCATCGGCATGGGAGACCTTCGATCGAACAAAATTCACGCGCCAAACAAAAGAACACCACAAGGATCAGTCATCTCACCTATCCTCTTCAATATAGCTATGATAGGTCTAGCACGAAAACTAGAGAAGATCGAACGCATCAGGCACGCCATGTATGCAGACGACATAACAGTCTGGACGAACACCGGTTCCCTCGGGGAGAAGGAAGAAAAACTACAGGAAGCGGCCTCCTGTGTACAGAAATACCTCGGAGAAAGAGGACTCGCATGCTCGACGGAGAAATCGAAACTGCTTCGAGTGTGGAGAGGCAAACAAAACCGGACCGTCCCAACCAGTGAGAACCTGAAACTCAACATCTACCTGGAAGGAATGCCCATCCCTGAAAAGACAAAAATAAGAATATTAGGTATGTGGGTTCAATCGAACCAACGCAGTAGTCACACTTTTACCATGCTCAAAACAACAACGCTACAAGTGACACGCATGATCACCCGCATCACCAACAGGCGGCATGGCATGCGCGAAGAGGACACACTAAAACTAGTTAGAAACCTGGTAGTGAGCCGAATTATGCACAGCCTGCCCTACCAGTGCCTCAACAAGAGTGAAATACAACAACCTGATGCCCTGCTACGCAAAGCGTATAAGACGGCGCTCCGATTACCGCGCAACACGTCTACAGAAAAGCTCATGGCGCTTGGATTGCAAAACACATTCGAAGAACTACGCGAGGCGCAGCTTGAGTCGCAAAAACTCAGGCTGCTGCAGACAACGACTGGAAGAGCGCTCTTACAGAGACTCGGATACTGTGAGCAGATGCGAGAAATAGCGAGGACGGTAATGACCCCCGACGAACTTCACAAGTCCCTCAAGGTAGCTCCAATCCCGAGAAACATGGACCCTAACCTCCACCAAGGTAGAAGAGAAGCAAGGGCCAATTTTATTCAAAAAACATACGCTCCTGAAGACACGACTGTGTATGCAGACGAGTCCTCGAGAGGAGGACAGAACAAAATTGCAGTGGCCACGGTGGTCAATTCGTCTCTACGCGAAGTGACCAGCGCCTCTATCCGACACTGCACAGCAGCAGAGGCCGAGGAAGTAGCCATTTCTCTAGCGGTGGTGGAGGGCTATAGAGCTGGGCGGTCGCTAACGATACTCACGGACTCTCAAACAGCCTGTCGAAATTTCATGAATGGTAGGATTGGTCGTCACGCGCTTCGTATACTCCTCGAAGCGAGCGACAGAATTAAAAACCACGAAGAAAACAAGACCAGACACAAAATTATATGGGTACCGGGGCACATGGGGGTGGCAGGGAACGAAGAGGCTGACAGGATAGCTCGAGCATACACTACTTTCCGAGCATCCGACGGGTCCGCGGAACTTTTGCCAGCACCCAAGGCATACTCGGCCATACTAGAAAACTATAGAGGAAGAAGAATACGATATCCCCCACCGCACAGTTCTCTCACCAGCTAGGAAACTGTCATATGGAGACAATTACAGACGGGTTCATACCGAAACCTACACATGCTAAACAAAATGCACCCTATACGCTGACAGATGTCCGTGGTGCTATGAAAAACCAACACTATATCACATCACATGGGCATGTCAAAACATAGATGTGGTCCCCAAAATTCGAAACCCGAGTGCGGAGCAATGGGAGACTCTGCTGTCCAGCGACCGCTGCCAAGACCAGCAAGGTCTGGTACAGCGAGCCCAATGGGCGGCAGCAGCCAGCGGAGCCCTGGACTGGGGGCAACCGACCATTGTAAAAAAGTGGACGAAGTCGACGGAGAAGACTCTTGTGGATACAACAAGCAGACATCTCTGGAAGACGTCCAAAAACCGCCAAATAATATAGGACTAAATAAAGTTTTTCCTCCTCCTCCTCCTAAACACATAGGTATAGCAGGCCTTCGTGTGACACTAAATTTGCCTTTCAAATGACCTTGGCCTAATTAGGTGTGGGTTTCCACGCTTTCGTGGTATTCATCCAAATGTATACTGTGCCTTCCTTGCCCCAAAACCTTACTCCAACCTTCCCGACCGCGGCGGCTGCGTTTCGATGGAGGCGAAACGAAGTGGCGTCCGTGTGCTGTGCGATGTCAGCGCACGTTAAAGATCCCCAGGTGGTCGAAGTTACTCCGTAGCCCTCCACTACGGCTCCCCTTTCTCTCTTTACACTTTCACTCCCACCTTCCCTTCCCTTACGGCGCGGTTCGGGTGTCCACAGAGCAAGTGTGACAGTTACTGTGCCTTTCCCTTCCTGTGAACCAATTTATTATTTATTTAACCTTCCTCCCCACTCTTACGGTACGGTTCAGGCGTCCACAGAAACAAGTGAGACAGATACAGCGCCTTTCCCTTCCTGTGAACCAATTAGTAGTAGTGACAGATACTGCGCCTTTCCTTTTCAGTGAACCAACTATTAATAAACGAAGAGGCATTCCGGGGTCGACCCTGACAGCCGCAGGCTGTGTTTCTATGGCGGCGAAATAAAGAGGAGTCCGTGTGCTGTGGGATGTCAGCGTACGTCAAACACCCTCAGGTGATCGAAATTACTCCGAAGCCTTCCACTCTTTCTTTCTTTCTTTCTTTCTTTCTTTCTTTCTTTCTTTCTTTCTTTCTTTTCTTTCTTTCTTTCTTTCTTTCTTTCTTTCTTTCTTTCTTTCTTTCTTTCTTTCTTTCTTTCTTTCTTTCTTTCTTTCTTTCTTTCTTTCTTTCTTTCTTTCTTTCTTTCTTTCTTTCTTTACGGCGTTCATCAGGCGCCCGCAGAAACAAGCGTGACAGATATCGCGCCTTATCCTTCCTGAGAACCAGTTAATATTTTTTACAAAATTTTGAAGAAACCGCGGACTGAAAAGCGGGTGTCAAACAGGCTATCGGTGCAACACTTACAGCTTTCTCTCTATCACTAGGTTGAAGCCATGCTAAAACCCCTGCAATTTTTTTGGTTAGAGTTACGTGAAATACCTTGTATACTGTAAACAATGTGCATAACGGCAGCACGTGACTTTCAAGCGTGAGCTACTGGCTGCCCTGAAACAAGCGTCGCGCAATCGGACGTAGTCCAGTTATTCAATCCCTTTCGTTGTCAGTCCTTAAAAACCCGATAAACCGTCAGTTCAATATATATATATATATATACATATACATACACACACAACTGGTGCCACGTAAGTGTCTCACTCAACGTTCTTAGATCTACCTAAGAACGTTGGTGTCCCTTGAGCCGACCGCACAATACTAGGCGACGAAAGTCTGACACCTGTGCAACACCGCCGTTGTACAAAAGTAGAATTAGTCAAAATTCTTTCTATTTTAATAACTATGCTAACTCTTCGGTGGTTAAGAAAGAATTCGTGTCAACAGGAACAACTCCATCGTCGAAAACTTGAACGTCACTTTACTCACACTTTTAATTCGGCTCCCGTCTACTGTGCCCTCCCTCGTTCTTTCATACTTGCTCCAAAACAGTAATCACTGATTTACCGTTGCACTGAACGGGCTCCCCCAGCCTGTTTCTGCAGATGGGGCTGGGTAGGTAGGTCACCGCCGATTGCGGCGGGGGCTAGCCTGCCACCGATTTTTACCTGTTGTAGGCCGTCATTGCACCCGCCACTTCTTCGGTGGTGGATCACGGCTGTAGTTTCCGGCTCGCGTCTCTCTCTCTCCCTCTTCGTTTCCCTTTATTCTCTATTTTCTCTTCTGTCCGCTTGATGCAGCGGAACCCGACCTCGGCAGCTGCGTTTCGATGGAGGCGAAACGAAGAGGCGTCGTCTGCTGTGCGATGTCAGCGCACGCTAAAGAACCCCAGGAGGTCGAAATTACTCCGTAGCCCTCCACTACGGCTCCTATTTCTCTCTTTCCACTTTCACTCCCATCTTCCTCTCTTCCCTTACAGCGGTGTTGCGGTGTCCATAGAAATCAAGTGAGACAGTTACCTCGCCTTTCCCTTCCTATAAATAAATAAATCAGGTGGCTCAGCTACAGAGCCAGTAGCAGACCCGTGCATTTTCCTTTCCTTCTTCTTACAGCCACATTAACAACAACTGGTTTTTCTGTAAGAAATCGCCAACATCAGTTTGTTTTTGTCTGATTTGTGCTTCTTTTCTTTCCTGAATGATATCCTTCATGTCAGACTTATGCAATATAGCTCTGTTTTGTTTTTATATACTCTTGCCTTTTCCCCGGTGAACTATGGCAAAACGCAGCATTAATCTGGCCGACCTGAAGATGTTTCCTTCTTTCTCTCACACCATTTTCTTATGTTTTGTGCTAAGAAGGACAGTTCTGCTCACTTCTTTACATCCTTTACGACTTTGTCCGTACTCATAATTACCTTTGATAAATTAAACGAAATGAACTCATCAGTGAGTATATATGCTTACGGACGTGGTAAACATAATCGTGAAACCTTCCGTTAGCCGCATGTATGAAGGCTTTCCGTTATGCTTGCGTCGTCACCCTCATCTCCTATTACTTAAAAGCGTACCGCAGTGTTGCCAAACGTGTAAGCGGCTATGCCGATCCAGCGATGGCTTCGCAAGCTATTCATTGCAGCGATCTTTGTGACATGTCGCTGCCAAGTTTAAGCCGATAACGAATGGGACATGAGACTAAAACAGAGTTCAGGAAAAACTCGAATCTTTATAGCATGCGAACAGCTTCGTCTATTTGTTAGCCCTTACTCTTTATTAGGTTGGCCATCTCAAACTGGCTGAATGACTAATCAAGTAGGACCTATGTTTGTCATATGATCGTGCCATTTCTGCGGATTACATAGTCATAATTTTTATTTCCTTCGGAAGCCCTTCGTTAGCGCTTTCCACAGGTAATAGTATTTAAAAAAAAAAACTGGTCTTTCCATCAGCAGAAAATAGAGAAAACTGCAAGTGCAGAAAGCAGGAGTTAAGTTTTCTCTGCTCATTTCTAGGATAATTCGTGCTCTCTGAATTGAATCAAAAAGGCTTAGTAGGAGCATCGTGCAAATATCAGTTTATAATGTTTATCTCTACTTCCGTGGCAATCATTACCATAAGAGTCGTTCTATTGCTTCGACTGGAATCCATCCAAATTCGGCTAATGGCTTAGGCTATACTGGCCAGCTCAGACCCGTTAACGCAAGTTCGGGCTACTGAGTGGGCTCATAAGGCTGCCGAGAGCCCCAAACTTGAGGCCATCTAACTGTAGTGCCCACAAATCGCTATTTGCTGACAATAAATATTTTCCAATCTAAAATCCCTCAAGAACATGTCAACAGCGACCACGCAATTTAGACGGCCTTGAGAATGAACTTCTCCTGGGGTGTGCATGCAGTAAGTCTCGCACAGAAGACCTTTTTTTGTCAAGGAAACAACACATACATTTTCGAGTTGTTATTTTGCTTTTATGCAAAAAGACAATCTATGGTGGTGTTCTTCCAAATACTTCACGGACCTAGTTCTAAATCTGCGCTGCAGAAATTAGCTCAGAAAGTACTCACGTCTTGAGCACAACTGGATGACAGTAAAAGTAAAAAAAAAAAAAAAAAAAAACAATACAAGGGTTCAACGCTGCTAAACCAAATATTGAGCGAAAGCATTAGCTGCGGGTGACCGAGCGTTCTTCTTCTTTTTTTCTTCTTCCTCAGCCCACATATAAAACCCCGTTTTAACCAACCCATATGAACGTGACTTAGTGGCCTATAGGGGTAACGTGAATGCCAGGGTCTTAGCAGGCTGATTCTGACATAACCGTCCCATGTGAAACGAGAGACCCAAGTTGGCAGCTCCTGCCAGCCCATGTGTCACGTGGGACGTCACAGCGTCACGTGGGTAAGACGTGGCTACCGGCCGCGCTAAGCTGATGGCTCGAAACCTAGAGTATAGTATTGCTTTAGAAATAGATTGTTTTCTTCGATGCATGCACTGTATGCATATCCAAGTAGGGTATCCGGGTAAGTAAGCCTAACCCATTCTGAATAACAGTTCTAAAAGGCCTAACTCTTCACTTAAGTCTGTATATAATCGGTAGCCTGATTCCACCCGCTGCTGTGCAAAGGCATCTCGCATATTCTTCCAGCTACTCCGCGATCCAGGCTAAGCGGCCCCCACTTCATTGCCGCGAACTTCGTAATCTAATTCGCGCTCCTAACCTTCTGACGCCCTCCTGCTACGTTTGAATTCTCATGATATCCACCTTTAGCGCCCACCGCGGCTATCTTGCTTTCGCATAATAAACCCTCCCCATGCCGGGTTTGTTGTTTCATTTCGACGAAAACTGAATTAAAACGCGCAATTGTTCTCGACTCATTTTGCACGCCTCCAGTGAAATTATGTTACATCTAATCATCATCATCATCATCATCATCATCATCATCATCATCAGTTCTTAACGCTTAAAGGTCCTGTTAGGGACATTATCTGAAGGAAAGGGGTAGGATATAGGGGTATTCAGCAGCCGTACATAAGTATAAATATAGAGATTAAGGCGCAGAATAAGAGTATCAAATTCAGGTAGTAAAGCCCTGACAGAATAATGTAAAAATAGGCAACAAGACCGATTCCAAAAATGCAAGTCTAGAGATATACGAGCGCAAATTTTAAAAATTAAAATAAATCAGTGTTCTGCCAGTCGCCTTGTTTTCGTGAGAAATGTTGGAATACCGCTTTTTTTCTTCTTTAAGAAGAGCTAAAGAATTCACATCCAAAAGCCGCTATAAAAAGCCCCATTCCTCTGCGCTATAGCGATCAACTGCAGCTAGTGAAAACGTCAGCTTGATAAACTTCACGCGGAAAGAGAGCAGAAACCGAGAAAGAAAATGAGACTGTTCCAGGAAGTAGACAGGACGTGAACGTGCCGATTAAAAGAACGCCAGTCTCGGAAAGAGTGTGCCGGCAGAAGAGGGGGGTGTGCATACAGTGCCGTAGTGCATCCGTATATAAGGAAGAACAAATCGTAAAACAAGGGCCCATGTCGATATCTGGCCGCAGCGTCTTAGACCCCTGTCAAGCACGCAAAATAAAGTGCACTTACGGCGAGTGTCACTTACGAAAAGTGCACTTTACCACTGCTAAACGGCGTAACATAAGTGCACTTGCCAAAGTGTGCACTCAGGTCGGAGTGCGTTCGCAAAACAGACTTTGAGGGCTAAGTGCGTAGCCTCGTCGGCAGAAAATTCTTCGTCACAAATGTATTATGTAATAAGATATGTATACAAGTTTATTTTACGTGTTTTGTGCATATTTTCATTTGAGGAAGTGTGTTATAATAGCGACTAGCTAAATATCACATAACAAAAACGTCATGTAACCGCGTACGCAACTTCCACATTAAGCTTGGTGCGCCACTGCGGGGACGCCATTTTCAGTTACGGGGCAGTTGTTATTGTTCATGGTTTTTGTTGATAGAGGGTCTCCGAATCATGGCCTGGTGTCAAAGTTTAAGCATTTTATGAGTGTTTTACTACTTTAAAAAGCAGTTCTCTGAACTTCGCGCTTGGAGGCTCCAATTTATTTTTTAAAACATATTTTTCAGTTGCCAGTTTCGTACCAACGAGGGCTTATGCGAGTGCACTCGGCTTTCCCATTTAGCACTGCGTACCGTAAAGTCCCTTTCGAGCTGCGAAGTGCACTCCGCGTAAGTGCACTTTAACTTGCACGCTTGACTGGGGTATTAGAGAGGCGTCTTGGACAGGATTAGACCCGGCGGACATGTTCATCTGTGTGCCTTTAGTTTTAGCATTTCTACCTCCGCAATTTATTCTGCCATCGCGTGGGTCACTGTGACAGGCTTAATTAAATGGTCCGGCACAGATCCCTCGATGCACACAAAGAAGGAGACTGGTATGTGACAACGGCCAAGAATTACTCTCGAGGTATGCATGCCACATATTGTACACCCACGCGTGCCTAATATGGCGCTGACCTCTAGGACTTAGTTTAGCGCAGCCCCTATAGCTCTTTCTCATCCCCCCCCCCCTTTTTTTTTTCTAATGCGGTCTTCAAATTAAGCGCTATCTGCGATAAATAATCTCCGAAATTCTCCTGTATGCAAAACTCTGAAAGGTCGATTCGCGCGGCACCTGATTAATGAGCTAATACGCTTTATCTAGTTTTGGAAACGAGATCTCAATAGTTAGGGATCGATGGCTGATTCATAAGGGGCACACAAAGCTCGCAAATACGGGCTGTAATATTGGAAAGCTCGCTCATGCGTGCGTCAATAAGTGTGCTGAGAAATGATCTCCAACCCGCGAGCCATTAGTGAAGTAAAGGGCACTGGACTGCGAATAAACTTCAAAGAGGACACAATTTCTGTCGGACGGGTACATTATTGAGCGCAGGGGTTAAATAGCCTAGCAGAGTACGGAGGTCCAGACTGGAGGAGCAGGCAAAGGTTTGGCGCAATGAAAACCTGAAATTGCTGGGAGGAGTTGTGCATTGCTCATCTCCTCCAAACATATCGTGTCGAATATATATATATATATATATATATATATATATATATATATATATATATATATATATATATATATATATATATATATATATATATATATATATATATATATATATATATATTGTGAGCACTGTGTGGCGCTTCTTCTTCCACACGGCTGAACGTGCTGCAGCCACCGTAGTGCTGCTTCATCTTCATCCTGCTCCCTCTTGTAGATACCCATCGTCATCGCGGAGTGTGTTTGGCTGCAGTGTGCGACCAAGGCTTCAGGTCTGCAATAAAGCCTGATTCCCCAAGTCCGACCTTCGCGTTACCTTACACGTGGTGGAGGTGCGCCTTGATTTCCCCGCTGCTTCGTCACCTGCATCCACCTGGAGCTTCGTTCTGGCCGCCGTTTGACCCCGACCACCATCGTCATGACTCAAGAGGGCCACTCCGCTACTTCGGCTTCTACCAACTCGACTCCAGCTCCCCTTGCCACTTGGACTGTCAGCAGCCTTCAGCGCGACCCGCAGATGTTCGCCGGTCTCCGAGGCGACGACGCTGATGACTGGCTCGACAGCTACGACCGGGTCAGTGCTTTCAACCGGTGGGACGATTCGCTTAAACTAATTAATGTGTCCTTTTATTTGACGGATGTGGCCAAAACGTGGTTCCTAAATCATGAATCGACGATTCCTGACTGGGCTACCTTTAAACAAAAGTTACGCCAGATTTTCTGCGCTCCTACTGTTCGCACGGAGTCCGCCAAGAAGAAGCTAGAAGCCCGACTTCAGCGGTCCAATGAGACCTATACCTCTTATATCGAAGATGTTCTAGCACTTTGTCGGCGCATAAATGACACCATGTCAGAGGCCGAGCGGGTTCGGCACGTCCTTAAAGGTATTGGGCCACTCGCCTATAACGCCCTGGCCGTGCAGAACCCTACCACAATTGACGCCATCATATCGACCTGTCAACGCCTTGACGAACTACAGTCAATACGCCTGCAGCCTGATCCCACTTCATTTGGTTTCACTGCCGAAGCTGACCTCCGTGCTCTTATTCGCGGATTAATTCGTGAAGAGCTCTCGGCTCAAGGTAATTTGTGCCGCCCTGCATCTGAGCCACATCCTTCAAGTGCCGGCCTGCGTAGCATTGTCAAAGAAGAGCTGGCCTCAATGACCTATTGCCCGCCAACATCGGTCGCTCCTACCATCTGTCAGGCGCCAACGTACGCCCAGGTCACATCCTTGCCGCCTGCAGTTGGAGCGCCTACGCCACCGGCGCCTACCACTGCTCATGTCGCTGCATTGGCACCACCTGCCGCGGCGCCGACATACTACCCTAACTGGCGCCCAGCCCGCCCTGTTTGTTATTACTGCGGGTACCGAGGCCATATTTCCCGCTTCTGCCGTCGCAGGCTCCAGAATGAACGCCGCGGCTACGAATCATTTGAAGCAGACTACCCTCCTCGCTTTTCCGGCTCTAACCACCGTTCATTCCCTGATTATCCCCGACGTTCATCACCCCCGCCAGAAAGCCCCGCTCCGCCTGCTGGTTACAGGCCTTCAAGACGCCGTTCTACTTCGCCTTTTCGCCGCTCAACCTCGCCTCTCCGTCAAGCTTCTCTGACGACCCCCCGCTTGTCGGAAAACTGACCACTGCAGTTTTAGGAGGGAAAACTGCACTCTTCGACCATCCCAAAAATCCTCCGGAACGTCCCTGGAATATTATTTTAGTGCGGGTTGAAGGTTTGTCTGTTGAGGCTTTGGTTGACACGGGCGCCGCTGTTTCTGTGATACACACTGACTTGTGCTCCCGCTTGCGAAAAGTGAAAACGCCTTATGATGGACCTGAACTCCGTGGAGCTAATGGTGCAATAATTCGGCCTTCTGCTAAGTGTACTGTGCGAGTTTTTGTTGATGGTGTCCGCCGCCATGTACAATTTGCCGTGATGTCACCCTGCGCTCACCCAATTATTTTAGGCTGGGATTTTCTGTCTGCCGCATCAGCCAGCATTTCGTGTCGCGACAGGGTCATTTACATGACCGAGAGCGATCCGTCTTCTGAACCTCCCGAGCCCCGTTATCGCCTACTTGCCGCTACTGACTCAGTGTTGCCCCCTGGATGCGAACAACTTGTTGCGCTTACTGCTACTGACATTGATAACGGAGATGTGCTAATCGTGCCTTCTGATCGCCATCTGACCCGTGGAATCGCGCTACCACCAAGTCTTGTTCGGTTTGAGCATGGCACAGCGCTTGTCGCTGCTTCGAACACTTCGCCAGAGCCCATTGTGCTGACTAAAGGGACATGTTTTCCTTGTGCCCTGGACATTCACCCGGTGTCCCTCACCACCCTTACCGCCCCCTCTTCCTCACCAGCAGCTTCTTCTGATGCTTCTCTCTGTGTTCTCTTTGGCACCATCAATCCCGACCTTCCTGCGACTCACCGCCAAGCTTTGCAGGAATTACTTCGAAAACACCAAGCCTCCTTTGATGTCACTTCTCCGAACCTTGGGCCGAACGTCTTCTGCACAGCACCGCATTATTACAGAAGGTACTTCTATTGTTAGCCGCCGCCCTTATCGTGTTTCCTTATCAGAACGTAAAATCATAGAAGATAATGTGAATGATATGCTCCGACGAGACATTATTCGGCCATCAGCTAGCCCCTGGTCATCTCCGGTCGTCTTGGTCAAAAAAAAGGATGGCTCCGTGCGTTTTTGCGTTGATTACCGCGCACTTAACAAAGTCACTCGCAAAGACGTTTACCCTATGCCACGAATTGACGACTCCCTCGACTGTCTTCAGGGCGCCGAATATTTCTCCACTTTGGATTTGCGTTCCGGTTACTGGCAGATACCGATGCACGAAGCCGACAAAGAAAAAACCGCATTCGCTACTCCCGATGGGCTTTACGAATTCAATGTCATGCCTTTTGGACTTTGTAATGCCCCCGCTACGTTTGAGCGCATGATTGACACTGTTCTTAGAGGACTTAAGTGGAAAACATGCTTGTGCTACCTGGACGACATAGTTATCTTCTCTGCGACTTTTTCTGATCATTTATGCCGCCTTGATCAAGTATTAACGTGCCTAGCATCCGCCGGTCTCCAGCTGAACACAAAAAAGTGTAATTTCGCCAAGAAAGAAATCAAGATCCTGGGCCACCTCGTCAGCCGCGATGGCATTCGACCCGACCCTGACAAGCTTGCTGCAGTTTTGAACTTTGCACGCCCTCAACGGACTAAGGAACTACGCAGTTTCCTTGGCCTGTCTTCGTACTTTCGCCGTTTCATTCGCAATTTCGCTACCATTGCTGCACCGCTCCACCGCCTCCTTACCGACAGTACTACTTTCAATTGGTCCGAAGAATGCGAAAAAGCTTTCCAAACCCTAAAGAATGCCCTCACTTCGGACCCTGTTCTCGCTCACTTCGACGACACTGCTGCTACCATTCTCCACACCGATGCCAGCGGCCTCGGTATCGGCGCCGTACTTCTGCAACGTGACACCGCTTCTCGGGAAAAAGTAATTGCGTTTGCCAGTCGAACTCTAACACCAGCGGAACGCAACTACACTATCACAGAGCAAGAGTGCCTCGCCGTCGTTTGGGCAGTTCAGAAATTCCGCCCCTACCTCTACGGCCGCCATTTCACGATCGTTACCGATCACCACGCTCTGTGCTGGTTATCAACCCTCAAAAATTTGACTGGACGCCTTGGCCGTTGGATTCTGCGTTTGCAGGAATACCACTTCGATGTCATATTCAAATCAGGTCGCAAACATCGAGATGCCGATGCTCTTTCCCGCTGCCCGCTCCCAGAATCACCACCTAGTGCTTCTTCGCGCCTTCCTGCGTGCACCCTCGGCGTCGCAATGTCGTCCAGAGCTCCAAACATCCCCTGTGCTACTCCTGCCGCTGCTCCAGATCGGTACGCCATTATTTCACACCAGCAAGCCGATCCCTACTGTCTTTCCCTAATCAACCTTCTCACCGGTGCTTCTCACCCTCCTACCGCTAGGATGCGCAGACAACTCCAAAATTTCAAACTTGACAACGGCGTGCTGTCCCGTTATATTTATTGCTCTGAAGGCACCCGTTGGGTCCCCGTTATTCCGAAAGCGCTTCGCACCCGTATCCTGGCGGCTTTCCACGATGATGCTACAGCCGGTCACTTAGGCTTTCATAAAACTTACCACCGCGTGAAAACCCGTTTCTTCTGGCCAGGCCTCGCCTCAAGTGTGGCAAAATACGTCGCCTCTTGTCTGCCATGTCAGAGCCGCAAACGGCCAACTTCTCCTCCTGCTGGCCTACTACAGCCGCTACCTTGCCCAGCTACTCCTTTTGCCGTTGTTGGCATAGACTTATACGGGCCACTTCCATTGTCCGCACGAGGTAATCGCTGGATCGTCACCGCCGTCGACCACCTAACACGCTACGCTGAGACCGCTGCCCTGCCTAATGGCTCAGCACATGAGGTCGCGACCTTCTTTTTGGAATCGCTCGTACTGCGTCATGGGGCCCCTCAAGTGCTTCTCAGCGATCGTGGTCGGACATTTCTGTCGACGATTGTAGCCGAAGTTATTGAGGCCTCAACCACACATCACAAATTGACCTCCAGCTATCACCCGCAGACCAATGGGTTGACTGAGCGGTTCCACCGCACGCTTTCTGACATGTTGTCTATGTACGTCGACCAGGACCACCGAAACTGGGACGTAATACTTCCTTTTGTTACGTTCGCCTACAATACGGCTGTACAGCGGACCACAGGTTACACCCCGTTTTTCCTCGTTTACGGCCGTTCTCCTGCTACCTTTCTTGACGCCTCTTTCCTTTCTACACATGCCAGTTCCTCGCCCTCTCTTCCTGACCAGTTCCTTTCCCGAGTGGCCAAATCTCGCCGGCTTGCTCGCGTCAACACGGAAGCCAGCCAGGAAGACCGCAAATGCCGCTATGATGCAACCCATCGCCAAGTTTCGTTCCGTCCCGGCGACGAGGTATTACTTTGGACCCCATTACGCACTCCTGGTCTTTCTGACAAGTTACAGCACCGTTACATTGGTCCTTACACAGTTCTTGCAAAAACCTCCCCGGTCAACTATCGCGTCTCTCCTCTTCACCCTCCTCCGGACAGTCGTTACCGTGGCACTGAAGTTGTCCACGTTTCACGTATGAAACCTTTTATTCGGCGCAATCCTGCGGACTAACTGCGGCCAGGCTGGCCGCTTCAACTGCGCGGGCGAAATAGTGTGAGCACTGTGTGGCGCTTCTTCTTCCACACGGCTGAACGTGCTGCAGCCACCGTAGTGCTGCTTCATCTTCATCCTGCTCCCTCTTGTAGATACCCATCGTCATCGCGGAGTGTGTTTGGCTGCAGTGTGCGACCAAGGCTTCAGGTCTGCAATAAAGCCTGATTCCCCAAGTCCGACCTTCGCGTTACCTTACAATATATATATATATATATATATATATATGTATATAATAGAGCGAAGGGTACGCTTCATTTAAAGAAACATTTTATTAGACTCGACGTTTCGATCGGAGACCGATCTTTCTCAAGAGTGAATCTTCTTGGATAGGGTTGCGGCTTTTTAAGCATTTGGACATAGACCACACCTGGGTAGGAAAACAAAACGTGGGAGACAGAGGAAAGAGACAGATACAGTAGGGAAGGATGATGTCCAGGTGTGCCATCGCAGGTGCATCGCAGGTGCTGGACAGGCCTGTCGAACTGCGCTGACACAGGTGCCTGGATGCATAGTCTCTGCTGCGAAAGAATGCGGGCTATTTTCACTCTTCCTGGCCACGACGGCCGAAGAGTGGGAGTAGGGAAAAAATATAAATGAATAAAAAAAATAAAAAAAGAAAAAAAGGGGGGGGATGGAGGTGGATAAGGAAAGGTGTTAGCTTAAAAAAAAAAAGTGTCGGAAGCAAGCGAAAGAAAACAGAAAGGGGGGAGGGCGGTAGGAGGTAAGTGGCTCTGACAAGACCAGAACACACCAACACTTTGGTATTCAAAAAAGGTGATGACCTCAGACGACTTGGCCAGGTGTGCACATTTCCTGTGTTCGTGACATCGGAAGAGAGGACAGGACCCCGTGGTTTTCGTTTAAGCCCTGTTGTAGAGTATTAAATTTAAAAATGAAATATGATTCTCGTTGTTCGCGCTCACGAGTGTTTTTGAAGCCACTCTGTAATATTGTGACTTTAAGATTATCGAACTCATGTCCCTCCTTGCGAAGGTGCTTCGAAAGGGGGAGGTTGGGAAGAGTTTGAGCGTGCGAGCGGTGGTTATTAAATCTCAATCGGAAGGAATTATCTGTTTGGCCAATGTACTGCATACCACAGTCACCACACTCGAGCATGTAAACAACATTGCTAGAATCGCAATTTAAATCTTCTCGTATAAAATGTTTGAAATTTGATTGGGTGCTTTTAGCTAGTGCTGTGGATTGCATGTGTTTACAGATTTGACATCGGCTTTTTCCGCATGACGTGCAACCCAAAGGTCTCGGTTTATTGACAGTTGAGTGGACAACGTGGTTTTGTAAATTCTTTGGTCTTCTGTATGTTACCTGAGGAGCAGTCGAGAATATTTTGGAAAGTCGTTGACTTTGTTCTATGATATTGAAATGTTTTTTAAGGATTTTGTTAATATTTGGGATATTGTCTGCGAAGGTTAGAATGAGATTACAGTGTTGTGGTGTTGGCTGTGATTCCGCAAGGGTGTGATGACGATTACTTATTTCAGCCTTTTTTATGGCATCTTCGATGATAGAGGGCGGGTAGTGTTGTTTCTCTAGTGTTACTCGCATGCGATTAGCATTTTCTTGAAAATCTATGGATTTTGAGCAAATACGTTTGAATCTGATAGCTTGCGAGTATGGGATTGAAGTCTTGCAGTGGCGTGGATGGCAGCTTTTGAAGTGAAGGTATTGTTGTCTGTCTGTGGGTTTTTTGTAAACGCTAGTGATTAATGCGCCCCCTTCAACTCGAACCAGAACATCTAAGAAGTTGATTTTACTAGTTGAGTAGGTGTGTGTGAAAGAGATGCTAGGGTGTATGTTGTTGAATGAGGCGATAAACTTTACGAGTTCGTCCTCTGTTTCGGTCCAAATCATGAATATGTCATCCAGAAAGCGTTTGTAAAAAATTGGTTTGATTGCACATGAGGACAGAAAGTCGGACTCAATTTTGCTCATAAATATGTCTGCGTAATTTGGAGCCATTTTGGTGCCCATAGCTGTACCACTAGTTTGAAGATAGTATGAGTTGTTGAATTCAAAAGTGTTAAGTTTAAGGACCAGATTGGCTAGTGTCTCGATGGTACTTGGACTAGGAGAGTCTAAAATTTTTATATTTCTCGTATGCTCCGATCATGGCCTGGATTCCGTCGTCATGTGGGATGTTAGTGTAAAGTGACACCACGTCAAGGGTGACTAGAAAAGCGCCATGAGGGAAGGTAATATTGGATAATTCTCTCAGGAAATGATTGGTGTCGCGTATGTAAGATGGATGTTTCGGAGGTATGTGTTTGATTAGGGAATCGATATAATCTGAAATTGGCTCTGTGAGTGTGCCGATACCGGAAACAATAGGTCGCCCTGGATAATTCTCTTTGTGTATTTTCGGGAGCATATAGAAGCGCCCCGCTGAGGCATTTTTTGGCGTCAGTGCCTTACTTACACGTAGGGGTAATTCACCTTCATCGGTTAGTTTAGTCAGAGTTTTCCCTATGATGCTCCGGTGTTCAGCGGTGGGGTTCGATGAGAGTTTCTTATAGAATTTTGGGTTATTGAGTTGACGGTTGCCCTCCTGAATGTAATCGTCTTTGTCTAAAATGACTATACCTCCACCTTTGTCGGCGGGTTTAATAACAATGTCAGTTCGTTTGCCGAGTGAGCCTAATGCATTACGTTCTTTCCTTGTGAGGTTAGGTGGGCCAGATCTGCGTGTCCCAAAGGCCTGAAGAATATCCCCTTGTACTGCTTTTATATACATGTCAAGATATTTTTCCCTATCAGGTTTGGGCGTCCACGGTTCCTGAGGTCGGGGGAAGTGCGGATTACTCGAGTTTGGTTTATCGAAAAAGTATTCACGTAGTCTAAGACTTCGAGAAAAGTTATCCAGATCTTTGAATAATTGAAATTCATTATACTTTCTATTACTTGGACAGAATTTTAGGCCGCGTGACAAAAGGGACTTTTCATCGGAGGTGAGTTGAGAGTTTGAGAGGTTAATCATAATTTCTGGAAGGTGTGGTTCCTCGGGTGTTTGGTCTAATGTGGTTAGGTGTTCGGTTACGGTTTTGAGGTTCTCGTTGGATGGGTGTATGTGGCTCCCTGGTTGTATTTCTTTTGTAGGGTCTATGTTTGCATCAACAAATATGTTATCCAGGGAGAACTTTTTAAGTTTCTTTGTCCAAATTTGCTCAATTTTGCAAGACTGGAAGACCTCAAGCTCGGTTGCTTGTGATGTTGAAAGCAACATGTTGTGACGCTCCCGCCTCTCCTCGAAGTTTAATGATGCCAACGTTTGTTCGAAGTGCTCAATTGTTATTTTCAAAAGTTTAAAAGATGCCCCGAGTAGTTCTTTGGTCCATGCTAGTCGATGGGATTCCGAAAGGTTATTCATCGATGGGGTTAGAGATAGAGTAAGTCCTCTCGGTACAATTTCCGATTTCAGATATATTCGAAGGGATTTTACGTGGAGCTCGTGCCTGATTGTTTTGTCTATTATTTTTCTTAACTTTAAAAAATTTCGAGAGTGTATGTCATCGCCAGAAGGAGAATTGGTGGGCGCGTGAGCCTGGTCGGCCTGTCAGTATTGCTTCAGCCGTTGGGCTGAGCCACAGCGTCGTCTGAGGTCATACCTTTGTTTTGGCGTGGGGGCTTCATCCCCGAAGCACTGCATGGTGACTGATGCTTGCTGGGATCCAAGTGCCGGCTCCATTGGTGCCGACATTGGAGCCATCCGTGGTCCCGGGGTTTTCGGCGTGGCAGCCGGCGACGTGTCGCCCTTCCCCATGGGCGTCGGCAGTCACCATGCAGTGCGGCAGAACATAAATAGGCAGACAGCAGCACGCCCGCGGCAGTGCGCTCTGGGAAGATTCATTCTTCCGGGCCTCTCTCGCGGCCGCTCTAGGAAAGGGCCTTGTTTTTCACCGAGCGCGCGATCAACTCATCGTTTCTCCTCTTGTACGGCCGCCGCTACGGATAAACTCTGCGACCTCGACGCCTCATACAACCAGGAAGCTGTGAGGTTTCTTTTTGCCACAGACTTTCGGTTAATTGAATATTGTTTTCGCCTTTTTTTAAACCTTGATCTCACTTAATATTTTTACGGTGTGTTTTCTGTGTAACTCTTCCCCTACTTATATATCTCGAATACTTGCTTTATTATATTTATAGTCTTCTTTTATCGCAGTGTTTTAATTGTCGGGGTTTCCCTCTTGTCATTTATCGAGTCGTCTCTTATCACTATCGTGTCGTGGCGTTTAAATTTTTTATTGTTTATTTTGATACAGTGTAATTCAGACTAATAGTCCGAGGCTCCGTTGTATTTAAACTTTCGAAGATATAGCAACAACGAAATTCTCGCTGGAACAATAGTCCCGGCGAAACGGAGTGATTTTTGAATAACCCCTGAAAAAGAAGCTTAGAGGGCTGCATTGCTCCCGTGAAAAAAAGTGCAGCCTAGTGTGACCTGGTCTGGCCGTATCTGCACGAAAGCACCTGAATCAAGTGTCTCGTTTTGAAATTCGCCATTCTTTTTCCGTATTTTTTTTGCAATGAAAAACAAAAGGCAGAGCACGACGTTTGCAGAAACTTCTCCTTCATCACAGAGTGAAGTTCTACGGGAATGTTGACACAAAATAAAACAAATATGAAGCGAATGAATGAATAGCAACCGATCGCCACTGGAAATGTACACATAAATGAGGTTGGCCGCTGAAGTGGTTTGCCTTAAGTCATGGTGGCCGCTCGGAGCCTTTCTACAAACATAGACATAAATATAAAGGCGCAGATAAATATTAGCAAACTGTGTAGGTGACCCGGATGTTCACAGGCTCCCGCTCTTCCCCGTAGTAAAATGAAAATAAAAGAACGCTTTTTGCAGTCATTATCTGTACCAGGATTTAGGTAGGTTGGCATAGGACTATACCGGAGCTGAGGTCACTCGCATGGCTGTGCATTTTCATTTCTTAGTTCCTTGCACAGAAGGGCACGAAGGAGTGGGGAGGGGGGCGAATTGAGGAGTTTTAGGGGGCGAGGGAGTGGAGCGGGAAAGTTGAAGCTTGGGCTGCAGGAAGCAAGAATGAACTCTACGCGGCAAATTGAAAGGAATGAAAGAAGCCGCAGAGACGTACAGAATAAGAATGCCGGTAAATATTCACCGATAGAGCGTCTTACCAAGACGATGCACGGGGCAAAAAGTTAAAAACACATTAAGCGCACTTCTAAACAAGAAACTAAAAAACGTAAGCAGAGGATCTTTACCTCCTAAAACATTTCGATCAGAAATGAGTACACAGCGTGTTTGAATTTAAGTGGCTTTTAAGATGCAGGCCGTTTTTTTTTATTCCTCGACACGTTCGTGCTGGAATTCATTCACGTGGGTAATTCGCACGGAAGGTTGCACGTTTTATCCTCCTGCTCCGGGCACCGTGTGAACGAATCAGGGAGCTGAGGATAATCTCCTATCAATGTTTGTTACTTTGTTTGAAGTCCTAACGGCTGTTTGTATTCTGAGGACATGTGCACGCTTTTAACGGATATGAATCCAAAGGAACCGGTAAGCAAATATCGATCACAAGCAAAGGACTCGCCCATACCGCTGAACTCCCACCCATCTGATATTAGCCTCACGTACATTTGGTATGGTACGCTTATATCTGTCGCAAACCTTTTATGGTCTCTCTTTTTGACGGCGAGACATGTTTCCTTTACTTTATTTATCCACGATGTTCCAAACAATGTCAGCTTTGAAAAGCAAAATGCTCTTGCGAAATTGTTTTAAGGTCAAAGGCCACATTAGGCGCGTGGGTGCAAAAAACATAGCTGCTGGTATATGTATGAGCCAGAAGTTCACCTGCTCTTTTGTCATTCGTTTCTAACGACAGCTGCATTGTTTTAATGTTTTAGAGGTCCTTAAGCCTATGAGTCGACAAATAGATGATTTAGCCGAAGTATTTCATGGCTCATGTTCTTTACTAGAGAACATTTTGAAATCGGTTTAGGTGTAGGCTAAGCTTCCCTTTAATAACTTTTCACTAGGCCTTCCTTTCTTTTAACTTGTGAATACAGAACTCAAGAGGGTGAACAAAGAACAAGGGCTTATGTGAGGCAATACGTTACTAGTGCGTGGTGCACGAGGGAGATGAGTTTAAAAAGTTCGTTCTTGTGAAAAATGTGGCCCCTGGTGCACGGTGACTTGATGGTATTCTCTTCTCTGAAACACCTTCTTATCACTTCCGTGCTTGGAAACCACTATCGCCACAAGTTGGAATATGCTGCATCCATTTGGGATCCCTTTACTGAAAACCTAATCAGTACCCTCGAACTAATTCAGAATAACTCGGCACGTTTCATCCTTCAGAACTATAACCACACCGCCAGCGCAACATCTATGAAGAGTACATTACAGTTAACATCTCTTGCTAGCCGTCGAAAATACTCTCCGTCTTTGTTTACTTCATAAAATATTGTTTCATAACCCCAGTCTGCGCAGCGATCTTATACCTCTCCCATCATATGTTTCGTCACGAGTTGATCATTCACATAAAGTCGTTATTCCTTTTTTTAAAACTAAACACGCAGCCGAGTATCTCCTCCCGCGAACAGCAAAGGACTGGAACCACCTTCCCGGAACTACTGCTTCCATCATTGATCATCAGCGTTTCTGTTCCGCGTTAGCTAATATTGTATGATTAGAATTGTAACACCCTGTACATAACTGCATATCAACTGCACTGTATATATATCTATTGTATTCTACCACTCCCCCCTTAAATGCCCTCCGGCCTTGAGGGTAAAATAAATGAAATGAAAAGAAATTATCACTGAAGTGCGTCAACTATAAAAAAAAAAAAACGAATCTTCATTTCACTCAGAGCTGACCCTGACCTGCGCCAGGTGCAGATGGCTTGTGTCCTAGCCGACTTATCCGAACATGTCCAAATCTCATGTACCTACCAGACCGTTTTAAAGTGAAATGTTCTACTACTCTCCGTCTGCCCATGGTCAAGTTTGGCGAGTGTTTGACCTTGAGCCGGCGGAGCGCAGACGTGACTGTGATGTCATACCATGTGACTCGCTACGGAGAGGCGCAGTTTTCTCAAAAGGAAATACAGAATGGCCACAAAATCTGTGCCGTTCGCTCATCGGACACCCGAGACAGCCCGCTGGGCAAAGTGCGGGCCTCGTGATCCAAATAGAATTTCTAATCAAAAGAGAAAAAGCGCCATGCGCTTTGCGCCGCACGCTCATCGTAAGGCCAAGGGAAAACGAAGTGCAAAGCACGGACCTTAATGAGGCAGGCATCAGTGCGCGTTAAACAGGGCGGGTTGAAAAAACTCTAGGTGTTCCAAACTTTCGGGGCCCCCCACTACGGCGTCCATATTTGAGTGAGTCGCTTTGGGACAGGAAACCGTATAAACGTAACAACCAACCGAATATTATCGGCCTTCACATAAACCTCAACGTAATGACCCTAGCCTATTTACTGATCTATATGCTTACAGCTTAGCCTCTATTTATACCACCTATATTATAGCCTCCATGCTGGCAGTGTATTTTCTGACTTTAAAATTTTTCCTGGAGCTATATACGTATCTCTAACGTCTTCTGTGAGACCTAAGACGTAGTCCTATCGACGCAGCATTTCGGTAAAGAATATTTGCCTTCATAGTTAGGTCCTTAAAAACAGCGTTCAGAAATACTACTGAATCAGTTTGGCAATTGTGCCGCCATGATTACACAAGATCTCAGGCCAGACGAGACATATGACACTGCAATATATGGGAGGAAAGAAAAGCTTTTCAAAACTATCCAAGTACTTGGAGCTGTTTGGAGGGTACGGCTTTCCACTCAATATGTCGAAATGGCAGGTAGCAAAGCTAACATGTACAGCATTACTAAAAAGTCTTCGGACACAGATTGTATTTTTAAAAAGCCCAAAGACTCAAAGAACATTTGACACCCCTAAGCCCTGAAAGGCTGTAGTAATTTGGCTTTTCTCCGTTCAGAAGTTTCAAAAAAGACGAATGCATTGAATGCTTCACTGCACAGCAAATAAGAATTCAAAAAGTTTGTTCGTCTTCGGTGCTTTAATTCTCCGGTACTGGGCAAGCGTATAGCAGATGTAGCGGCCCGAGCGTCCGTGATTGCTCGTTCTCTTTCAGGGCCGGAATTCTGACAGCTGTAGTGGCATAGGACGCCGGACGCCGTGAGTATAAGGCATTAAAGGCCTTTGCCTTCATATTTGAATGAGTCATCACACGCCTGCCAAACTCGGCATAC
Organism: Amblyomma maculatum; assembly: GCF_055883805.1. Classification (NCBI taxonomy): domain Eukaryota; kingdom Metazoa; phylum Arthropoda; class Arachnida; order Ixodida; family Ixodidae; genus Amblyomma; species Amblyomma maculatum. The sequence goes on from NC_139349.1 coordinate 87,452,825, forward strand.
GTAAAACGGACAAAATTCTAAGACGTTGGCAACAATGAGCACCGGAGACAACTAACATTACATACACAGACAAATTGGCGACGTAATATGGCGTCTCGCTGTCATAGACGCAGAGTCATGCATTAAACAATATCACACTCCTGTAATAAATGCATAACACACAAATATTTATTACATGTGTGCAGAAAATACACTGTAACAAGCGGAGGGTTTTCTTTTGTTTCGATATTCCTGGGCCAGTACAGCAAATGTAGCCCTTTTTGGCGCACCAAATATATGAAAAGCCCCTGCACTGAATGCTTGACTAGTTCGTGAGGCAATGAATTCAATGGATGGATATTTCTCTAAGTGCGAAGACACAGGGTGTACTTCGACCGTCTTTGCACCAATGTGTTACCCCTTCGTCACACCTTGATAACATATGCATTTTTCACAATTGTTGTAATGAGCGATCTTTACGTCAGCCTTTCAGCTTCTTCACTGATAGCAAAAAATGGTCCGCCTCGTTATTGGGCAGTTATAATGAACTGGCGTTTCCTTAGAGATTATGGTGCTTGAAAAAGGCTCATTAATGTGTGCGCTAGACTTCGAGTTTATGAAATACAAATAATAAATTTGTACACTCTAATACTTTCTTTACAGAGTCCGTAGAGTGTGATGTATATGCTGCTTCAATAATTTTTCAATTATTGGTGAGTGAATTATTCCACCTCGTACTGCATTCCCTTCTTTAGTTGCTCCCGTGAGCTCGTAGTAAGGCCGTTATCAATCGCAGCCAGGATGTCGACCACCAGATGCCATGTAGTCTTGTTCCTTCCTATTTCTTAGGTAAAACGAGAGGAAAATAAAGCGGAGAATCAAATGTGACGTGCAGTTGGCTCTCTTGACCCCTTGAGTTCATTTTGCGCATGACGTGGGAGTTTAGTTCTCCCTGCTATGCTATGAACAGAATACGGCACTTCCAGAGCAAAAACAGAAGCGTTTTTGCCCACAAATTTCCGAGGAACAAAAAATGTTGCTCAATTGCGCAAGTAGAGTAAACTATCAGTACGCTTGTTGTTTGTTGCTTGAGAAGTTAAGTAAAAATGACACATGGTTGGTTGGTTCACAGGAAGGGAAAGGCGCAGTATCTGTCACACTTGTTTTGTGGACACCTGAACCGCACCGTAAGGGAAGGGAGGAAGGTTGGAGTGAAAGTGGAAAGAGAGAAAGGGGAGCCGTAGTGGAGGCTACGGAGTAATTTAGACCACCTGGGGATCTTTCACGTGCGCTGACATCGCACTTTTCCGTATGGTCAAGTGGCCTCGAAAAATGTTAACAAACGAAACATTATAACGCGGTATACGAATTGCTTAATAAAGCTAGTTTGTAAGTAATCAACAATTGCTCTGTACAAGCCGGGAAAAAAGTAAATGGAACATACAGTTACCTTATAACCCACTCAACGTCATGAATAATTGGAATTACTGCGCATGATATTGCAGTACTTGCGGTGTTGTTTTGCACATTGTTAAAAAAAAACAGTGTTGTTGGATTTCTGCAAGAGGAGGCAAGATTTCCCTTAGAACCGAACGGCTTGTGCCGTTTATTGGGTCCGCACATGTACAAAATACTGTCATAGGACTAAAGCAATTACGGTTGCTGCAAATATGAATAAAATGTTCTGCGCTGCCCATGCAATGACACTGGATTTGAATATCTCCCCAAGAGTCACTTCTTCCACTCATGCCAAGCGAATTTCAGTTATGAACTTGTTTTAGTATTCTGTTCGATAGCGTTTTACATGGTTTCTCTGTTAATATTATTCAGCAAAATTACTCAGTCTCTAGATAAAAGGTGGACGCGAAACTGTATATTTTTCCGCTTGTGTCGTGCATCGTTGCATGAAGTTTGAAGGCGCCTGTAAAGTAGGTAGCCAATGTTTTAAATGCCCACAACTAAACTGCTCTAATGGCAGAGGTCGGTTTTCTGAGGGTGTTTGTCTACCAGAAACGAATGATACTTTTGATTTCAGCCAGACCGCACAAACGTGTTCATAGATAGCACACTGTGCCATCTCAATAAACTGCTTGAAATGATTGATGGTCAGTTAAAAACAGCAAGTGATCTTTTTCTTTTCCTCTCCATCTTTGATTGCAGCATTGCTTCATATTTTTGTGTTACTGGTATTGTAAGATAATGGGCAATAACACCTACAAACTTCGCGGCCCCACTTTTCCTCACCCACAAGCACATTTATCATGAATATGTTCAATAAATGTCTAGCCGGTAACATCCCGTCAAAACTGCTCCTGCTACTGATGGTGCGACGGCATTTTTTAATGAATATATAGGTATAGTTTTGCAGCACAGTGAGCAACCTGAAGTTTCCTGTTCCTGTGCTTGCCGGTCGGTCACTCGTTCCAAAGGCCTTACGCGGTGACTGGCGCTTGTGGAGGATTTATCGTTTTAAGTCACGCTACCCCTTCGTCACGGTGTTGCATACGTAGTCGCCCATTGTTGACCGCTGTTCATCAATGTGTTTCTCAGAAAACCTCCCATGAAATGCTCAGGTTGACGAGCTGCAAAGTGGCCTCGGATAAGGTCTTCAATCTTTAAATCAATTTATATATCCCGTTCACCATACGATGAAATGCGAATCTATGCATGCGTGGATTTTTGTTTTAGTTACTCTCATTAAATCAGCCCCACAAGTTGTGGGTCGCTGCTACTTTAAACCTTATAGGGGACTACATTTTCATTCTTTTTTTATGCAAGAACATTGGCAAAAGAAGTGTAAAGCTTGAAAACCTCTGAAGCTGCCAAATCTCGCGGAAACCTCCGACATATTCCTTCCTTGTTTGTTTCTGCTGTGCTAGTGCTTCTGTGTCTGGTAAAGCTCTTTCAGACCCTTTAGCGGCTCTCGCTGACATATTGGTGGAGGTGATTGTACTGACACGCATACAACCTATTGGGAGTCTCCAACTGGCAACTACACCCTGTGCATACTACATATATTCACAAAACAAGCCGCCTTTTCAGAGGTTTGGCTCTCAAGTGTGGTTCTCTCATCACACCACCGTAAACTGCATTCGGGATCTAACCTTCCGAAGCGGATGCTTGGATCCCTCTCCACAGCACGTCGGACCATGACGCCCACAGGGCCAAGTCAGGCCGTCCCCGCGAGTTCTCTCCCCTTTGCCACTCCGTCCGCTTGTACATCCACATCGTTTCATGGCGACAAGCTTGATCACATTGAGGCCTGGGTGGACAGCCAGTGCCGATTCGGTGCGATCAAAATGTGTGACGAAGACCGCGGGATATAGAATGACTGTCTTTGAAGAGGAGCGAAGACGTGGTTCGAAAACAATGAACCAGCATTCACCACCTAGAGAAATTTTCAGCGGCAGCTTCTTTAAACCATCGGTAGGATAAAAAGGAGAGGGCTTGATTTCCTCTGCAGGCGCAATACAAGCGGCCTAACGAAAGCATCGCTACGTTCGTGGAAGGCATGACTCGGCTGTTCAGTTGTGCAGATCCTGCAACGTCATTTCAGAAAGCGACGGGTCAAAGAACAGCTGTTATTCGATGCTGTACGCGAGCCTACAAATTCGCCACTTCGGTGAATTTCACAAGGGAAGCGACAGAAGAAGTGCGTCTTGCGGGAGCGATTTGCGCATTTTGGCCGCCCTTAGAACATCAAAGCTGTGTACTTCCAGGTACATATACCCGGGAACGAGAATCAGGCATTTCATAAACTTGCAGGAAGCATCCTGTGTGAAGAGCTGCAGAAGATGAAGCATTCGACTCAAGCTGCCGCCATTCACTCGCAGGCACATTGGTGAAGGATATCATGTTCCTGAGATTTATAGACCTTTTGTATTGCCACATACACCGCAGGAGGGAACATTTATAGCGGTCACTTTCAATACAAAATATTTATCAAGAATTTAAAAGGTTGGTAAGGCATCCCATCTCGGCAGACCACAAGCCACTAGCAAAGAAAAAGAAAATGGTAGTAAAAAACAGAACAAATGCTCGGTGCTAAAGCCTTATCGGACAGCTGTTCGTGACAATGACAATGCCTTTTGGCAGCATTCTTCTTTCGTATGAAAGACAGAGGGACCGAAACAAAGTCGGTTTGTGGTGACAGAGGTGTCTAAGGACGGAAACACACAGAAGATACTCGTTCGGCTTATTCTTTTGTCGCGTCGATTTCATAGCTTCTTATTTTCCTCTTTGCTTGCCACTAGTGTTCCAGCCCTCTGCTGTAATTACACGAACCACCGGAAAGGCTGAGTTATTGTCGCCTGCCTTCGCAGACAGCGTCCAAAGCACTTTGACGTTTCCCATGTCTCTGAATTCCGACGCTCTAAAATGTGTGCCTGCTTCCCCCGCACGACCAAGCGTGAGAGAAGGGCAGATAACAGAACGAAAAATCCAGAAAACAGCACAAAGCGCGCGATATACTCCATGCGCGCTTGCTTGCAGCTGACAAGAAACAGACAGTTCGAGTCAGCGCGCCCGATGATACCACGGCAGATACGCTGCTCAAAAGGAGAGAAACAAATGAACGTTGAAAGCCTTCCGGCCGAAATTTTCCACTGTTTTTCCCCGCCGGGGTCCTGCATGTATCACTCACGTTGGCAGCGGACAGCGCCTAAATACTTTGTGCTGTTGTGGATTCTAATGAGGAGGTAGCGCCTCAGACAGACTGGAGGAGGAACAAAATGCAAGGTTAAGAACAGCGGGTAAGAGGAGAAGAAGGTTGACGAAACACACTGCAATATCGAATGCGCAACCCGTCGTCCGACCGAACCAGATAACTTCGCGGGGCGATAGACAACGAGCGAAGAAAGGAAGTGCGAGTCACACCTTGTTGGCGCTAGCTGGATCGTGCGTCTCGTTGCCTTTAATATTCTCTTGTCCTTAATTTTTCATTTCTGCCAATTTTCTTTTTCATTTGCCTCGGTAGCGGGGTATTGTCTCTTGACCTACGAATTTTATAAAACAACAGGGACCTAATTTTAAAGATCGTCTTTTTCTTTCTTCGCCCCCCCCCCCCCCCCCCCTGTTCTTCTTGGGCGACTTTGTGCCTCCCCTCAGGGCTTCCCTCAACATTGAATGCCCTTGTTTCGGCTTTTGGTAGGGCCCCGTTTTGCACAGACTGGCGATTCCCAGCGGTGGTCAAAGAGGCTGTTCTTTTCAGGGCGATGCGCCAAAAAAAAAAAAAAAAATACTGGAGCAAAGAGCAGACAAAGGAGAGTTTACTATATCCCTTTCTGAAAGGGGTTTATTTGGAAGAAACGAAAAGGATATTTTGTTTGGTTTGGTTTGTGGGTTTAACGTGCCAGAGCGACTCAGGCTATGAGAGACGCTGTAGTGGAGGCCTCCGGAAATTTTTACCACCTAGGGTTCTTTAACGTGTACTGGCATTGCACAGCACACGGGCGCGTTGCTTTTCGCCTCCAGCGAAAAGCGGCCGCCGAGGCCGGGATTCAATCCCGCGTCCTTGGGAACAGTAGTCGAGCGCCGTAACCACTGCGCCACCCCGGCGGTGTACTTTTATGAAAGGGAAATAATAACATAAAAGTACACATATATTTCTATTGTCCCTTAACCAAGGTAAGAAAGAAGCTGTATGCAGGCCACTTAAGGCTGCTGACAGATTTTGAATGTGGAAGCATGAGGTGGATTAAGATGATGTTTTAGGCAGATTGAGACTTATACATAGCATTCATTGATTACGAAAAAGCATTTGACTCAGTTGAAACCTCGGCGGTGATGCAGGCATTGTGAAACCAGGGGGTAGACGAGCCGTACGTGAAAGTGCTGGAAGATATATATAGTGGCTGCACAGCAACCATAGTTCTGCATAAAAAAAGTAACAAAATTCCCATAAAGAAAGGTGTTAGGCAAGGAGACACAATCTCCCCAGTACTATTCACAGCTTGTTTAGAGGAAGTATTCAGATACTTAGAATGGGAGCAGTTAGGGATAAGGGTAGATGGAGAATACCTTAGTAATCGGCGATTTGCTGATGACATTGCCTTGCTAAGCAACTCGGGGGATGAACTGCAACTAATGATTGATGACCTAGACAGGAAAAGTAGAAAGGTAGGCTTGAAAATCAATATGTGGAAGACTAAGGAAATGTTCAACAACCTCGGGAAGGAACAGCAGTTTACATTAAGTAGCGAAATACTGGAAGTAGTAGGCGAATATGTCTACTTAGGACAGGTAGTAACCGCAGATCCGGACCATGAAAAGGAAATAAGAAGAATAATAAGATTGGGATGGAGCGCATTTGGCAAGCACTCGCAGATTATGACTAGCAGCTTACCGGTATCGCTCAAGAGGAAAGTATACAACAGTTGCATCTTGCCTGTACTCACCTATGGGGCTGAAACGTGGAGGCTAACCAAGAGAGTTCTACTGAAGTTGAGGACAACCCAGAGGGCTATGGAACGAAAAATGGTAGGGGTAACATTAAGAGATAGAAAGCGTGCAGAGTGGGTCAGAGAATAACTCAAGTTACCGACATTCTAGTAGAAATTAAGAAGAAGAAATGGGCATGGGCAGGACATGTAGTGCGAAGAGAGGATAACCGATGGTCGCTGAGGGTAACAAACTGGATTCCAAGGGAAGGAAAGCGTAGCAGGGGGCGGCAGAAAGTTAGGGGGGCGGATGAGATTAAGAAGTTCGCAGGGGTCAAGTGGATACAGCTAGCACAGAACCGGGTTAAGTGGAGAAATATGGGAGAGGCCTTCGCCCTGCAGTGGGTATAATCAGGCTGATGATGATGATGATGATGATGATGATGATGATGAGACTTGAGTAAGGAAGAGTAAGTGAAATAGGCGTTTAAGAGATTACCTGAATGGTAGATTAATGTGGTTCTAGATATGGATTAATATAGTTAGTAGTAGTAACGTGCATGTACTGTACACATTCATTGCAAACGTACCACTCCGAGTGTGTCGCTGTTCTCATGACGTCACACCGATTTATTTAGGACCTTTGGGTGTAAGCGCCGCCGTCGCCGCCGGGTTCGTTTTATAATGGCGGTTATAATGCATCAGCTTTAAATATTATTTTCTTACTCTCGCAGCGACACTGAAATTAAAGAGAAAGGCCGATCAAGATAAAACGGAAGAAGGGAAATAAAGGTTCAAAGGTGCTGCAATGAAAGCTAACAAATCGTGAGCTGTTGTTATTCCACGATGCTGTCGTTGTATTCAGTTCCACAAAGTCGACGTCTGCATGGCATATCATTTTTTTGCTTTTTGTGGTTCTAGCCTTTGGGACTTTTCTGATGCACGGCCAGCCATACATTGTTGTGAGGACGCAGAGTAAATGACAGCGGATAATGATGCAGCCAACGCTTTCCTTAGACTATCCGGGTCTAGGTTCTGCTCTATTATCCTACGCAGATATCATCACGAAAGTACACATGGGTCATTACCAGCCTAATTTATTTATGTGCTCTCACTTCACTAATCTTCTTTGCTCCATTCTCAAATATGTATGCGTTAGTTCGTTTGATTTCAAAGCCGCACTTTCTTATACTCGTTCGAAGGAGTGACCATCGCCTAGTACATCGGAGCTGCCAGCTATGCAGTATAATAATTTCGCACTACCAGCTACCGATGCACAGAATAATTCTTTCCGACGTTAGTGTTTAAAATAGCAAGGCTGTTATGCCACACATACAGGAATTTATCGCAGTGTGGACAGAGACTCGGTTTTTCTAAATCACATCATGCTCTGAGCTTGCCCCGCGCCAGACGGTCTACGTGGAAACAGATTCATGGGAACTCTCCCTTCATAGCCAGAAACAACATGCCCAAAGCAAGTCATCGGTCAAGCCCAGGCCACCGCCGGAAGCTAACAGATTCCGGCCGACGTTTATGGGGGAGTTAGACGGTGAAAGGGGGAGCTACGTCTCACCCGATAACCGTACCCTCTGACGGGTGCAAATAAAAAAAGTTTCTTTTTCTCCATTTTTTTTCTTAGAATGAAAAAGAACTAACAGCTTGTTGTGGCATACGCGTGGCAAAAAGCAGGCTTTATCTTAGACGCTCTGCCGATGACTTTTGTCAAGCACTAAAGACACGGCAGGTGAACACCTTCCGTACTCTAGGAGAGCCCTACCGTTGACATCCACGAACTGTAACTGCATGTCCCCACACTACTATTCTTACTAGGCACTTGTAAGACAGGAGATTCAGGCAATAAACTTCGGCAAGGTCTCTTCCGAGTTGCAAACGTCTCGCGCAAGCAGTTAAACAAAGGCAGCCCTGGGAAAAATGACATCCTCCGCTTAGCCCGTAGAGAGCGAAGGAGGAAAAATAGAGGGTAGAAAAAGAGGGCGAGAAAGAGAAAGGGCCTCGCAAGAGGGCATCTCAAGAGGAACTTTCGGCGCCCGCTTCTTGAGTAGCAGAAAGTGTGTAAAAAGTGGGCGAGCAGGGCAAGATGGTAACTGCAAGGATGGATGGCAGAAAGCAAGAATGACTGGGCGACTGACGGGAGTGAAAGAAGGAACGCAGGAAGGCACTTCAGTCGCTTGAAGAGCAGCGCAACCGTGCAGGTCGGCCAGCGAAGACTGCCACTCGAAGCAGCCGTTGCCTGCAACGTTAACTTTACTCACTTCCCTTCTTCCCCAGTCACTCTCTGAAAGACCGAAACGTAGCATTGTTTGAGTTCACCGTGTGCCGTTCGCCATTCATTTAGGGCTGGCTGAGCTTTACGACTGCCAACAATCTAATTCACGAAGCCTTCCTGCAGCGGAGGTTAGAATGGGTATACAAGAAGGAAAAAAAAAGCAGGGAGATGGTATCTGTAAGAATAGGGAGAAGTAGGAACAACGTGGCAGACAAAGGAATCGCAGTGCGCTTTCAACCAAATAACCAATTCGTGGACCAGCTTGCGGGAGCAAAGCTAAACTTGGAGAGCCGACATTTGTTAGCGTGAGGACGTGCGCTGCCAGCTAGAAGAAACGACGACGCAATCGCCAGCCGTTTGTACGCTTTCTGCTCCATGAATATCACCCAACTGAAGCGCGTAAAGCCACGCTTTTTGCAGGCCTCCTCCGTATATGACGCCAGGCTTAGTCGTAAAATGCACCGTGCATGACGGAAGAAAAGGGGCGCGCTCTCGCTGACTCATTCGAAAAATCGGGAACGTTGCTTGTCAGTGCAACTCTGGCACAGTGGGTGTTAAGCAGTGTTGTGTTCGTTTCATGGTGCATCCACACCTATCCGGCCGCCGCCAGTGTCCCCCGGGTGGCTGCTTTATGTTTCCCTCCGTACCCTTCGAGGGATCGGTATATGTCGGGATGCAGGCATCCTGCCTCCAGCAACCTCATGTTGCCACTGCAGAGATTTTGTTTTCTTCCCGGGGTGAGCGGTAACTGACGCGGTAGCAGTGCCTGCAGTGTCAGATGATGCTAAATGAAGGTCTATGCAGTAGAAAAGAAAGTGAAAGAAAATATGACAAAACAACAAAGCGTGCTGCCTCAGGAGGTCAACTAAATTTTGAGCACGTCGTTCGTTCTGCATCGATGCGATTATGCAGCATCCACAATGTCACGTTCTGTGGCTATTTTGCCCCACAAAGTCCCATACATATTTTAATGTAACAGTGTGTAAAATCTTGTTCTCAGTGTATTGGTATGCTGTAAGCTCTTCTCTGAAGACGGATTGAGGTAACACGGGCAATGTCATACGTGATGTCGCTAATTCTAGTCACGACCTCATAAGGGTTATCATAGCAGGCCAATAACTTTTGATGCAAGCCGCGGCGCCGGACCTGATGCCATAGCTAGACCCTATTGTCCGGAGTGTAGATAAGATGCCGGCGTTTACCATCGTATTGGTAGTGGTGCAAGGGAGCGAAAGCGGACAATCCGACGAGCTCTTTCAGGCAAGGACAAGATCTCGGCGACATACAGATTTTCATTGATAGAAAACGGCATGATTGTGTCGAGGGTGTAGGGTGGCTGGCGAGCGTACAAGGGGTAGGATGGACTGTATCCGGTAGTTTAATGAGTAGCAGTATTGAACGCGTATGTATGTCAGTATAGTCCACAAGATATTATGCTCCGAGTCCCCATGCATGGCAAGCATGTTGGTCAGTGTCCTACTGATGTGCTCCCTCAAACCGTTTGTCTGTGGGTGATATGGTGTTGAGTGTCTGTAGGTGACTTCGCATAGACGTAGCAGCTCCTCAGCGATATCGACAGTGAATTGGAGGCCTCCGTCATGATCACTAGTCAGGGGGGTCCATGCCGCAAGAGGACAGAGTTCAAAAGGAACAGTGACACGTGATGCGCAGTAGCCGATGGTAGAGCAGCTATTTCACAATAGCGAGTGAGGTAGTTTGCACATATCACGATCCACCGATTGCCGTTTGGATACTTGTTTTCTCAAGTCAAGCACATAAATTACAACCTGTTCAAACTGACTGCTGGGAGGCGCCTCAGGGTGACGAAGGCCAGATGGAGCGTAGGTAGGGCGTTTATGACGCTTACACTGCGTGCAGCTGGCCACGTATCCTTCTGTCGTCAAACGCATTCTCGGCCAATAAAAGTGCTCTTGAACTTGATGGAGCATGCTGATCCCAGATGTCCCGATAGGGGGTATCATGCATCACACGTAAAATAGAGGAGCCCAGAGCCTTTGGGACAACAAGCAGGTATCGTGGGCCCACAGGAGAGTAGTTATTTTTCAACAGGAGACCGCCGCGGATACAGAAACGACCTTTAACTCCCTTTTTGTGTGTGGAGGCAAACAGAGGCTGTAGAGATGGATCTTCAAGTTGCTCAGTTTTAGACACCTCAACGTCAGGAAAGTCAGGACGAAGGCTAAAATGTAATGGTCTAAATTTTCACTGTCACACTCTGTAGACGGCAGCGGCATTCGCGAGAGACAGTCTACATCGGCGTATCGGCACCCGCTCTTGTATACAACATTGAAGTTATACTCCTGTAGACGGAGGGCCCAGGGAGTGATGGTCAGTCACAATCGTGTGGGGTGACCATACAAGTAGGATTGAAACCTCTGCACAGTGAAGCTCATAGCAAGGCATTCTAGTTCGGTGACGGTATAGTTGCGATCTTGCTTGCTGAAGGAGTGGCTCGCATATGCAATAAAGTGCTCCTGATCACCTCTGCGCTGAACCAGAACAGCGCCGATGCCAACACCACTAGCCTCAGCATGAACGTCTCTTGGTATGGAGTGGTCGAAATGCCGGAGAACAGGATATGAGGTCAGTAGAAACTTCAGCTGGCGGAATTAAGCATCGCACTCGGCAGTCCATTCAAACGAAGCTCCTTTGTGAAGAAGGCACATAAACGGGTAGAAGATATCGGCAAAGCGGTGAATAAAACGCCGGAAATAGGAACCTAATCCAAAAAACTACGGACCTCTTTGACTTTCCGTGGTGCTTAAAATGACTCCACAGCTGCCGTTTTCTGAGAGTCTGGTCTCATGCCCTGCTCATCAACGAGATGACCGAGCACCTATGCTTGACGCTCTCCAAATCGGCACTTCTTGGATTTTTTTTACAACGTATTGCTAGCCTCGGTTGAGGCTGTCGCAGGTTTGGGAGATTGTATTATGCAAAACGAACAAGCAAAAAGATGGAACAAAAATTGTAGGTGCCCTTCAGGAACAAAACGAAGCAACAAAAACATCGAACAATTCAAACCAGTGACTTAAAACTAGTCAATTAACGGAATGTTAAAAAAGCACACACATATTGAACAACACTCACATCAATGACGAGATTCAAATTAACCGTCCTTACGAATCATAAACAACACTACACAACTTAGAGATTGATGAAGAAAGCATAGTATACTTGACAATATCATCAGGCAGATAATTCCAGTCTCTCACCGCTTGGGGAAAGAATGGATACCTAACGTATCTTTGTTGAACCTATACTGATTTAAATGTTTACAATGTTTCTTGCGTGTATTGCGTGTATTGCGTGTATGTATGTATCTATGTATGTATGCATGTATGCATGCATGTATGTATGCATGTATGTATGCATGTATGCATGCATGCATGCATGTATGCATGCATGCATGCATGCATGCATGCATGCATGCATGCATGTATGCATGCATGTATGCATGCATGTATGCATGCATGTATGCATGCATGTATGCATGCATGTATGCATGCATGTATGCATGCATGTATGCATGCATGTATGCATGCATGTATGCATGCATGCATGCATGCATGCATGCATGTATGCATGTATGCATGTATGCATGTATGTATGCATGTATGCATGTATGCATGTATGCATGTATGTATGTATGTATGTATGTATGTATGTATGTATGTATGTATGTATGTATGTATGTATGTATGTATGTATGTATGTATGTATGTATGTATGTATGTATGTATGTATGTATGTATGTATGCATGTATGTATGCATGTATGTATGCATGTATGTATGCATGTATGTATGCATGTATGTATGCATGTATGTATGTATGTATGTATGTATGTATGTATGTATGTATGTATGTATGCATGCATGCATGCATGCATGCATGCATGCATGCATGCATGCATGTATGTATGTATGTATGTATGTATGTATGTATGTATGTATGTATGTATGTATGTATGTATGTATGTATGTATGTATGTATGTATGTATGTATGTATGTATGTATGTATGTATGTATGTATGTATGTATGTATGTATGTATGAGGCTTGACGTTTCCAAAACTGGTGACGAGCAGCTTGCGGTCGAAATATCATTGACATATATATTTTTTGAAATCCACAAGTTACCAATTCACTTAATTACAAACAGGGATTTGATTACAGTTTTCATCTCTAGAAATTTCTTCAATAGTTGATTTGCGTGAGTAATCTTTAGCGCTGCTTATTCCAATTTCGTCACATCAATCTCTTCCTGTGCTTGTGGAAGGAGAAATGGAGATAAAAATACGAGACACTTGCAAGCTTTGTGTCGGCTTCTTTGAATTGTTGAACCTAGTGCGCCTTGAAATCGCGTTTACATGAAGAGACTAGAGTGGAAGAGTAACAGGAGAATGTAAGCTGCATTCATCCTTTCATCTTCTGACGCTTACGCAAGGCAAAGTTTGATGCCTTTCACTGCCCTTCAAGACCATCAATTCATTTAATATTCTCTTATGAAACAAGAGGCAAGTGTTCCGCTGTCATGACCACACTGGACTCCTGCCTGTGTTCGGAGAAGCCGACGTTTTCAGAACGGCCCCTCAACTTCGTAGAAAGTGAAGAGAAATATAACTACGAAACTTTATGAATGCGAAGATAAATGGCTGGTGCAGGATATAGATAAGAAGAAAGCAAGTATAAAGAAAAAAAAATTCGTGCCCATCTACGTTCGGGAAAAGAGGCGTTTTAGCTTTCCAAGGAGGGTAGAAAGCTTCTGCTGTATATTTTATTTCAGAAGAGGCGCTCTTGACTCGAACCGGGCTGGCCAGTTTTGAAACTCGATTTCTGCTACGTCTTGAAGACGGGACTGGTACTCTGGAAACGTTTACAAGAAGGCGTCGTCATGAATGCGATGAGGCTGTGAACTTAGCGGCAAGAAACTATTTTTCAGCCTCGAAGCCTGGCGTTTATGCATTATTTAACAGGGATTGTGAAATATTATGAGTAGAGATCGAAGAGACAGGACTACATCTTCAGATCAGAAGATGGCAGCTCTCAAGAATTTATATCTAAAAATATTTCTTCTGATGAAAGACGCGTTCTTACTATCCTCAGTGTAGACGCTCGCAGACGTGCAGACGCATTTTGGATAAAGCCATCTGCATGTAATTATTCTATATTTTATTCTCTGAAGGTTAGCGACGAGAACTTGTGAAGGGGACAACGGCATTTCACAGAGCACGGAAAGAGTTGGTACTATTTGAGGAAAACCACTGTCCGGAGGGGAGCACCTTTTTTCCTTTATTTTTTTCTTTCTTTTTTTCACGGAATATAACCAGCCCTTATACATAGCATACATTGATTACAACAGTTGCATCTTGCCTCTACTCACCTATGGGGCTGAAACGTGGAGGCTAACCAACAGAGTTCTACTTAAGTTGAGGACAACCCAGAGGGCTATGGAACGAAAAATGTAGGGGTAACATTAAGAGATAGGAAGCGTGCAGAGTGGGCCAGAGAAATAACTCAAGTTACCGACATTCTAGTAGAAATTAAGAAGAAATGGACAAGGGCAGGACATGTAGTGCGAAGAGAGGATAACCGATGGTCGCTGAGGGTAACAAACTGGATCCCAAGGGAAGGAAAGCGTAGCGGGGGGCGGCAGAAAGTTAGGTGGGCGGATGAGATTAAGAAGTTCGCAGGGGTCAAGTGGATGCAGCTAGCACAGAACCGGGTTAAGTGTAGAAATATGGGAGAGGCCTTTGCCCTGCATTGGGTATAATCAGGCTGATGATGATGATGATGATGATGATGATGATAATGATTACGAAAAATAATTGACAGTAGAAACCTCGGCGGTCATGCAGGCTTTGCGAAATCAGGATGTGGACGAGCCGTATGTGAAAGTGTTGGAATACATAAATAGTGGCTGCACAGCAGCCATAGTTCTGCACAAAGAAAGTAACTAAACTCCTATACAGAAAGGTGGTAGGCAAGGAGACACGATCCTCAGTACTATTCACAGCTTGCTTAAAAGAAGTACTCAGAGACTTGGAATGGGAACAGTTAGGGATAAGGGTAGATGGGGAATACCTCAGTAATCTGCGATTTTCTAGACATTGACTTGCTAATTAACTCAGGGGATGAACTGCAAAGAACGATTGATGACCTAGATAGGAAATATAGAAAGGTAAGCCTGAAAATCAGTATGCAGAAGACTAAGGTAATGTTCAACATCATTGGGAAGGAACAGCAGTTTACGTTAGGTAGCAAAGCACTGGAAGTAGTAGGCGAATAAGTCTACTAAGGACAGGTAGCCACCGCAGATCCGGACCCTGAAAGGGAATTAACAAAGAGAATAGGATTCGGATGGAGCGCATTTGCAAGCACTCGCAGATTATAACTAGCAGCTTACCGGTATCGCTCAAGAGGAAAGTATACAATTGCCTCTTACCTATGCTCACCTATGTTGCTGAAACGTGGAGGTTAACGAAGAGGGATCTACTTAAGTTGAGGACAACGCAGCGAGCTATGAAACGCAAAATGGTAGGGGTAACATTAAGAGATAGCAAGCGTGCAGAGTGGGTCAGTGAAATAACTCAAGCTACTGATATTCTAGTGGAAATTAATAAGACATGGGCATGGGCAGAACATTCGGTGCGAAGAGAAGATAACCGATGGTTGCTTAGGGCAACAAACTGGATTCCATGGGAAGGAAAGCGTAGCAGGGGGCGGCAGAAAGTTAGGTGGACGGAAGAGGTTAAGATGTTAGCAGGGGCCAAGTGGATGCAGCTAGCATAGAACCGGGTTAAGTGGAGAAATATGGGAGATGCCTCCGCCCTGCAATGGGTATATTCAAGCTGACGATGATGATGATGGGTGACCGTTTTGACTTCGTCACCCGCACAGGGGGTCAAACTACAATTTTCACGCACTTGATTCACACCAGTGACACCAGTTCTATTCACAGGCGGGCCTATCGTGTATCGCTAGGCGACGCGTCATTCAAACGGAGGTCGAGAAGATGTTACCGAACGACATAATTGAGCCTTCCAGTAGCCCCTGGGCATCCCCTGCCGTGTTTGTAAAGAAGAAAGATAACATTTGGAGATTATTCGTTGACTACCGCCATTTGAATAAGACAACCAAAAAAGACGTCTATCCTCTTCCGCGTATTTGATAGTTTGCACGGAGTCAGCTACCCTTCATCATCGAGCTTCGTTCCGGCTACTGGCAGATCTCTGTTGACGAAAGGGGTGGTGAAAAAATGGCGTTCGTCACCCCTGACGACCTTTACCAAATTAAGCTATGCCTTTTGGCTTTTGAAATGCCCCAGCAATCTTCGAACGCATAATGGACTCTTTGCTCAGAGGCTTTAAGTGGATTACTTGATTGTATGATCTTGACGTACATATGACAGCCACCTCCTTCGCATTTCTACTATTCATGCGCTTTTTCGTCGCGCTGCACTTCAGCTAAACTCCAAGAAGTGCACTATTTGCTCAGAGGCTTTAAGTGGATTACTTGATTGTATGATCTTGACGTACATATAACAGCCACCTCCTTCGCATTTCTACTATTCATGCGCTTTTTCGTCGCGCTGCACTTCAGCTAAACTCCAAGAAGTGCAGCTTCGGTCACCGCGAAATCGAAGTTCTTGGTCACTTGGTTAATGCTGCCGACGTTCAGCCTGACCCTGACAAGATTCGCGCCGTTAGAGATTTTCTTACTCCGCGTTGATCCAGCGTTGTTCGAAGCTTGATTGACCTATGCTCCTATTTCCGATAATTCGTCTATAACTTTGCAGCCCTTGCTCGTACTCTCGCCCAACTCCCGCAGAAAGACGTTTCGTTCTCTTGGGGGCCGGAAAAAAGTTGCAGCTTTCTCGGAATGGCTCTAACAGCTGCGCTCCACCATCTTTGAGCAATTCTTTGATGCTCCCACGGCTGGACACCTGGGGGTCTCCCGCACATAGCCTGCGCCGATGTTTCTACTGGCCGTAGCCCTATCTCTCCGTGCCACACTAGGTCGCCGCATATGAACTATATCAGCATCGGAAGAAACCTACAATTTTGCCTTCAAGTCACTTGCAACTGATCCCCATACCGACTGACCCGTTTTCCCGTGTTGACGTTGACCTCATTGGGCCCTTCCCAGTTTCCGCCTCGGAGAACAAATGGATCGCTGTCTCAACCTGTTACGCTACGCGGTACGCTATTACCCTAGCCATCCCGACCAGCAGCGCTACAGATGTGGCTGACTTCCTTCTAGAAAACGTGATTCTTCGTCATGGCGTCCTCCGTGAACTACTCACTGTCCGAGGCTGCTGCTTCCTCTCACGAATGCTTGACAAAATTCTTCATGCGGGCTCCGTTCATGACAAATTCGCCACCGCCTATCACCCCCAAACCAACGGCCTCATGGAAAGTGAAAATCTTACGCTCACAGACATGCTGTCCATCTACTCGTATGTGTCTGACGGCCACCGGGATTAGGACGTTCATATAAACTTTGTGACGTTCGAATAAAAATTGTCTCTCCCTTCTATCTCCGGATACTCTCAACTTTACCAGCTATTTGGCCGACATCCGTTACTGCCCTTCGACAGCGCACTAACCGCGGCAGACGTCACCAGTACTTACGCCGGTGATGCCGTCCTCCGCAATCATGATGCCCGACGGATTGCTCGTGCCAGTATTGTAAATCCCAAGACTCCCCAAAAATGCCGGTACAACAGTCGCTACCGTGATGTGCACTACAATCCTGGACCTCTCGCCTTGCTTTGGCTCCCGGGCCGTCGAGTGGGGTTATGAAAAAAACTTTTGTCCCGTTACACAGGCTCTTATCGTTTTTAGCGCACCGTGACCTTCGTCACATACGAAGTTGAACTTCTGCATCCGAAGTCCTCGTCCGCAGCGCCACCCTGCAAAATTGTGAATGTGTCCCGTGTCAAAACCCTATAATTCGTGTTCTTTTTCACTAATGTTGAACGCACTGGGACTGTGCTTTTCCGGAGGGGAGTAGTGTTAATTAGCGGTATTCGCTGGTCGTACTCCAGAGGACGATGAAGTCTGACAGACTGTCTAAAGTCAATGTCGCTGTGGGTGGACTGACCTGAGCAGCCAACAACAGCTAGTTATAAGGACTGCTATCGCTTGTGTAGTTTTCCCGTAACAATATTATTAATGTTCTGCCCGCTCATAATGCACTTACACTAAGGTAATTTAGAGACGACTATGTGGAGACAATTTAGACACACTTATTTTCGTGTCTCCACAAATATATTTGACAGGACCCGCTGAGCCACCACCACCTAGAATACTACAAGGCCTGTGTAAGCTTATGTGACGTCATTATAGTGAGGTCATCCTGAAAGTGGGCTTAACCTTACGCGGACCCGCTTTTTTTCTATTCAACGCTGCTCTGGAGCTACCTCTTGAAATTTTTAGTGCTAGCGATGAAGAGGGTTATGCTTGTGTTACCTGTCTTATCTAATGTTGTCAATCTTTCGAAGTATATGAGAAGCTCGGCAAAATCCACCTGGCGTTTATTTCAGCGGCAGAATGAAGTTTCGAGGAAATGTTTACCTTCATTCAGAGTTACTTGAATAAACATTAACACAGGTACAAAATTAATCTGAGAGCACATTTATTGTTAGATGGATATATTAGGCTAAGAATGGTAGGCAGAGATATTACTCAGAACTGCGACTTTGACTACACTCGGTGTAGCTTGTCGTGAATACGAGGTTACTTTCACGGAAGTGCTGGTCACAAAGCTGTAACGTAAATATAAAAAAAAAGCTGCTTAAGCTGGGAGCCGCGATTGCCATGAGTATATCAATGTAGCGAGCAGCTAACTTGGCTTTAAACCAGTCATTTACTACGGCAACTATGATCACGTGGCCACTAGCGAAATAAAATTGTTTCCATAAAAAATAATTTAGGTAGAAAAACATTTTTGTTCCACCCTCAAAACAGGGCGGAGGCTACTCGATTATTAGTAGTTGTGCTGTCGAAATTGTGTGCTCAATATGGGCACGCCTAGGTTTTAATACACTGTGCTAAATCAAATAGTGTTGAATAGCAGCATGAGCATTAGGAAGCAAACAAGAACGCATCCTACCACCCGTGCCAACGTCGCAAATGGCCGACTTCTCCACTCGCTGGCCACCTACAATCCCTTCCCTTTCAAGCTACGCCATTCTACGTAGTCGGCATCGAATGATATGGTACCTGCCCCTCTCTGATCGAGGTAACTATTGCATTATTATTGCCCTCGAACACTTTACACGCTGCGCTCAGACAGCACCCGTGTCCTCGGGTGCCGCTCAAGAAGTTGCTAATTTCTCCTTGCTATCTATTGTATTGCGTCAAGGCGCTCCTCTGGTGCTCCTAAGTGACTTCGGGACGACATTGTTATCGAAAGCCTTTGCCGAAGTTCTACACGCATCATCCACCCTCCACAAGACAACCTCAAGGTACCCTCTTCAGAATAACGGTCTGACTGAGTGATTTCATCGTACCCTATGGGAATAGGATATGATATCCATGTACATCGCCCGGATCATCGAAATATAGACACTATTCTACTATTCGTCACATTAGCCTATAATACGCGTCGACGCCGATTTTTATGCGTGGATCTCAGGGGGTAACATCGGCATTTACTTCAAAACGGTTAAACGGGGTCAACAAGATTTTTTTGGTGTGACCGTCTCGCGTTTAAAGGCTGAAAACGATAATTATGCTGTTTTACGCAAAACCACTATCCATATCGAACGTGCGAAGAGGAAAATTGACACTTTCAGCGTATAGTTCTTATCTGTCTAATTGACGCAGAGTCCTGTCAAATAAATTTGTGGGGATGATTTACAGACACACTCGTTGTCGGATCTCCACAAATATATTCGACAGTACCCGCTGAGCCAGGCGGAAACGGGACAGAGAACCGCCGGCATTCAGTCCTGCAGCCACGATGAACAATCTGCGCGCGCTTGGCTGGCGTGCTACAACTGCATTAAATTCTTGCATCTAATATATAAGTTACGAGTTAGAACTGAGCTTCAATTTAAAAAACATTCCAAAGTATGTAATACGTAATCTATTGCACTAAACGCACTAAAATCGATTTGCATAACGAATTAAGAAAAGAGGCGATTCTGGAGTAAGAAAAACTGTATCGGTGTACGTTAATGCAAAAGTGTAAAGGAAGGTAAATATTTACATTTATTGTTTACTCCATGCATGAGATGAAACGCGCCTCTAAAAGAGGTGTCATATGGGCAAGTGAAATTCTATCGGGCTTTATGCGAAAAGTATTCAGTGGTTTTGCCTGAAGTAAACCACCTACCGACACACAAAATGCGAGCAATATCAATCATTGGGTATGCAAATAATGTATGGTACCTGCGAAATGCAACTAATCCTAATAGTAAACAGTCGTGTAACTGGCTTCTGTAGATCAATCTTTAAATAATACCAGTGCGTGAATTCTACAGAACTATACATCAGTGTAAACTTTTACCTTGAGCACAGCTGTTCAAAGATCACACATTAACATTTTTATTTATAATTCTATTTTTCTTGTGGTACCTAAATAGCCAGATCCATGTTTTGAAGGTAGGCACAACACTGTTTGTACCCATTTACCAGTTAGTCACAGTGATACATTCATATGTAGCTTTTTTTCGAAAGTAGTTAATTAAAAGGATTCGTCACCTCATTGAACCTTCATTTCTCCTTCCGTAAGTGCTTTAAAGATTTTCGGAAGCTCTTACGTTTTCTGATAACCAAGTGCCTTAGGATACATTTTTTCATTAAATTTGCATGAAATGTGTGTTTGTCTTCAGCGAATGCTAAATATTGAACAGAAGCTTGCAGAAACGCCATTTTGAAATTCGCTATGAAAGCAACAAGACTAACCTAGCAATCTTATCAGGATAGTTCAATCGCAGTCGCAAATTCAGCGCTATGTTTCGTACATTGGGTTACCAAACCTTATTTGCTTTGTGAATATAAGCACATTTCGTTTCCAAAGCAAAAGATTTCCACATTGGCCGGCGACAAAGCGATTGTTCTCTTTATTGGAATATAATTACAAGTCTTGGAAGCCTTCTCTCATAACATGCCGTATGCTTGCTTAGAGTTTGATTTTTTTCTGCCAGTGGCTTCGGATGCGGCCGTAGCACGCTGTTCCAAGTAGTGTAAGAAGCCTCGTCGAAAAAAACGTCCGCTAGAAATTAGCAGATACTAATCAGAAAGAAGGGCAACTGGTCTTACCTCAGGAACAAATCCTTCATCTGATTAACAAACGAAAAGATTACGGCGCAAGCCCAGTCATCCTTGTTATTCTTCATAGGTAAAAGAACTGTTCCTCTCTTAACGTGTCAAAATAATAAAGACGCGAGGTGCCGTGAGGAAGGCGTGTGCGATACTTCGCGCACACTTTTTCACAGAGGCGCAGGCTTGAGTGAGTACTTACGGGTGGGTGCGATGAAAGAAGAGGTCATTTTCGTTTTAGTTATCTCAAGCTTCATTTTTGCAGCGGCAAAGCTTTTAAAAGTTTCTTTTTTTTTTCTCTAAATGATACATATACTTCGACACTCAATGCTTTACGAAGATCTACGACACAAAAACGCGATGAGTGATCTGTAGGCTATCCGCGTGTGAGTGGTTTAGGCAGCGGAGGGAAGAGGGATGCGGGGCTTCTTGGAAGCGGAAGTAGACTACGTTGCTTCCAATATCGGCTGATCGGCAGGCGGCGCGTAAAATATTGAACCTCCAACGTCATTGCCGATTATCACGCGTCACGGCCTCCGTGTCGGAAGGCGCGCATAGTTGATGGCTTCTCAAATTTTGTCCGGCGTGAATAGTGTATTCACAACGCTTTCGCCTCGCGCAAGGTCTAAAGGAACCGCGCGCCCGCGCACTAGAGGTGCTGCATTTTTCACGGCTTGCCAAGCTAAGGCAATCATTGTTGTTTGGCGAGGCGCTTTTGGCAGCGCCGAGAATTGTATAAGCTCGATACGATAGCGCCGCTGCCGGCGCCAGAGAATTGGTAGAGGCACGATACAAGGCAAGGAGAGCGAGTGAACAAATATAGGTTGGTTCGGTGAAACTGCCAATTTTCAATCATCACTTCTAAAGAAAGAGTAGAAAGGAATATAAAAGATCGCTTAAGAAGAATAACCAAACCTGAAATTAAGAGGAAATATATGACTGAGCAGAAGAGGAAGAAGCAATCTTGAAGAAACGTTCTTGATAAAGCAAAGTGGCAAAGAACAGACAGCGAAATAGATGGTATAGAGAAAGTGAAAGATAACACATTGCCGTGCAAATGTGAACTTAATGCCTGTTCGTGCGTTCACACATGCATGTTAGAGTACCAACAAAGTGCCTTTTTTATGTAAATCAGGCTGCGAAAAAGAAAATAAAAAGTTCTTGCCTCTCTCCTAACACTCCAGCTGTTTTTTCATGGGCTTGTTATTCTCCTCTAAAACGAGGTGCTGCAGTACATACGAAAGTATGTGGCTCCTGCTAGGAAAACATAGTAGCAATCCTCCATTTATCATGCCAGTAAAATAAGCCCAGAGGTGTCCGGGTGCATCCTTACACAGTTTGTGGTTTCATTCCACCACCCTGAATATTGTGTGCTACATAAAATGATGATTTTCGAACACCGGCAAAAACCTGTTTATATATATATATATATATATATATATATATATATATATATATATATATATATATATATATATATATATATATATATATATATATATATAATGCAGATGTACAGCTTGTGCAGTGCTTAAAGGACACGCACGAAGGGATTAAACTTGCTCTTACCATGAGAAAAGTACGCTTCACAGCGAATAGGAAGACGGCGTGCATAGCTCGAGGGGAAGAGCCTAAAAGCAGCTCCCATCCTTCACAGCCGAAGCATCTTCTTGATTGCTACGAGCCGTTTGATTATTTCTCGTGTTTCGTTTAAATAAAGCACATTGTGCTGAAAAAATTTATGGGTAATAAGTACTAGTGCATAAGACTTGCTCCTCTGAGCTGGATTCTCCTTAAAATAAAAATAAATTGGCGGTTGAAAAGAGGGAAGGGGGGAGGGGGAGGATTAAGCTCCGTATTTGTGAGTATGGACACATCAATTATGGCTCCCTTTGAGAACCCTCGTTTCCAAATATGCACTTTACCTCTCGCTTAATTAATAATTAGCCCCACCGGGGTGGTGCAGTGGTTACTGCGCTCGACTACAGTTCCCAATATTGAGGGATCGAATCCTGGTCTCGGCGGCCGCTTTTTGGTGTAGGCGAAAAGCCAGGCGCCTGTGTGCTGTGCGAAGTCAGTGCACATTAAAGAATCTCAGGTGGTCCGAAGTCCTCCACTACGGCGTCTCTCATAGCCTGTGTCGCTTTATGACGTTGAACCAAACCAATTACTAATTAATAATTAGTTCACAGGAAAGAAAAGGTGCAGTATCTGTCACACTTGTTCTGTGGACACCTGCAACGCACTGTAGGGAAAGGGAGGAAGGTGGGTGTAAAAGCGGAGAGAGAGAAGGAAGTGCAGTAGTGGAGAGCTTCAGAGTAATTTCGACCATCTGGGCATCTTTAACGCGCGCGCTAACATTGCACAGCACACGGACACTATTTCATTTCACCTCCATCGAAACGCAGCCGCCGGCGGTCGGGATCGAGGCCAGGCACTTCGGCACAGTAGTCGGGCGTCTTACCACTGCACCACTGTGGCGGGGCCATTTAACGACTAATCTTTCAATATTTGGCTATATTATCCCAAACATGCACTCTCGCTTGTACACTAGTTAGTTGTAAGATAGCACCTTACATGAGACTCTACCCGACATTGATATACATCTCCACTTTATCCAAGCTTCATCACAACGAGCCTGGTGGTCAGAGGCACATATTCTCGATGTGTTGTCAACTCAGTGCCTGTCGGATTTGTAGTAGCCATTGTACGGCCCTTGTCTACGACTGATACGTAAGTGTAAGCGATACATTATTCGTGACCTGTATTAACCACAGTTTTGTATTGTCGCTTCTTGTCAGGAAATAGTTTTGTCATCTCTGGTTACTGTTCGGAGGCGGATCTGCTATTTCTGTGTTTGTGTTGTGAGGCCATTTAATATAGATGCGGGAGATATACAACGTATAATATCCTCAGGGAGATCTTAAGTACTCAGGTGCATTTGCGGTGTTTTCAACAAACATTCAAAGCCTCAGCAATTGTGTGTTTTGAAATGATCAGTGAAAATTCCAGTCAGTTCGTCGAAACATCTTCACTTTAATATTTCGCAACTGAAAGAAAAAAAAAAATATGTGTTTATCCTGAATACCGCCATATGTTCAGTTCTGTGCTATATCTCCCCAGCAGCGAACGACGGTCATAGATGAGGTGAATACTTCGAGAAATAATAGAAGATACGTCATGCCAATTGCAAGATACGGTTTGCAATTTAGTAGAGCCTAAATTGCATTCAAAGAGGGTCAAAAAAGAGATACAAAAAAAAAATGCACGGATAATACATGTACTTATCTTCGTGTTCTCGGAGAAAAAAATATAAAACAAAATATGAAAGATGTATGCAAGCACATTCTGGGCAATCGATGCGGAAGGATACTATTCATAAAGTTGTATGAAAATGTAATTTGGACTTATAACAGAAAGGAAACGCTGCACAGTTTAACACCTACTTTGAATCTGTTTTACTATAACTCTATATACATGTGAGTGAACCTGTCAAAAATGAACAAAGTATCCTTTTCAGTTGATGACACATAATAAAACTGCGGATAATTATTGTAAAATCGGCACGCTGCTTCTATCATAATTACATTCCATAAACGTGGTGAGTAAATTGTTTCATTTCTGCCGCCTTTTTTGTTACTTTAGAATGAGACGACTTTCTCCTCCTGCTCGTCCTCATGACTAGAAAACAAAAACGCTGTTCTGCTTATAAAGGTAAAGGACCCCTGTAACGGTACTCTCAACAATATTCTGTTGCAAAAAATTCTGGAGGTTGTCTTTGTGAGATTTCGATTTAAATATGAAAGCTCTGAAAAGTTTACAAAGTTTTAAAATTTCATCCTAGCGACCGTTCGCAACCGACTACGGCAACACCATCCCATGCACTTTCTTCCCGATTACATCATCGGTGCTTTCTGGGTGCGCCCACTCATTGTACGCTCTTAAGTGAGGTGGGCGGGACGGGACACGGTGGAGCGCCATCGCGATTTGTTTTCTTCATTATTTTAGTGTGCTAAGTTGAGAGGAGGAGAGCAGGAGCATCACATTTGATCGCCGATACGTTCGATACGCGCTAAAAAAGCCAGCTCAATAATTTTTGTTTTGCGGAGAGGACTGCTGAAATATGCATTGCTCGTTCGCGTTTTCTAGCTTAAGTAAATAGTCTTTCATGGGCCGTTTAAAAAGCTAAACACAAAATATCCATCGACATATGTTCTTCTCAGTTTAAGAAAAGCGTACTAGAACATAATATGTATTGCAACTTCATAGCTCACTTAATAGAAAAGCCCCGCCGGGGTTGTGCAATGGTTACTGCACTCGTCTAGTGTGCCGAAGGATGCGATATCGAATCCCGGCCTCGACGGCCGCTTTTCGCTGGTGGCGAAAAGCAAGGCTCCCGTGTGCTGTGCGATGTCAGTGCGCGTTAAAGAACTCCACTTGGTCAAAATTTCTGGAGCCCTCCACTACGGCGGCTCTCATAGCCTGAGTAGCTTTGTGACGTTAAACCCTACAAACAAACCAAACCAGCTTAAAATAAAAGGGTGTGCACGATTTCGTCATGATTTTAATAAACCTTCCGGCTGCGCACAATTTGTGGAATTTTCTTGATAATGCAGTATCAATTATCAATGGTAAGCAGTTTCGTGATGTTTTTTCAGCTTTCCGAACACGTCTGACTTTGTTGCACATAGCTGCTTACTGGAAAATTGTCTACGCAAAGTATATATGCCGTCCTATATGTTGGATTGACGGTTATGTGAGAAACAAAAACGGCATGTTAATTGGATTAACGGTTATGTGTGTGAAAAAAACAGCATGTCAATTGTGGGTAACGGGACGAGGTTGTCGCGCAAAATACTATTGTCCGGCGCTCTTGGGAGCTCTCCTGGGGCCATTTCTTTTTGATTTTTACTACTCATTAAATATGCATGTAAACAGGTCTCCAGGCTTGCGAGATTGCACGCAGAAGATTATTGCATCTGCCGGGGCTGGAGTTAGTTAAGGGAGGGTAGTCAATTATACAGTGATTAATGCCTTATATTAGTATTGCGGAAAATGAAATGTGACACAGTTTTCCAAATCATAAGTTATAAAACTAATAAACAGACGTCCTACCCTAGAGAATACATTCAATTTATAGCGAAAATTTCGCCATACTATGAAGTTTAAGAAGACTAAATGATGTCAGCATCTTTTAAGTTTTTGTGTTACTGAGGCATCAAGTGTTCCTAAGAAGTAAGATATGTTATTAAACTAACGAATTGTTTTTGATGTATAATTTCAAGAGGCATTCAGCATTACTGTTTTACAAAAAGAAAATTGTTCAGAAACAAACTACAATATATGGGACAGCAAAAGGCACAAGTAGATACGTAAAGCTGAAACAATCAATGAGGATCCGTGATTTTTGATCTACATATTTATGACGCCTTTGATTCTGGACATTCTTTGTAATTTTTTACCATTAGCAGGTGGACTGAAGAAGTTGCTTTCACACGTGACAAGTATCATGCGTGAAACGCAATAACATGAATATGGCCTGTCCAGCAGGCGAGTTCCGTCATGCGTAAAGCGCATATGACAAGGTCGGGTGGGGTTGGGAGTAAAGAATGCCAAAAGGGATGAGAAAATATACGCACAAACGGGTCCGACATCAGAAGCAACGAAGAGACGGATGCATTAGCGCTTTTAATGCGGCTACCTAATTTTTTCTTTAATGGCTTTTACTCCCACTACCACGACTTGCTGAGACAGGAAGTTTTCCTTTCCGCACCACTGAACGTACAAATAAAGAAGAGGCCAGAACCGCTGAGTTCCATTTATTTTTAATACGCGCTCACCACTTCTACTCTACGTAAATTTAATTCTTTCTTGCTTTGTTTTTGATTTTCCTTTTCTCCTCGCGCGAGCGTTTTCAGCCCTTGTTGATTTGACTTCACTTATGAAATACCAGGACGCTGTGCTCACGGCGTAAGTTCTTTTTCGACTGTGCTGTGTATTTTGTCCATTCCATCTCCCAATGGTGACGGATATATATATATGTGTGTATATATATATATATATATATATATATATATATATATATATATATATATATATATATATATATATATATATATATATATATATATATATCACAGAAGATGAAATATACTCATTAGCAGATATGCGGACAAGGAAAGGGGAAAGACCAGGAGCACATTTGAATAGAGATATCGTTCGTTCGGAGTGGCACATGAGGTCACGAGTTTAACAAGTTATAAACTTCTTGGTAGCAAAAGGGACGTGTATTTCTTGAACTTGAAGATTCGAGATTCTTTACATCGATTTCACAGGCTATAATATTGCCAATTGTTTTTTTATTTAGTAGGAATGAAATAAAACAAGGCAAGCGCTTGCCTCTCTCTTCGCAGGTTTCCTGCCGTAACTTCCCTGGAGGTAAAAGAGTTGAACCCCGGCTCGAAAACACTGGGATAGGAACCTGACACTGGATAGGGATATTTCTGACATGGGAACCGCATCGAACATAGGGAGGAAGGAGAGTAAGAAAGAGAAAGCAGCACAAGATGGAGAAAGAAGTATTGAGGACGCAATCAACAGAAGCATAGCTTTGATTTTCCTTGGAGGATATCAGGAACAGAAACACGCCTTTGCAGTCACAGTATTGTCCGCACAAGCACGGCTTTCTTCATTCTTTTGCGTGTAATTGTTATTTCCGGTGAAAACAAGCGGATCGATGTGTCAGCTGAAGAATACAAAAGTGAAGGTTCGAACGTTGTCACATATAGCGCTTGGAAGGAATGTGAAAGAAATTGCCATGCAAGAAAGGATAAGCGTACATTCATTGCATATTTGCTGGATCTTTACCAATACCGAATGGGCGACGCCTGATTGGAAGCTGTAGCATTATATAAGGCATGCCACTGGATCTCCTAAAGCGCAATGACATTCAATAATAACCTTGCCGCGCTAGTGACGGAACAATCCCGCCGTGTTCGGTCACGTCGGACCGTGTCGTAAATATTTGGCTACTCGTGGCGCGCTGCGATGTTCGGGAGCTGTCGTTTCTGGATGAATGGATGGAATATGGGAGCGTGCCATTTGAAACGGGGTGGCAGCAGTAGCTATCATGCTCATTTTTCTCCCTATATCTCAATTATTGTTTTAGATTGGTTAACTATACCATCATTCTATTTATTAAATTTTGTTTCTACATTACTAACATTATGCCACTATTCTGCTTTTAAGCCATCAATCTTCCAGTCGTTTTTTGCTAGCTTCCACAGCCGGTTTATTCACCCGGCCACTGGTATCTCTAAATCCCAGAGCTTCAGGAACAGTGACTGCGCCTGCATTAAGTTCCGGATGGATACCATTACATTCGACTATAATATGGTCAATTGTTTCACTGGAGTTACCACATACAGCACATGCGTCACCTTCATTGTTAAATTTCGTTTTGCAGCTGCGTGTTCTAAGGCACCCTGATCTAGCTTCAAAAGGAGAGCACTGCCTCTTGAGTTATCAAAGAAAGCTTCCTTCCTGATCTGCCTTTTCCACTTGCGGTATAATTCCACACTCTCTTTGTTTTCCATCGAATTTATCCAATTTTACCTTCTGTGTTTTTCAGCTGTTGCTTAACGCTCTTTATTTCTCCGTCATTGTGACTACGATACTTCGTAGATAGTTTTCTAGTTCTTTTTATTCATTGTGAGTCAATGCTTTTTAAGTATAGGTATTTAAATACTTAGCTGCCCATCTGTTACTGTCGAATTTCCTCAGGCGTTCCTCATATAAAAAAATTTTGAGGACGCTTAAGCTTCGCCTTCAAGAGTGGAACGCGATAGCGTTATTGCACCTCGTTCGCACCGCCCACTCATTCGCTCGGTATGCTCTTGTGTCACACAAAGACATAGTTTTCATACTCAACACTTCTAAGTGCACTGTACAACTTTTTTGTAATTATTTGTTCAAACAAGTGCTTCTCACAATCTACATTATCGCACTGTGTTGTGCACACTACAACGTTTCTTGCTTCCGTGTTCCTTTAGCGTTCACACAAGAGCGAGCGCGCAAGGCCCTGCAATACAACACCCGTCGACCTGCCAAGGAGTGTAAGACAATGCGCTACGGCGCAGCAATCACTGATGAGGCGCCCCGCGTCGGACTTTGCACTCACGAATCACGCGGTGAGCGCCCAGCAACGCACCGTTCGGCGCGGCAACGAAACGTGCGCCTGAGCAAGCGGAACGAACCAAAGAACTCGGTGTCTCGGAGGGAGAAACCCTTACAAAAATGAGTTTTGAAACTCTATTGTTGGACTATTGACCGCCTTTTGAATTTATTGAATTTCGATAGACATTCAACCCCAGCTGAGTGCAATCTTTACAGGGCCCACAGAATTTTCATTGTGTTCTACCCAATCGACTTTTTGTGCTATTTTTTCTATGTGCTTTTTGTTGTCAGTTTTCAACGTTCACGAACAATTAGCGTGTACTGTTCAAGCTGACCCATGTTTTTAAGTAGTTTTAGGCACAAATGATAAGAACATGATGTGACAATTTCGTTATGAATTTTTGGTCTCACTTGTAATCAACTATTGGCCACATTCTGCAAAGGGAAATATAAGAGCAGCATGCAGTTGCGTGCTCGTTCATGTTATATAAAAGTACATATTAACGGTGCACACTTAGCTCAAGCTTCGCAACACAGTGAAAATATGCCCTAAAAACTTCATGATGGCAAAGCCTCCACTAATAATGCAAATACATCGTTGAATGTCAGTCAGAATCCGTAATGAATCAGCTTCTGTATGTCGCAGAAGGTAACTTTAGTGGTAGGACATATTTTATATTTATCATAAAACAAGTTCAGTGAGTCATCATACTAACAAACAGGATCCTAGATTGAACCTACCATGTAGGGCAGGACAAAGCTTTTTTAAACCAGTTGCAAAGTTCACTATATATATGCTTCAGGGTCTGACATTCTGCCCAAGCCTAGGTATTTTTGCCCGTAGCTTTTGCCGCAAAATGAGGTGCAGTCTGTATTGGAATCCTGTATGTCTTTGGAGAATTTAACTGTTATTTTTTTCTTTTCCTTCCTTTCTTAAAGTGGACACCATGCTAAAATGAAGTCACTTTAAACATTGAGGGGTTCTAATAATGACGGATTGATCCCACGCATACTCTAGAGTTAACACGCATAGCAAAAACATTCGCGTATGAAATAAAAAGAAAAAAAAAATAGGATTACACGCGTCTTCTATCCGCGACTCGTCTTTTCAAAGAAGCATTCGGCCACTGCCTTGCTACTGTCCACACCCATCTTTCCCCCGTGCCGCGAACGGCGCCAGCATGTCCGGAGGGTCGAGAGTTACTTCCTGTCGGCTGGGGGGAAAAAGGGGGAGGGGGGGAGGGGTTGCTCCCTCTGGGTCTCTGCTCTCTGCCTTCTCCGTGGTTTGTCTTCACGGAGATGACCTTGGCTGCAGCATAGCTCGCGCAGCGGGGGCGGCGGCTCCCCCTTTTCACCGAAGCTGTTCTTCCGCGCCCTGTTTTCTTTGCACGCGGACGCGGGTACGCTGAGTGCGGCGATGTGCCAGTTCAGTTGGCGTTTTCCCGCCACCGTGGTCGCATCTTGCACTGTGAGCGAAGCACCGTATGTAGGTTTTTCGCTGGTGATTATCACGAAGATCGTTTTGTTCAAATTTGAGCGCGAACGTACGCATTTAAGTCTTCGGAGGAATCCGCTCTTGGGTGGCAGCTTCTGCGCAAGGAGGACGTGTTTAAGAAGTTCAACAGTCGCAGGCGTTTTGGATTCTGGGCGAAAAGCCGGCACGGGCGGAGGGAGCGTCTGCACTTTGGTGAGAGTTTTACTTTTTCCTATTCGTGTTTGTGCCAGTCTTGTACAGTGTGTGCTACAAGGGGAAGCGAGCATGTAAATATTTCTAGCAGGCAAGCCAGCCTCGTCGGAAAAAAAGGAGGGAGAGAGAGAGAACCAGGCTTGTCTCTAACGCGGACGCTGGGGCCGATGGAACGCCAGTTGGGATGGCGACATTTTCTTTCTTTTACAAGGTGACCGTTTTTGACGGATTGTTCGGCACAGTGCTGTACTCTTTCGATACGCTACTCGCGCTGAGACGGACACATTATCGAGATCATAATATGCCTCTGTCACACATTGTGGATTATTGAATCTGTGCAGCTCCACCATTTTTGCAGTGTTTGTTTTTGTTTCCACTCATTTTGGTGCCTATAGTTGGTAATTCTGCTTCAAGTTTTCTGGGTAGTAATGCTTGTGACTTGCACTTTGCTATTTATATTCACAATAGGATCTTTGACGGCAGCATATATTGTTTATCAGGGAGAAATGAACGATGTGGCAGTGCTGCCGAGCTGTGGAAGCGGCGGTCGATGCCGTCTAAGCAGTGAAAGACAGTGACAACTCATTTTAGACAAGAAATTTCTTGAGCTATGACGTGGAGCAGCGCACAAATGCCTTTCCTCTATTTTTAAGTTAGTATATACCGCAACTTAATTATGATTTATATTGTTTATTTCAGCATCACATGCGAGGAGTTCCCGGACGTATCAGCGTTTTACGCAAAGAATAGCCTGGCGTCATACCTTGCATATGAATTGAAATAAAGCAAATAAACAGCCCAGCTCATGTTATGGGTTCACCAAAGATGCATATTTTTTCTTTCTCATTAACGCGCATTTTTTATTCTGTGTTCCCTTTCCGCTGCGGATTAACAGAAAATGCTGCGTGATCAACGGTTAGCCGGGAGCAGGCACGAGGTGGTTTACATTAATGCAAAAGTAGAACAGCACATATCCTTGCTGCGGTCAGTCAACACATTCTATGTTCTGCTCGATCAATCAACAATTTAGTCAGTTTAGTGTAGGTTAATGAGTGAGTAAGTATAATGGGGCTTAAAAGATCAAGATCTGTTTTGTTCTTTTATGCCTCACTATGCTTATCATTAACCAGCACTGATCAGACAGGATTGTTGATTGGTCGGGCAGAACATAGAATGTGGTGACTTATCGCAGCTAGGAGATGTACTGTACTACTTTTGCATTAATGAAAATCACCCCGTGTCTGCTCCTGGCAAACCGATGGTCGTGTACTATTTTCTGTTGTTCAGGAGTGGAAAGGTAGCAGAAAATCAAAAAGCGTCACTTGCAGAGTTTCTGAAGCATTTGAGCCTGAAATCAACAGAATTTCAGTTGCGCGAATTCCAAAAGCGCTCTTAAGAAACACATGGGCCACTATTTCATAAGCGCTCAACAAGAGGTCAACACTGCATCCTCCAAGATGTTGCCGATTATCAACAGACTTTCAACAGCGTGTATTGACACAACGCTTTCGAATTTCTATAGAAACCCTACATGCATTTTTGTAAGGGAAGCCGGGCAGCGACGCGCCATGAAGGCCGACGCGATCATGGGGCTGACGCCTTGATGGGATCGTCCTCTATCTCGCTTGGGAGCACCACGCAGAAGCATGATTCCTCGGAAGCAGCTCGGCACACATCGCAGGGGACGCTTTCCCAGCAGAAGCGCTACGGCGCAGCGATCACGTCAGAGGCGTCCGGCATCAGACGCTGCACCTAGCAATCGCGCTGTGAGCGGAAAGAGGAGCCGCGTCGCCTAAACACCACTGTTCGAGTGACGCACGCTGGATGTTGGAAGGGGAGAAAGCGAGAAAACTTATTAAACGCAAGGGTATTGGGGCATCCTCGCACCGGTACCCACGCGGCCCGAAGGGGAGAAGCGGGTGAGCGAAGATAGTGATCTAAAGAAAGGCGAAACGTCAGGGGCGAGTGGTGCGCCACGTGTCGGGGCAGCGCCGCACATTGCGAGGAGGCGTTCTTCTGTGTTTGCCGCAAGATGGCTCTGCATGTGCGCAGAGCGCAAAAGAAATGTAGCGGAAACGTACTTCGCTACTCGTGTAACTGCGACTTCTGTAAGTAACATGCTCATAATTACCGATATACATCACAGTATAACGTTCTACGGCACGTTTCTAAGGCAACACCGCATTCACTAGAAGCGCTTTTGTACCGCTTTCAAGCATCGAACTCGTGGCTGAGTGCAATAAAGAAAAAAAAAAAAAAAACTCGTGGCTGAGTGGTAGCGTCTCCGTCTCACACTCCGGAGACCCTGGTTCGATTCCCACCCAGCCCATCTTAGAAGTTGCTTTTTATTTATGGAGTGCATGCCGGGATTTATCGCTCACGGCCAACGCCGCCGACGCCGTCGTCACCGGCTTTTCTGCGACACGAGCTCCTTAACGCAATCGCGTTAATATTTTACCAATTTTACTATGAGCTTCCCGTACTTCCCGTATTCTGCCGGTTCACGCACACGCGTAGTGATGAGTTCACGCAGCAGGCACGGAAAAGAGGGAGCAACAAATATTCGTGGTCGCGTGATAGAGCATTTGTATTAGACCCTGATCGTTCACACTAGGAGAGGCAAGGATGCGCAGGTGCATGAGAAAGAGCGTGTGGCGTCGTCAGAGAATTCAATACGCCAGCGTCTCTACTAAACAGGCTTGCATGCGCTGTATACTAGAAGAATATATGAACGAGTCAAACGCTAATTTAGCGAGATTGCTGAAATTTGATGTAAGTCAAATTTCAATATGCCATTTATTAATAACTTTTTGGGGGATAGTTGGCGGGGGATAGGAAAGCCATTCTCCTGTCTTCTAGGTGTCCTTCTTTGTGCCTCAGTTTCTTCTGCGTTGCCACTTCCGAAGAATACTTTCTTATGTCATATATATGATTACGTAGCGGTAACTCGCAAAAAAATATAATATAATAATGACATAAAAAAAGACTAATTTCTGAACAAAAGTGATTATGTACAAGCCGTAATCCCTTTTACAAATCGTGCTATGCTGTCTAGTTCCTTTCGGTGAGGACACACAGAATTAGTGCAGGCTGATCATTTGAAAGCTTTTATCTTAAAACTAAGCACCTTTTCTTACAAGGACGTTTCTTCTATATACTGAAATGATGATGTTTAAGGGCTACAACAAAACCGCCGCAAAGGTAGATACGAGGTATATGGGGCGACACGACATATCAGCGACACGACATATCAAATATTCCCGACAAGAAACAAAAACAACTTTCGAATTAATACGATAAGCATCGTATACAATTCATGAGGTTGTGTTCGGCGCATGATAGCCACTGTCGATTGTGTGCCATAAAACCTAAAATAACTAATTAACTAATAAAGCACAAAGTTCCGCACAAAAATGATTGTGAGGTAGAGAGAGCGTGCAGTCGAAAAAAAAAAAGCCACGAGGGGTGCGCAGGGAACGAAGTTTGGACGAAATATTAAAATTGGAGACAAGCAATAATCGGATTAAACGAACCCGGAGCAGGCACAGATTGAACGTTGGTCCTGACATAATGAAAAGCTTAATATCTAGACCTAGAACAATTTGGGCCCCATAATGATTATGAAACGGATTTTGTAATTTTTCACTAAGAACCAAGAAAGCTGGTTAAAAAAAAGAATGAAAAAAGGGAGCTATGCCTTTCTATATAAACAGAAGGTAAGGAAAAACGTGGATGACCTCTTAGCATGTGCGCTGAAGAGGAAAAGTTTATATTTTTTCGAGTAGCCACCTCTGATTAGGGACAGCGATACCAGGAATAAGTATAATACACACTGAAATCATGAACGATCAGATATCAAAGAAATATAAATGAAATGAAGCAGCAAAACTATGAAAGAGAGCCATATGCTTCAGAATTACTACCAAAAGGATGTTTTTAAGTTTTGTTTTTATTTCCTGGAACTTATAGTTCCTCAAGAAACAATTTAACCAATGTGTAACACCTTAGAAGCAATGCTCTTTTAAAGATACCAAACAGATATACAGCGTGAAGACTGCAAAGCTGGAGAAAAAGGAAACACGAATGCGATAGCCATATGCGTGTGAAGTTTGTATTGTGGTCTTGTGGTCTTTTGTTTAGTGCAGTAATGTTCAAGATGGTACAACCATTTTGTCAATTCATCCACCGTAAACAAATATACATTTGTGCGCTTTTAGTAAGGACTATGACGCAAGGTAAACTGGATGTCGTCAAGCGAGAAATGGGCAGATTGAACATTGATATCTTGGGTATCAGCGAGCTCAAGTGGACCGGAATGGGAGAATTTAACTCCGGCGACCATTATGTCTTTTATTGTGGGCACGAATCCAAGAGAAGGAATGAAGTCGCTCTCATAGTAAACAGAAGAATGGGCAAAGCAGTGCTAGGGTACAACCCCAAAAACGACCGAATGATGTCACTTCGGATCCAAGGTCACCCTTTGAACATAACAGTTATCCAAGTCTATGCACCGACCGCTACTGCTGAAGAAGCTGACGTTGAGAGATTTTATGCTGACCTGCAATGCCTTTTAGACCGCACTCCATCATCAGACGTCCTTTTTCTCATAGGAGACAGGAATGCTAAGGTGGGGAGTGAAGAAATATCCGAAATTACAGGCAAGTTCGGTCTTGGTGAGCCAAATGAAGCTGGGCAGAGGCTAGTAGAGTTTTGTCAAGAGAACAACCTGACCATAGCGAATACTCATTTTCAACAGCACAAGAGGCGCCTGTACACATGGGCTTCACCGGACGGTCTATACAGGAATCAGATCGATTATATTATTTGCCTGCAGAGATGGAGAAGCGCTATACAAGCAGTAAAAACAAGGCCTGGGGCCGATTGTGGCACCGATCATCAGCTTCTTGTTGCCAAAATTAAGCTTCGATTGAGGAAAACGCAGTAAACTAGAAGGCCTTTCAGGTATGATCTGGATCAAATTTTATTACAATATGCTGTGGAAGTGAGGAATCGATTTCAAGAATTAGATCTAGAAGACAGAGAGCCCGAAGAGATGTGGACTGATGTTCGTGATATAATACAAGTTGCTACTAAGGTAGTTCCAAAGCAAAAGAAATGCAAGAAAGCAAACTGGTTATCTGAAGAGGCTTTGCAAATAGCTGAGGAAAGGAGGATGGCAAAAGGTAAAGGGGAAAGAGAAAGATACAAGGTTCTCAATGCGGATTTTCAGAAAGTAGCAAGGAGAGATAAGAATGCCTTCCTGAACATACAGTGCCAAGCAGTTGAGGACAACAGCCAATTAAGGAACACAAGAGCTCTGTATAAGACAATCAAAGATATCAATGGATGCTTCTTTGCTAAGCTGGGCGTGATAAAGGACAAACGAGGCAAGGACCTCACTGAAGCCTCAGATATAAAGAAGAGGTGGCAGGAATACACAGAAGAACTGTACAAGAAGGACCCGAATGGGCAAACCCAACATAAGACGGTTGTGATTACTGATCTCGAGCCGGGCATCCTAAAGAGTGAAGTTGAATGGGCCTTAGCCAGCCTTGCTAAGAACAAAGCTAGCGGAATTGATGGCATTCCAGCTGAGTTGCTTCAAAACCTCAACCATGACGCTGTTAACATTCTGCATACATTATGTCAGAAGATTTGGACAACCTTGCAGTGGCCACAGGATTGGATGAGGTCATTTTACATCCCCATTCTGAAGAAAGGCAGTGCCAAAGATTGTTCCAAATACCGCACGATCGCGCTTATTTCGCATGCTAGCAAGGTGATGTTGAAAATCCTCCGAGGTAGGCTGCAGCAGTATGTGGATCGGGAGCTTCCGGACGTGCAAGCTGGGTTTCGCAAGGGCAGAGGAACTAATTTTTGACCGGAACACCGCGCACTAAGACACAGACAAGAAGAGAGACACGACACACACGAGCGCTGACGTTCAACTGGTGTTTATTGTTTGGAACGAGGCATATATACACAGTTCCAAGAACACAAGGAAAACAACCATCCTTCATAGATTCATAGTCAATTCATGCATGTTCCGGTCAAAATGAGTTACCAACTTGCCCAAGCATCTGTTTTAACAGAGGAACTAGAGACCAAATTGCTAACCTTTGCTGGATCACGGAAAAAGCAAGAGAGTTCCAGAAACCCAGCTACTTCTGCTTTATTGATTATGCGAAAGCGTTTGACTGCGTAGATCATAGCAGGTTGTGGCAAGCTCTCTAAGAGATGGGAGTACCAATTCACCTCATCTGTCTTCTCAGGAACCTGTATGAAGGGCACGAGGCCACAGTCAGAACTGGGCATGGTCTTACTGATTGGTTTCCGATCGAGAAAGGAGTGAGGCAAGGCTGCATACTGTCGCCCTGCCTATTTAACCTATATGCAGAGTGCATCATGAGGAAGGCCGATCTGGACGAGTCTTCAGCTGGAGTGAAGATTGCTGGAAAACGTATCAACAACCTTAGATAAGCGGATGATACCACTTTAATGGCAGAAAGTGAAGTGGAACTCAAGAGACTTCTGATGCGCGTACAAGAAGAGAGTGAGAAGTTTGGGCTTAAACTGAACATTAAAAAGACAAAGATCATGGCGTCTTGCCCTATCAAGCTCTGGAGCATCAATGGACAAGAAGTGGAAGCTGTGACAGATTTTCTGTTCTTGGGCTCCAAGATTACCTCGGAAGGAGACTGCAGCCATGAAATTAGGAGACGCCTGTTAGCCTTGACCGCCTAGTAAAGAGCAGAGACATTAGTCTGCCAACCAAGATCCGTATAACTCGTGCTATGGTCTTTCCAGTTGTGACGTATGGATGCGAGAGTTGGACTGTGAAAAAGGCTGACCGCCGAAGAATTGACGCGTTTGAATTGTGGAGCTGGCGAAGACTCTTGAGAGTTCCTTGGACTGCCAGAAGATCAAATCAGTCGATATTGTCGACCATAAACCCTGACTACTCATTGGAGGGTCAAATTCTAAAGTTAAAGCTCAGCTACTTTGGTCATCTGATGAGAAGAGAGGAGTCGCTGGAAAAAGATTTGATGTTGGGAAAGGTTGAGGGTCGCCGGAGAAGGGGTAGGCAGCGAACGCGATGGTTAGATGGCATCCTCGAGGCACTGCAGATGAAGTTATGTGATGTTAGGAAGATAGTGAGAGACCGGAAAGTGTGGCGTGACATGGTCCATAGAGTCACGAAGAGTCGGACACGACTGAACGACTGAACTGAACTCCAAGGCAATAGATCGATTTCTCAATTTGAAGAAATAACTACTTAAGCTTTATCTACGCCTTCTTTGTGTGCAAATGTGCTTTACACGCAATAGATAGGGTGAAAATGCTGCAAGCCGATGCGAGTCCTTTTCTTCATGTCCAGTGAAATACATCGTTGCGAACAATAAAATAGGTTGTATGGAACAAATATTTATATCATGTTTACAGTGCAGAGCGCTGAAGAAAGGCAGCGCAATCATGCCTCGGTGGCTCAATGTTTCGGGCGCTCTCCAGCTGAATCCAAGGACGCTTAATCAAATTGTGGCGCCACGTTTTATGGAGACGAAAGTGAAGGCGCCCGTGCACTCATCGATTC
This sequence comes from Amblyomma maculatum, assembly GCF_055883805.1. NCBI lineage: Eukaryota > Metazoa > Arthropoda > Arachnida > Ixodida > Ixodidae > Amblyomma > Amblyomma maculatum. Next base: position 87,491,215 of record NC_139349.1, read on the forward strand.
AGAGCACGCTAAAGATACCTAAGGGGACTAAATTCCCGGAACTCTCCACTACGCGTTCCTCCTGGCATGAGTCGCTTCGGTGCGCTGAACACTATAAACCGACCGACCGACCGACCGACCGACCGACCGACCGACCGACCGACCGACCGACCGACCGACCGACCGACCGACCGACCGACCGACCGACCGACCGACCGACCGCATACATCATGGTCCAATATAATGTGAACTGAGTCGTACGGATAGCAAGAGAGGCATGCTTCGAATTTTTTAGCGAAATAAATTTTTCCTCCTTCTCCTCTTTGTCTACCTTACGGCACCTTAGTACACACGATATCGCCCACTAGCCACAAATATAAATGCACAAATGTCATGTGAAATCCTTCGAGTTATAGCCTACCACCCCTAAAAAACGTCCACCGCTGGTCTCATAATTATTGACGCCCCCCCCCCCCCCCCCTCCTTCCTCCAAATATTAATAGAAACGAAAGAAGACTTTTGTTCACACGTCCTCCCGAGTTTTCGCGGCTCTGAAGTCATATGAAGGTAGGGCAGAATAACAACAAGCATTCTTTAGTTCGCAAGTGCAAGGAGGTTTGATGGGGCCCAATAAAGAGCTACCGCTTTGTACTGCAGCGCCAATACTGTCGTTGTCGTAATTCGATTCCTGGACGACCATGGATAATGACGTAATACCTAGTTGGAGTTGCGTGTGACAGGCGGTACATTATTTCGAAAGAGGACTATTTAGTTTTAGGGTCCGTATTCCTACGGTCTCTGTCACTGCCAGTGGCGATGCTGCCTTTTTATGGGCAATAGGGAACAGCTCTCCTGGAGCTGCAATCGAGTGATGCAAGCCGTTAATTTTGAGGAGAGTGAAATGTTTTATCAGTCCTGAGAGGCAGATAACATTCCGAAAATAAAGCTGAGTGTATCTCCTGTCAAGGCGCGCAAGAGGCAAAGAAAAAAATGCATATTTTCCAGCATTTTATTCGTTTATTGTTTGATCCCCGAGATATAGCCCAACCTAATATTTTAATCTGAATTTAGAGTGGTAACTCGGTACATTACGATAATCTACATTAGTTGTGTTCTAATCGTAATCGGTTGTTGCGGACAGCTTATTCCAAAAAGACGTACAATTGAGAATCAAAGTGTCCATCGAGGTCCGAGTGCACTTTTAAGAAGCGCGGGAAGTGGCTATTGTGGGCTAACTGTGCTGCAGAATAACTGTTCCCTTCGTAAAGACTATGTGCAGCCGAACCTGTGCGACAACTGGCGTTCCGTTGGACTAACTGTGCGTAAGGAACAGCAAAGGTTATATTGAGGATAATTTCCAAAATGTGATATAAAGTGTACAATGTCCTCAGTAGGCGTTTGACTGTCGAAAACGGGCCAAGGTACTGGTTAACTTTTCCAGTTCATGCATCCGTATTAGACATCAGAACGATGTATACAGAAGCAGTAATATGAGGAACAGAGGTACTGATAAAAAATTGCAACTAGGGGCAACATACCGCTCATGCTTACAGCTGCAGCTGCCGAGGTGTGCACCTTTAATTAAGAGGCTGATGCAATGCTATATTTAGGATCGACAAATTACAATATGTAAATACAAATCAAGGCTTTCTACCTTGTTCTTTATTACTGTCATTTAAGTAAGGCATTGCAAGGAGGACAATACTAAAATTCCTGCATGACAGCTTTGGCCATGATGCAGATGCCTTAAAAAATGAGGCAATCGTTTAAGATGTGGCTGCGTATTCAGCCCACCCTATACCATTAGGGGCTTGAGATACCTCGAAGTGGCATCAGAGGGTGCGAATTTTAAAATTTTGCTGTAGTTTTAGGCGGCACTGTGAGCACCCGTGTGTAAAACTGCGTTAACGTGATCGTTATACATTGCAGCCGCACGCGGTGACTTTTCTCTCCGGTTAACTATAACCAGTACGAGAATCTGACGGAAACTAGAGAAACGAGGAGCTCCCAATGGCTTCGCTCATCGGTATTTCTGGAGTGCAGCTGCCCCGGTTAAGTGCTTGCCTCCACACGTTACTCCGTTACTGTAAAAAAAAAAAAAAAACGAAAACAAAAGCACCAAAAAAGGCGAACAGCACAAGATACTAGATGAGACTAGAAAATGTGGCTTTAAGATGAACGTTTAACATCTTTGGTAGTGCTAAGAAAGAAGAAACGTGCTCCTTCAGATATTTTAGCAAATCGTGTACAGAACAAGAGCGAGAAATATTGGCGCTTATCGTGGAACTCTTTGTGGAAGGATCAGCAGCGCGAGGAGCAGCAAATTGCCCGTTCACTTGATTACAGACCTCTATAACAGAACCGGCTGCAACTTTCAACACCCTATACCTTAAAGAACTTCTTTCCATCTTAGCACGTTCTCTCCCATTTTACTCCGGACGGGGAAGTTTTCAACTTCTCCCTATGGCGTGGAGATTTTCTGAACAGGTTCTTCAAAGCGCTCACGGCGTCTTCCGGCACTTCCACAAACCTGCACCGTAATTTCCCCGCGGAAGTAGTTCTGCTTTCTTGCTGTTCTGTCGAAGCCTTGTGCAGATTCCGTAGCTGGCGGACACTATTACCGGATAATAGATTTCTCTTTTTTGTGAAGTGCCTCAATACTTCGCCATGTCTATAATCTGGTGCCTTTAAAGACTGTGCTTTGTGCGTATTTTCAAAGGCAGTATGGTTGTTAAAACTTTGGCGGGAACTGCACCAAACGCATTTCTCAATTATTGTTCAACCTAAACTTCCTTGAAAGATAAGAATTGCAGTTTCACAAAACTTTACTGTGGAAGTAATCTTCGTTAGAAATAGCTTACTTCTTCTCTGCCTAAGGAAACTTATCAGGGAAGACAGAATTTCTTGTCATATTTTCTGTTTCTTCTTGAACTGTATTCTCTGGCCTTGCGCCTGCGGCAGGTACATTCGAGTGTAATCTTAACTCGAAATAGGTTTGAAGTGATAGCTTCGCTACGCGAGGTAAAGCCAACGCCACCGTATGCTTCCGACGACCTTCTGACAGCTTTGATGTGAAGTTAAAAGTCAAAAATATTGATTGGTTCACAAGACAGGAAAGGCGCAGTATTTGTCACACTTGTTCTTTTAAAAATTTAAAATCGTTTTCAGGGAAGGGAGGAAGCCGGGAGGTAAAGCGGAGAGAAAGAGAAAAAAGAGCCGTAGTGGACAGCTATGGAGTAATTTCGACCACCTGGGATCTTTACCGTGTACTGACATCGCACAGCACACGGACGCTTCTCTGTTTCGCCGTCATCGAAACGGATACGCCGGCGGTTGGGATCGAGCCGGGGTACTCCTGCACAGTAGTTGGGCATCTTAACCACTGCTCCACTGTGGTGAAGCTGGAACTAAGCCACAACCACTTTTGGGTAGCTATGTTCCCACCAAATGAGAAGGTCAAAGTTAAGATCACATTTAACGGACGTGGAAAGTAGCCTAATGAGTGAGCAGCTGCGTGACGAGAGATATGATCGCTGATGTCAATCTCGAGTAATATAGAGGCGCGCCGCGCGCATCGGCCAGAGCTATCGCTTCACACTAGGTTTACCCGAAGCTAACCAATAACCAATTTTGTTTGGCCACTGTGCTGCCATGCCTCCACCATTTTACGTCTTGCACAACTAAACAGCAATATGATCATATTTAGCACCAAAAATAATTCTATAGACTAGATAGCAAAGCAACTAAAAATCGACATCATCTGAGATGTAGGGTAAAAGTAGCGATTTGCTTACCGCAATCGGTACGGGGGTGCGCTATATACCAGTATTCCAGACTCCGCGTTTGGTAATGAAGTACATTTTCGTTAATATTAGCTATTAAATGGAGCAGTAAGTAAATATAGCAGTAAGATGCTTGTTGCGGTCAGCACTATATAGCGTAGTGTAAGCCACCTGTCTAGATGATACATACTTGCCAGATGAAAAAGCGCGAACAAGCAACCAGAGGTAAAATGACGCCGTTCTCAACCTGACCTAACTCAACCCCTTCCCCTCTAGGCCTCAGGTCATCCTCATGAATAAAAGTTTATGAATGAATGAATGAATGAATGAATGAATGAATGAATGAATGAATGAATGAATGAATGAATGAATGAGGTCCGGTCTTGCCAGCAAAACCTCGGCAAGGGGCGCGCAATACACCATGTACAGCAGCAACGCTCAGACTTTCTCATTTCTCCAATGAATTTTCTGACTTGTCCTCGCAACATATTTTTATTACTGTTTGATAATTCTTGGTCTACAGGACGCGAGAGGAGTAGAGAGGCTGGATGAAGAGTGGATTCTTCGCAATTCAGATTGAGGGCTGAAGGTTGATTTGTGTCGCGCGACCTCTTGTCCACAGGCAAGAGTGTGCACGACATCCCATTCCTTTCTGAAGAACAATTGCATGTATAGTCGACGACGATATCCAGATACGGACAGCCGGAGCATAAAAAAGAGAGGGAGGGAGAAAAACGGGGGGGGGGGGGGGGTGAGGACGCCAGTGAAGCGGATATTTTTTGTTTCTATTTGAACAGTTCAGTGACCTTCCCCATTTTCCAATCGGAAGATGTGTTATCTTCGTGAAAGGATTAGGCGCAAAATAGAGATGTGCATATTGTGGAGGCCTGCCGAGTATTTTTCAGAGCCTGGAGGTCATTTCGCCTGTAACCGCTCAGGACGAGGACCTACTGTTTTATTTATTTATTTATTTTATTCGTAGCCTTATTTCAGACACAGTTGGTCTTGGATGACAGGGCAAAAGGCAGATGCTCTCTGCCTGACGAGGCGGAGCATCTGTGCTAACATAGGCGATTCCAAGCGCAGATAATGTTGTTGACGGCATTTGTGATATCATATCAAAAATGCGACGGATATGGACGTGTTTGGTTCTTTAGCAAGAACGGTAATGTCCCGTAAAAAAAATGTGGAATTTCTTTTTTGTCTTTTAACCGCTTAGCATTTCTCCTGCAACCTTTTAGCTTCCAATCTTCATCACTACCATTTTCGTAAGGATGTAGTTGATAGGCGTTTCGACCTTTCCGACCATTCATGCTGTCATACACGTACTTGTTGCTATTGAGAAGAGCCTGCGACCAGTTGGTAATCCTTCTTCATGAAATAGCAATCACAAAAGACGAAACACAAGGGTAGAACAGGGCAACAAGGACACTCTTGTTTGTTTTCTTTCTTTTTTCGTTCGCCGTTATTTTTGTGCTTTGTTCATGAGGGACACACACGCAATTCATGTAAGGTCGGAAGAAAAATAATATATCAAAGGGAATGCTTTATCAGTCGAATTAATCGATACAGCCTTCTGCGCTGAAGCCTCTAGGTACCAAAAACTGTCGTGGTGCTGGTGATGGTTAAAACATTTGTTAACTAATAAATGTTTAACACAGATGTGATTTTGTTACAGCCTTATTGGCCTCCTCCCCTGACAATACTAGGTAGCCCCTATTCCGGAGCACCATTGGCAAGCAACGCCGCTCCCGTCCGTTGAACCAAGGCCTTCTGAGCCTTTAGGTCTTGACAGCTGAGCAAGGCCGCCTCCCAGTCCTCTCTACTTGGATTGATGTTGGGACGAATAGATGGGTTCGATTGACATGCCCAGTTCATATGGAAGGTGTGAACCGCCTTCGCACAGTACTTGCACGCGTCATCAAAGGATGTGTTGAAATGTTTAAGCACCGCCGGGCACGGTATATAGTATTGGTGAAAATTTTTGTGAGTAGGCGCTCGTCAGCGCGATAAAGTCCCTTAAAATGGGCCTAATGTCTTTTGATGTAAGGGCCAGATTGTCTGATTGGAGGTAGGCTTCCAAGGACAGGGAGATAGCCCGGGAGAGAGTGCGCGGGCGGCCGGATCGGCCTGTGCGTTTTTCTTGAGTCTGATGACTGGGGGCCTAAATGAGGTTATGCAGAGTTGCGTCTATATATCGGCAGCTATACTGCCGCATGCGCCTGGCAAGCGGGGGAAGCCTACCCAAGCCTACAGTTCCAACAGGCCCCCCGCGAGTCGGTGATGATGTGTTTCGACTTGGAAATACTGAGAGCTAGGGCGATAGCATTTTCCTCCGCGTGCGTTTTGTTATACGCTTTGTAAGTTAGCCCGTTAACTGTGTTTGTGGTTTCTGTGACTGCAGCCGTATACCAACACCCGTGGTGTGGGCCGGCAACATGCATGTAATACACATGTTGTTGACCATGTTATCGTGCCAATGCTTCCACGCGTGCCTGGCGGCGACCGCTATGGTCTTCTTTGGACATGTTGCGGGGAAGGGGCCGGACCCGGAGGGCGCGTCTTCAGGGCTCTGACACTCTCACAATTTCTTCAATGCGGTATCTGTGTTTGATGTGCAGCCGGTCCAAGAGGAGGAGACCGAACGTGGTCTGTGCAAGATGCCAGTATATGTTTGAGTAAGAGGGCTTGAGTAAATGTTCACTACACCCAGGGCCAGAAGTCTGCACCGTTATCTCGGTGAGCTTGCCGACACAAGTCGTGAGAAAGATAGGGCGAAGGTTCTCCGTACCAATAGGTCTGATAGCCTCCGGGATGACGGTCACGAGAGCTGACTTCCAATCGAGAGGGAGAGTAGTGTCTTCGTCCCAAATGCTATTGATGCATTTGGGGAGCATCGCATAGGCTGAGTTACTAAGGTTGACCAAAAGTTTAACCGTAACCGTGTCGCGGACGGAGGCAGTGCTTCGTTTCATCTTGCTTAAGGTACGTCGCCCAAAGGTCGTGGAGCTGGAACCGAGTGTCCAGCTACGTGTTCGCTTTGCCTACAAACGAGTAGGCAACCGGCCAGGAGTCTTTGGTAGTGCGCTGGTAGCGGTCTCTGAGTGTGCGCGCTAGCTGTGTCGTCGTTCCTGTAAAGTTATGGATGACATTATGTAAGTGGCATTGGGTTTCCATGCATGTTTGGATTGGATCGATAGTTCCGTCGCATGCATACGTCTTTCCCTTTTCACATTTTTTCGCTAGCTTTGTACTGCTACCGACGCTGTATAATCTGCACAACCATCTACACGCATCCGTTGAAAGCCCACAAACGAAAGCTTGTGTCCCGAACTGGACAACATTCCGAAAATCTCTGTCTATTGTAGACCCCGTCCAGACAGGATGTTACACCAGGTACAACTTCCTCACATCTGTACGGAAACAACAATAAAAAGCAGATACAGCTCACGGAAAAGCAAATCGACGTGGACAACCAGCTCTTACATCTTTCGGAGTTCCGCCGGAACTGCACCAAAAAAACGGTAAAAACAAACATAACAGAAGTCCCAAGAAGTGCATTCTCGAACTCACATATATCAGGCCGCGGAATATACTGCTCAGCTAGCCGACACTAACTGGGTGGACAGGTGCAACACGGCTGAACGCCAGATGTCTGGCCGCAATACGCGGCGCCTGTTCCGCGCGCTTATTTTCCAGCGAATTTCAAGCCTCGTCATTTGTCGTCAATGGCATGGTCATTACTGCGTCACAATATGAGCGCCGTGCTCGTCGTGCGAATTTTCAATGTACCACCAGACGGCATGCCGACGAAGACATACGACGCAGAAGCCACGACGGGTACTCGGTTTGAGCACGCTACAGTTCCTAGTAAGCGCGTGGTGCGTATGCTTTACCAAAGTGTATTTAGAATGTGTACTGATTTCAACTGCTGTAAACGTCACCAAATGCAAAAGGGGAGCACGGTGGCTGCGCCTGCGCAGTGATTGTCGATGCGAGGTCTCGACACGCTTAAGCTTTGCGTGAAATAAGCAGAGATAAGACCTCGAATGCACTTAAGCTACGTCTTGCTACTACTTTGTGCGAACTTGGAAACTTCCGTCGATATGCATCTCAAGAACCGAATATCACAAATCCGATGTGCAACGGAATGGAATCGCAAACATTTGCCGCGAAATTGCGCCTACACAGAAAGAGCGATGTTTTCGTATTGTCAAACGAACGTTGTCTCTACCGATTGTTTCAACAAATAATGATGGTAAATTAGCAATATTAATTGCACAAGTGTTTAAACGAAGAGTGCAAGAGATATCTTATCATTGAGCCTTTTTCCTCACGGCTACATCGGCGCAATACTTTCTCGACAGGACTACAGCTGAACGCGAACTCGCAATGAAAGACAATGACTACAGAATGAGGAAGACATATGAGAGTTCATATGTCTGTTAATTTATAAGGTCATTGCCTTCCATAGAGCTTTCGCTGCCAACATGATAAACCAACACCGCCCAGTTATTTGCTGTATTTTTTTACCCAAATATTGTGCTTCAGATAGGCGTGAATGCAAACTTCTTCCTTCATGTCAAACTGCTACGAGCAGGAAAGTCCGTGTGATGGAATTTGATCAGTTCTGATAAGGCTAAAATTATCCGCTGTGGTGGTTCTATGTCATTGGTTCCTAGTGACGCTGATAGCGACGGCGCAGTTTTCTCGGTACCAGAAGTACCAGAATTTCGGATCAAAAAGATATCAGTGCACGCTAAACAACCCAGAAAGCCTAGTATGTTGAAGAAACCATGGTATACATCCTATAAGTAGAGATCATACTGTTTATCATACATGGCAAAATCACTTTTGAAAAGGAAATAAATTACATTACTAATTACTCTGCTGAAAATCGCAGAAAAGTAATTAAATCATATTACTCATTACTTCTCCTAAAAAGTAATAAAATTGCTATGCAATTACTTCTACTAAGTAATTAAATTACTTTTCAGTTTCCATCTATGCAAAAACCAAGTAAACATAGTAAGCAAAAAAAAAAAACAACTTGTTCTCCAGACGCAAAACACACACATTCTTTCGTCTTCCCGGAAAATTCCGTCTCAGAGAGCTATTCCTTCCCTCTTTCCTACAGCACTTGAGATTACGAATACAAGATAACAGCAAAACAAACAAACAAAAGCAAAAGCGGAAGCATAGTCGCACGATCGTAAAATAACCGGTGAACCCAGCGTCTTGGTGGCCCGGAGCAGTCTCCGCCATTTGAAGGGGCGAAGAAGCTAGGATATTTATTGCTTCTGCAGTCCCAAGGATAGACGGCGGCACCTTGAGCACACGTCTCAGTAATGCTTAAGCCACGATGGCTCCCGCCATGGACCATCCCGGCTATCTCCCCCAACCCCAATCCTCCCTCGCCCCGTGGTGACGAATGTAACCAGGCACCACTGTGCCCTAGCTGACGCAACAGTGACTGCCACTGCGCCGCGCTCCCAACTAGTTTTCAACTCCAGCCTTCTTGCACCACCTCTCCCTTCGGCATTCCCTTGACGCTTAATATCCTGCCGCTTGGAGAATAGTTTCCATTGGATAGCCGCACTAAGTGGCCCTGCTACACACGAGGTCTCAGATGCACTGTTCTGCTCAATTCTGTCTCCTTTTGCCGATTCGTTACGCAGGCTTTGGCTTTCTGCACGTCGTTCATGCTTTCGCGGCACTCTACTTTGTTGTCTATTGAAAGAGTAGTGGCGCACATTATTTAAAGTAATTTCGAGAGGAAATAATTACTTTTGTTGCGAAATTACTACCAAAAGGTAATTCATTACATTACTAAATTACCAAACCGAAAACGTAATTCATTACAATCCAAATTACCAAAAAATAGTCAAAAACAGTAATTTAATTACTGTAATTCAATTACTGCCATGTCTGCTGTTTATACTCAACTTTTTACTCATTTATAAAATTTAAGTATAGGGTCTCTGAATACATGTGTTGGGTGCTTTTATTTATGGCAGGCGCGCTTCACATCGCGAATTTTCCATTATACCCGCTATCTAAGCGCAAACCATAATAAATTACAGGGAAACCACGGAGGCGTGACGATGTGATTGAGAAATGATGAAATCAGTATGAACGCAAAAAGAAGTATAAAGGAGAAGGCTGTGTATCGACGCTGTGTACCTCGGAGTACCCAGCGTTATCCTGTGTATATTTTCTATTATCTTTCCTTTGCCACGTGTCTCAGTAGATCACAAGCAGTAAGTATGCCTTCAAAGTAGAAGCCATTCCATTATCTATGTCCAGGCTGTTTGAAAACGTGTTTGAGAACATGCATGCTCCGCGCGCTGCAGGGGACATAACAGGCTCGCTGGCTCGGGATGCAGGTGAAATCCAAGCTCAGTGAGAGCTGATGTACTGTTCTTCATCTTTATTCAGGTTATTTGTAAATGGTGGTGCTTAATTTTACAATATTGTTTTGCCTTGTAGTCGAATGTCGTGTATCGAATGCCGTGTTTCGTGGGAGTGGCGTCCATAGAGCCACAGGTGCGCCGTTATATTGCGCTTGCAACATATTTTTGTTATTGGCCAATTTGCGGAAATGTGGAAATAAGCTTTTCAGCAACGCATGTTTTTAACAAAAAGGTCTCGTTCGTCGATATTTTCTCGGTGGTTGTGGAAATGCTAAGACAGGTGTCCCTTAGGGCACATTCGCACATGCGAGTCGATTGCGGACGTCGCACGCTTGATATCTGTTGATTTCGTTGGTTTCAGAGCGCTCAAAAAGCAGGGACAGAGCACCGAAAATCGGCAAAACAACTCACACGCGCGCATTGAGGCGAATGAGAATATTCCATCTTCGGGCATTTTCTAGGCGTGTTATTGAACCATAGTACTCTTTCTATGCTGCTTCAAGCACTCTTTGTAACTGGCAAGTGGTAACATTTCGGAGTTTACACAGAAGGGAGAAATTGGGTCCTTTCGTTTGAACAAAGAATGCGAGGCGTCTCGGAACGAGATAGTTCGGTTGGAAAATAGGTCTTGCGGGAAAGCTGACAAAGGAATTTGCATAGCTTCACACCTCCGTTTTGCTTCTGCGGTAGCGTTTCGGCATCGAGATAAAACCACCAGGTGGAATTTGTTCGCCACCCGTGCAGAGGAAGTTAGCGGAGCGTCTGTTCCAGCGACGTCCCGTGGTTTCAGATTTCGCTGCCACTCGAAAAATGAAGAGAGGCCGTCGCGCGGTGAATCTTGAGCTTGGGTTCCCTATGAGATGTTCAATTGTTTCTAGGTATCGAGTGCACATGCGCGTTTCATCTTCTTGCTTAGATTTTCTTTTGTAGCTTCGGGTTCTAAGATATCTTGGTCTAGATTAAAAGAGAATGCCGCTGCCTCTTGAGTTATCATAGAAGGCTTCATCCTTTTCCTCTTTTTTCATTTTCTGTGTGTCCAGGGTCAGCTTCTCCTTTGAACTATTACAGTTTGTAGTCTCTGTGTTCTTTACCTGTCGTTTGATAATCTTTATTTCTCCGTCCTTGCTTTTACGGCGCAATGCGCATCATCGGGCCTTTATTATTATTATTTTTTTTAATTCGAACGTAGTGGGTGGTGCTCTGTGATTGCTCCTTTGTACTCACGTCTTTGCTGTCTCGACCAGTGAGTGAGATAAGTATGTCTCTCATGTCGGTGGATTTTGTTAGGACGCGAAATTACGACCCAAAGTTTTTCGGCTGGGCAAGGGGCCATTCCTTAATTTGCTTCCTATTGGTGGTGCTCGCTGATCGGAACTTTGCGGTCACATGAGCTCTGTGACATCCTCACTGTTCCGAGCAATCTGGTACTAAGCAAACATTTTTAAATACGGATTTTTTTGGCGGTTCTCAGTGACATTTGTCCTCAACGCACAAGTGATTTCTATGACCTCATTACTGTCACGACGAATTACGAAATATCGTCTCACGGGTGACTGGGTTTTGGTTTTACGGGAACACTAAAACTATTGCATTAACCGCTGAGTAGCAGCAAAACAGAAAGCACTATCACGTGAATCCATCCAACGCTGCTTTGCTGCTTTGACGTGGTTTAAACAATTCAAAAGCTAAGGAAAACTAGGTGAAGTGATTAGACATCTGGTAGCTTCCATCGCTTACGACAACTACAGCCTGGGCTCGGTTATCGGGCTAACTCTTCGCCATAAACAGCGCGAGCATCACGAGTACTTCTGATGCTCGAACGGACTAAACTGCCGCCCACATTTTTCCCTCCTCCCCTCATCTGTTGAAGAAATACTACGAGGAAAGACTCAACATTGCAGGACGCCCTCAAAGAGAACGGAACGAACCAGGCGTGAAATCTGCTGAGCCGATATTGCGTCATCGCGCTATACTTAATATTTTGCCGCGACTCCGGCAAACTGTGCAGGAAACATCGTTGCGTGAAAAAAATTTCAGCCCTGCGCCAGCCCAGCATGCATATCTCACTTTCTATCTCCTTTCTCTTCTTCTTCTTCCTCCTTTTTTTCTCACTACAGAATCGCAGTGCATATCTGAAGCCTCCGGGGTTGCCGAGAAACAAAAAGAAACAAAACAAAAATAATAACACGAAGCTAGAAGATCCTCGTGTTTCTTCCCGCGTTCCATAAGCCATGAAGATGCCCGTCTCGAGGCTCAAAATTGACTCAGGATGAAGAGTAACGGTCTCGCAAGCAGCCCCCTTATACGACGTGCTCTCAAGGACCGAATTGATCTTTTACCCTCGGACTTAGATGCTCGCGCGCACTATGAAGAATTCCACTCTTCTGAAATGCTGCCATTTCTCCGCTACACATAAGTTTTCATTTGGCTTTTCCGCGCAACAGTGGCAACGACACCGACGCCTCGGTTGCCATAGCCACAGCCGCGAGAGAGGGCGAATAGATGTTGCTCCGAAGGGTATTTCCGGCTCGCCTTAACCTTTCTTCGTAATGGCTATATTGGAGGCTCCCCATGAACACCGACGGTTCGCGCCTATATCTCGGTGAAGTTTAGGAAACTCTACACGACGGCATATCGGCGACTTCCGAAACTGCGATATATTTCTACTTATATGCCGTGAGCGGGAGCTTTGTTGGTGACCCCTACAGGCGTATATGTAGTGTGAGCTGGTGAGCTCGATTATCAAGCGATTTTTATGCCTGGTTGTGAAGTACACGTGCATTCATCAAAATACTATTGCAGAATCCACTGAACACACATTGCAGTACTATTGATGGTGTCCGCAATTTCCCTTTAACGCTGAAGCTATCATTCATTACCGGAAATGTCTGTTTCTTCCCCTTGTGTTCCGTGTTAAAATGCAAATACCCATTTCACAACCTGCATCTGATTGAAGGGAGGCGCGGTATACATGCATAACAAGCGATTTTAATGATTTGGCACAGTATATAGTTATCAGTCAAGATTACCTGCAGTGGGGGGCGAACAATGAAAGATGCGACTATGTTTATGTATTTGTAGTGCCGCCGGCATGCAATAAAATTCTGCGTGCTTTTTCCTTAAGCGTATATTGATCATCTTTGAGTTCGTAATGCATTGCTTATTTATAGTATAAATTAAAAGCTAGCGAATGCTGGCACACATTCTGACCGCTTCCTCAGGTCCAGCAAAGTTTGAACAAATGAGAAGAAAAAAACCGCACAGTTACGCCTTGCGAGTTATTACTGCACGGGCTCCACAGATGCAAACCATGAGGTTATGCTCCATCTTTTTAAGTGACCGGTTAGTAGAAGTATCAATGTGCAGACAGTCGTGCTGCAGGTTACTTCCCGGCACAAGCATTTCTTTCCTTTGGCGCTTAGCCTTCATTTTACGGGCTCCATTACGGTGAAGTGTCTTATTTTTTCCTGATGCTGTTTATACCTCGCGTGCTGGATTCTTGTAGTATAGTTTACATACCTACATTTTCATTTTTATCCTATCGTGTCTTTTCCTCCTCTCGTTCACCTCTTTGATTTCCCTTACCACTTCCTTACTATCCCTTTATTTCCGTTGCCTCACTTGAGGTGCTTCAGATATTAGATAGCAGACACTGAGGCCGGTAGATTTCTTTTCCTTCTGCCGCTTACCGCTTACCTTATCTGGATACTCAGAGGGCTCCAAACGACCCAGCGCCTTCCCTGCTGAGCCACTAGCAGCACCAGCCACCAGCAACAAGAACCTAAGTACCGTCGGAGCATGTCGGGAATTGCGTGCTGCACGTAGGAAGCTGCTTTTCCGAGTCAATGAAAAGATATGACGGCGTGAAGGGCTGCATAATTTGCCTGCCGTATCAACGCCGCCTTCCAAGTACTTTGTTTGACTTCGACCTAAGGGAAAAAATAATAATGCAAGCTAGCTTGGCCTGGAGACGAAGGAGGTATGTTTATGAACGCTAACCTCTCTTTAATCCGCTGTGTCATGCAGACGCCCATCTGAGCCCAACGTTTGCGATCTCCACGACAGTTCAAGTTAGCTAGGAAAAAATGATGGTAGTTAAGAATGCCTACCTGTGTTTCCCACAGTTGCGTCTACTTCATTATGTTTCAGACTGGTGCCCCGTTTCCGATTGAAAATGTACTCCTTCATCACCCGTGCTTTCAATGAGTGAAGGTCACCTGTTCGCGTACCAATGTTTTGGTTTCGTAGGCAGCACTATGTACCGCTAGTGGCACTAGTGGCGCAGCCATTTATATGACTATATTTCATTGCTTTCTTTGATGCCTTCTGAAGAGGCAGGAAAACATAATGCAGCATGACATGCGATAGTTACTAGCTGGGTAACATCGGTCGATGTCTATAGATATCGCAGCCCTACTTCCGAACTGGGCCTTTCAGAAGCGCACCATGGGATGTGCTACTGCAGTTAATTGACGCGAAATAGCTGAAACGAGGTTGGTTGCAAAGGAGTGCGTTGGGTAGTTTCGTTGGCACGGATGTAGCGAAAAATGCCAGTCTCGAAGGGGTATACACGAGGTTTTTCAAGAACACATTTGCGTGCCCTGACACGCACGCGTGATCTCCAGTTATGCTCAGAATAAAGCAAAGCCCACTAAGGAACCAAGCACTCGACATGTCCGGGCACAATTCACATGGAAACGGCGGTGAGGGAGACTCTGCTTCTCCAGCTATTAGGATGCAGAGGAGGAGGGGTTATGGGAGAAAGTCGAGTAGGAGAACGGAAAGTGGGAGGCGAAGAACAACGGGAGGGGAAGAGGCGAGGGTCAGAGGCGAGAAGAGTATCAGGAGCTGACGGAGAATGATAGTTCTCTCGTTGCTCGCAGCGGCATCATTCGATATGAAATGCTCTTGTTGCCTCAGTGTAACTTTGAGCGCCTTGTAGGTAAATAACGAAATGCATCGTAACTGATAGAGCGGGGATGGGCGAAGTGTCTTCGGGGACAGAGTGACGAATTGCTTAAGGACGAATGGGTCTTTCGTCCTCTTAATTTCTTGCCTCCTGTAGTCCTTGCATATTCCTTGCGATTCAGCAGTTCATGACTCGCACCGAGCCAAGATTAGCAGACGTTGATGCTCTCGATGCTCCCGATGACGTGAATGCGTCACTATCAGGCAACAAGTGCAGTAGGAATCCATATAGACATTCCTGTAGATCATTTGCTAAAACAATGCATACAATGTGAGCACGAACCCAAATGAAAACACAGGGAGGATAAACAAAGCAGCAAAAACATAGAATGAAGGTCGGCAAAATTTTTTTCGTATTGACGGTGTTCTGTATCTGTTTACCGCTTGTCTAGTATTTTACGATCTTGGAAGCTAAAAACATAAGATAATGCTGCTACTACTTAAGTTGAGGACAACCCAGAGGGCTATGGAACGAAAAATGGTAGGTGTAACATTAAGAGATAGAAAGCGTGCAGAGTGGGTCAGAGAAATAACTCATGTTAACGACATTCTAGTGGAAATTAAGAAGAAGAAATGGACATGGGCAGGACATGTAGTGCGAAGAGAGGATAACCGATGGTCGCTGAGGGTAACAAACTGGATTCCAAGGGAAGGAAAGCGTAGCAGGGGGCGGCAGAAAGTTAGGTGGGCGGATGAGATTAAGAAGTTCGCAGGGGTCAAGTGGATGCAGCTAGCACAGAACTGGGTTAAGTGGAGAGATATGGGAGAGGCCTTCGCCCTGCAGTGGGTATAATCAGGCTGATGATGATGATGATGAATGCTGCTAACATCCTTCTAATATAATATGATTAATGTGCCTCGAACAAATAACTCCTATAAAACGGCGTATTTGCAGTAACGCTTTGTAGCAACACATGGAGAACGATCTTAGCTCGCAGTGCTATTCGTTGTCCGAATGCAGGAAAGCAAACATTTGAGTGTTTTTTTTTTTTTTTTTTGTCAGGCAATGGCAGCTCAGACTTGGCCTTCAATTGACCTTAGTCTATTCTTTAAGGCTACACCTCAGAAAGGTTTTACGCCTTATTTTTGGTAGAAGCACACATTTGTCTGCGCCTTATGACTGTCAAAGTCACGCAAACTTGAAAAACTGCAAAACATTTGCTGTTATTGAAAGATAAAGGAAGAAAACAGAGACACGAATTTTTTTCTGGCAGTATAAGTTTTACGCAATAAAGGTGGGGGAGTATTTCAGCCCCACATTTGAAAAAAATATAGTAAATACTTTTAGCCTTCAGAATGTGATTGGCCTTGCAGACATAGGCGCAACAAGTATTTTTATGGCCATAAAAATAGAATGTTGAGCTAGGCAGAAGCTCCACGTGGGTCAACTCATTATCCTTGCAAAACAATCAGTAAAATGTAGCGCACAACCCTTGTTCTCCTCTCATTTTGATCTGAGCTGAAATGAATTAGAGTAGTCGACACTGCTCTTTGGAACCGGTTTTGCCTAAACATTTAATGCGAGTGGCAAAGTCGTGGCAGGTCTTTTATTGTACTTTTTCTAGTCATTCACTGCGGGTGGTCGCGAAATGTGCCAATCACAGCCTCGTAGCATAGGAAGACAAGTGACATCCTACGGCATCTCCTCGTGAACCCGCGGGTCACTTGAGATCGAGTCTTGAACAAGGGAGGAATACGTACGAAGTTAGGAAGTCGGTAGCCTAAGTGCGTTCCCACTATTTGATGGAAATTGCTTTTGAAATATAACATGCATAATATCCCAAGTGTGGAACGTTAGCCTGACTTTGAACGAATAGAAAACAACTGTTTCATTGGAAATATATTGACAGGGCTTGACCTCACAAATGCGGTCAATGAGTATCCCGTCGCCAGGGGTGTTCACCACAGTTCCTGTTGATAAGGTATTCTTATTTCCACGAAATCCGAACACAGCGTCTTATTATCTTACAGAAAACCGTGAGGTATGTTCTCTATTCCAAAGCCCTAAAAAAATCACGCAGTTGAAATGCAGATGAAACACAATGTGCACACGTAAGCTTGTCAGGATAGAAATAGCTCCAGTTTTGACTCACAATTTAAATTTGCCAGTCTGGTGCAGCCGTTTACCCAGACAAATGACGATCGATAATTTATTAAGCATTAGAGAATAACCGACAAAACTTGCGAAAAGAACTTTCGTCCCGCCTCTATATCACTGGCGTGTTCAAAACGTCTCGAGAAGGTTATATTAATCGAGATAATTTTGTTTTGTTCCTTATTTTACCTCGTAAGTAGTTCCCGGCTCGGAATAGAGCTAGTACTTCTAGATAATAAAGAATGCTTTTTATCAAATGTCAAACAGTAGCCATTTGCTCCTTGGTATTCGTGTTAATTTTACGCAAGCATTTAATCTCACTTAATCACACTTTTTTAATTTACGGACTCGAACTTTGTGCTTTTCACGGTGTCCCCATTGAGCTTATTAAGTGCTACGACTGAAACCCGGGATTTTGACCTCACAAATGGCTTAACATCACTCGATCTAGAAGACATATTTTTCACCTACAGGAAGTTTTTTCTTTTTTCAGTAGGGTTTAAAATCCCAAAGCTGTTCAGGCATTGAGAAACACCGTAGTTGAGGAATTACGAAATTTGGAACATCATTGCTTTGTTAACGTGGGCTGACATCGCACAGAACACGGACGCTCCATCTAAAAGCGGCTGTCGTGGCCAGGAATCGACCCCACCTCCATAGATTGAGTAGTCGAGTATCATGACCACTGAGACACCGCGGCGGAGCGTAGCAAAAGGAGTATATATTATATTTAACCGCTAAATTGCCACCGTCAGATGTATGTGTGAACAGGCAAAATGCATACTCTATGCTAGTGACGCTAGCATAATTGTGTCATCCACTGAACCACTTGACACAATTCATAAAGATATTAACTTCGCTAAGAGAGCGCCGAGTGCGGGAATAATATTTTTAGAATCAATATACAAAAACGAAACCTGCCTTTTCATAAAAAGGTCCCGCGCTAATTTTAGCTCTTAGTGTACTTCTACACACCTTAAACTTCTGAAATCTGTCTGAGTGCCTGACATCTATATTACTAGTACATTACTATGGGATGAGGACACAACTTCACACTGCAAACGCTTAGCTATATAACGGGCACATTAAAGCGATGCCGGTATAGGCCTCTAACATCAATAATACCATTAATTTATAAAGCATTCCGCGTTTCCCATATAAATCACTTCCATCTTGATTGGGGCGCAGAAATGGATTCAAAGCAGAGTAAGGGGTTTCTAATTCAAAGATCTAATATGCGTAGCAGCTAATGCCGGATAAGATGAGCACACTGCTAACCTATTCACAACATATAACCTACCCAACGCATACGGCAAATATACTCAGAACTGTCATACATAAATAGAGCCTATATATGAAGGGAAATTAGCTATTCTGGAAACTTTACCCAACTAAGAGAAAGGAACATCTGCATGCCACACTGGAAGATTCGGTTTAGAAAATGTACCTGAATGCAGGATCAACCATTGGTTACAGATTTTAAAAATAATAGCACCACGGTTACTGAACATCCTCTAAAACCGAGACATTTCCACACTTAATATCAAACCTTTGCAACTAATGTTTCTTCCCAGAATAAATGCAAAATATCCCCAATAATATTACAGGTCCACACTATCGTCCCCCCTTCTACGTTACGTAGAGTAGGATAAGTGTGACATGTTTATTTCATGCCCGCCTAAAGTTCTCTGTTCTCTCTCGAATGTGTAATATTTGTATTCCGAATTTTCACAAAGCCCGCAATATTTATGTTTATGTTCTTCCTTGTTAGGGTCGGTTAGTTTCTCGACTTGTGTATTTATTGTGCCAAATCTGATGCTGTGTTTCATGTGTAATCATGCGGCTCCGCATCCCTTGTATAAGCTGTTATGTCACCGGGTGTTGAGGGTTGGCAAGCCACTTGTCTGGGGTTTCACAAGGCTGCTCATTTTTAATAAGTGGAAAAAAGAAAGTAAGAGAGAAAAAAGAGGGGAAAATAAATTGCGATAAAAATATCATTAACTATAACCGAGATCTGGCTCATTTCTTTCAGAGCGTTTTAAGCTAGCCCTGAAACTGGAACAAAGCAATACGCGGCCTCATTACAGTCTCATTTGTTTTTACTGCAGTCTGTAATTGCGGTGCATACCTTTTGTAGGTGCTTATCTTTGCGCGTGGAGAAAGGAAGAGAGCATGTTTGGGAACTAATGCTGTGTTACGAATAGACTTTAAAATGTCAACGAAGATTTCTCTCCAGGCACTAAAGTAACCAGTTCCTCGATTCAGTGCTCCTGACCCCGCAAAACAGCAAGCAGCAATTCTGACGGAAGTTATGCACGCATCCTTGTACATACTTTCTCCTACTGAAAAAAGTACCAGCTTGTTTAATGTTCGCTTTCCTTAGCGGCAGATCAGTTTTCGCCAAAGATAAAGGTAAGCGTATCAACCGATGTATACTATAGCTTTCTTTGTTAGATGAAGAAATAAAGGAAGAATGAGTTGGAACGAAATTGACCAGCCCTCTTCTATCGTCGAAAAGGCTCACTCGCGAGACGACTGGAACACGTAACGCATTCCTTTTCTTCGGGAAAGGGAGGGGGGTGGGGGGCGAGAGTGGAAGGGGCTGTATCGTTTTTCTGCGTTTCCTCTAGCTTGAGTTGCGACTCACATTCATCGATATTGTATCTCCCACGGGCGCCACGAAGCAAACATAGCGAATAAGAACGCGTATGCACAGAAGGTTAGTGCGAGAGAATACCACGAGAGTGCGAAGAAGTGCTGCTGACCATAACGACCAGCGTCGTAGAAGAAAATGAAAGTTTCGGGCCCGCTTTGCAGAAGAGGTTCATTATTGCGCACTTCTCACTAGTCCTTTTCTTTTTTGTTTGTCAGATGTTATAGTGCCTTTTCGCGCTTCTCCTGGTTTGTGTTCGGTAAAATCTGATCAGAAGCATTAATTAAGCTGTGCGTCGAGCAGGATATCAGAATTCAGGCTTCAAAAACATGGGGTCATATTTACCGTCTTAAATATCATGGCGCGAAGTATGTGAATAAGTAACGGATAGCTCTCGCTGCAACGATGAGCTGAGAGCGCTGAACATTTTTTAAGCAAAAAAAGGAAAAAAAAAACCGGGGGTGGGGGGGGGAGGGGAGTCAGTCGGTGAAGTGGGACAACCCTGTAGGTCGGAAAGTAGGAGGGTGGTTTGATGACGACTCGAGTGGTGCATAATAAATAAACCTGGCCCGTGAAAGAGCGCCTGATATGACAGAACGACAGCTTTGCGCATCTAGGTCACTTAGCAGCAGCTGCGGGTATTCGGTAAATACATTGCACGGCGAGCGTTTCGTACATAGCTTGAGATACGTTTTTTTTTCAGAATCAAAGAATTCTTCTCTTCAGTTTTTGCACTACCAACGATCCTAGAAAGTTACCCAATTAGGCATATTTTGTTTTGCAGTACCTACGCTGGCCACGATAATGGGTTTTCTAAATTTGGTAATAGAAGCATTTGCTATGCAAAGTAGCTGACCTTTGTAGGAGCTGCTACTTATCTACAAGTCCCTCACGAATTAGTAACAAAAGTGCAGTTCCGTAATCGTGCTGGGCAAAGCGATTGCTTTCCACTTTATCTTATAATTGACCCCAAACTTCATTACAAACTTCAGCGACTGTTGTGAAACCGGTATGGTGCTCGTTTGTCTGACGATTACTTCATGAGATAGTATTGTTTGGACATCAGTCGCTGTGGTCTATATTAGGCTCCTTGTGCTTTCTGTATTCAGATATAAGCCAATCGGATTGTATGAGTCCACGCTTGCCCGGGTATCTATGGAGGAGTTTGGTTTGGTTTGTGGGGTTTAATGTCCCCAAGCGACTCAAGCTATGAGAGACGCCGTAGTGGAGGGCTCCAGAAATTTCGACTGCTGGGGGTTCTTTACCGTGCACTACGGTAAAGCACTACGGTGCACTTATACGGGCGCCTTGCTTTTCACTTCCTTCGAAAAGCGGCCGACGCAGCCGGGATTCGATCCCGCATCCTTGGGCACAGAAGTCGCGTGTCTTAACCAGTGCATCATCACTGAATGCGTATGGAGGAGTTCGCCGGAAGTTCAAGTTAACTTTCACACTTTCACTGTTCGGATAACGCGAGCTTTTCTGAATAAGATGAGAGCCAATGATCGATTTCCGGGGCGCTTTTTACTTGTGAGAGAACTGTGGGCTAGTGTAAGTTACTACATTTGCATAGGGTTATGGTAATGGTTTAAGCTTGCGAGGCGTGGCAACTATTCGTAATTAATGTTTTTTTTTTGCGCTTGTAATGAATATTTCAATCTGCCATTACAAACAACGGGCTGTGCTTTTAGAATAATTGTGACGCGACTGTTCAGTATTGTAGGACACGTTTATGAACATATTGATAGAAATGATCGCCGCTTATGACACGTCAAAAAGTTAATCTTCGAGGCGCTTGCGCTAGAAGACCAATAGAGCCCACATTTGTAAAATAACCATGAAATAACTACAACTCGGCAGAGGGAAGAAATGTGGATACATTAATTGTCATGGTGCAATTATTCAATTTTAAAACTTGTGGACAAAACTAAGTTCAAAAATAAGCTATTTCCCTAAACTTGTGTGGTAGGATTGGAAAAAGTTTGCACTGCTGTAGTTTTTCCTTGTTTTATTACTATCTGTGGTTGTATAGTTTACGGTTATCTGAGTGCTACTGCACACAACTGGAAGAACGTGTTATTTAAAGCATATATTCAGACATTTCAACAAACGTAAAAGAGCCTGTCATATACAGTTCTAGACCATATTGGGGCGGGCATTACGGCGCCAATCAAAGGTAATATTAATATACTGTTCTGCGATATGGAAAAAAAAAAAAAAAAGAGAAACGCTTCGGAATAAAGAACTATGTCTTATAGTCTCTTTTACGTTTGTTGAAATGTCTGAATATACGCTTTATATAACACGTTCTTCCAGTTGCGTGCAGTAGCATTCAGATTACCGTAAACTATACAATCACAGATAGTAATAAAACAAGGAAAAACTACAGCAGTGCAAACGTTTTCCAATCCTATCACACAAGTTTAAGGAAATAGTTAATTTTTGAACGTAGTTTTGTCTCCAATTCGCAAGAGCTCAATAAAATACTTGATAAAAACAAGACAAAACGACTGTATTTCTATTGAAACTTTCTGAAGTGTCCCAATAGATATTTGTGGAAAGCAGTTATAAGAAACCAACTCGCCCAAACAAGCATTATTTCCACAGTTTTGAGAAGTCGAAATTCAGTGAGACGGTGGAATCCCTAACTAATTTTAGAAATTTATTCGATGTTTCGAGCATTCGCTCACGTTGTAGAAATCTTCTATTGTTCCAAGTGCACATGGAAAAATCCATATGTAAGGGCATTGAAGTCGGCCAAGGAAAGAGAAAAATATTTTGCTTTCGATCGTCGCCAGTCAGAAAAATACATGGGTGCCGCTAAAATTTAGAATTGCTTTTATGTGCTTACTGAGCTGTCAGTTGCGGCCGACAAATATTTATGCAAATAACCGCGGCAAGCAAATTCGGATGCATTCTGTTTTTTTTTCCAAAAAAATCTGATAACCAGCACACAGACATCGGTGCCTTCCGGGCTTCTTTCAGTGTGCCTAATTCCAGCCTGGCAGAACTCATTGGCGCAACAGCCAATAGAATAAACGGTGCTCGTTCAGAACGTTCCATGAAATGATGTTGCAGTGAATGCACTGAACGGACTCTGCGAATGGGTCAATATTTTGGAAGCGATAAGAGAGCTCCTGTAACGTCTCTCAGCCCACCGCTTCTACGCCTTATATTATCTTAGGTTTCGTTGCCTTCGTTTTGTTATGCAGTTCTGAGAATAATCAGCAAACCACAAAGCGGCATGCTGCTAAGCTCCGCCTACAGCTGATGTTTTCCTTTACCGCTTTCTATCGCCGTCGATATTTCAAACAAAGGGCGAAATGAGTGGGCGTTCCCTATTTCGCCGAACACAAAATAACATCTCCCTCTGCGCTACGCAGCTCTGTTTTAAATGTTTCTTCCTCAGACGCTGCATGTTTTGACGTAAAATCGTTCCGTTATTAATTGCGCTGGGATTAGAGCACTGCGCATAGCCCCGGCCAGCGTTTGCATCGATTGTATGTAATGGTTGCTGAACGAAACTATTTGTAGTCTCGTGTTGCCTGTACGGCTAGCTTTGATTGAGCGCCGAAACTTGAGCACTGTTTCGAACTCAATTCTACATGGGGCTTATTGCCAATCTGCCTGAAAAATAGTGGGGCTTGAATGAGTATACTTGGCTCCTGGCTGGCTTGGGTTAAAAGTTTGACTTTACGGTAGAAAGCGCCATTACGGTTCCTTTATTCCTCTGGACGCTGCAGATGCCGAAGTAGACACGAGGCTGCTGATCTATGTCAATCTTGCTTGGCCCAGATAAATAATGTCGTAATGATGCTCTGGAGGAGGAGGAGGAAAAAACTTTATTTGCAGAAGAATTCGAGGCACGCAGGCCTCCTGGGTCTCCGCACGACCCCACTCACGATCTAAACGTTCATATTATGTTTATCCATGACGTATGCGGCCCGGCTGACGACGAGCTTCTGCCTGGCCGGGTCCGCTGATCGCAGTGAGGTCTCCCAGTGTAACTCATGATATTATAGCGGACAAAAAGAGGCCGAAACACTCGAATTTCCCATTGACGTTCATAAAGAGTAAATGTAGGCATCAAAAAGAAGAAAATACGTCAAGAAATATTATAACGCTATGTTTTATATAAGCAGCAGCTGCAAATACTTGACGCACTCTGATTTCAAGCACGTCGTCGCTAGAATAAAAATATCAGTGGGCTGAGCCATAGTCGTTACCTTTTGCAGTGGTACTTTTCCAACTGCCCTACAAGTATGAAAGCTTCTTCATGCAGACGTAGGCATTATGAAATTTTGTAGTCTCAAGTCTGATACAGTACAGGCAAACGCGCATGGCTCCCGATATTGTATATCTATGTTTTGTTTTTGCAAATTCCCTGCTTTAGACACACTACTTGTCGTGCTTTGAAAATTGCGCACCGGCGAAAAGAACTCTAATCACGTATATTTTATGAATACAATTCCGGAAGCAATATTAGTTATGACACGGAAATTACGTACCGGGTACAGAGCAGTGATTGCCAGCTTTATCTACCTCTGTTTACTTTGAATTCAAAGCTTAACCAGAAATGCGTGGCCCGTCCACAGAAGGGTGCAAGTCCGCAGAAATGAAAGCCCTTTATACTCGAGAATCTGATCTGGCGTGCGGGCACCGATTGCGAGCTTAATGAACTATCCTTTTTTATGAGCGAGAACATCGAATTTGGGAAGCGTGTAGATCGAGAACACACCCGGCCCGTGCACAACAGCGCAGCGGTTTATCGCATTCGAAAACCGTTTTTGGTCAAAGCAGTTGGACAAAACCTCGCTGGCACCCAACACAGGCTCAGTCGCTGTAATTGCAGGGACTTAAAAGAGGAGAGCCTGTGCAAACCGGGATGCGTGAGAAAGGTTTTATCGCCGGCCGTGGTACTAGTCGCCCGCCTGCGTTACCGCCAGAGCCATGATGTGGATGCCTTTTTCCTGCCTGCAATTTTTGCGAAACAAAATCGTTACCTCGCCCTTGCGTACTGAGCTCTTTCCGTTAGGGAACCGAAAACACGTCCACGCGTGGCCAGTTCCAGAACGTCACCGAGCGAAAGACAGAGAAACAAAGTCAGGAAAGAAAGCGCCCTATAGTGCAGTAGAATTCCGAATAATGCTAATGCTATCATACATATATATATATAAGCGCGTGTTCATATACCTCTGTATGCAAAGATTCGGTGCTTGCCGAGATCAGTGTGTAGACGCCCACTGGCTTTCTGCGTTTGTTAGCTGCATTGCCAACACAGTTATGCTAACGTGCTGACGGAGAGCGTTATCTATATTTTTTGTTTCCTTTTTGGTGCTCTTGTTGAAGGAATGTGAATAACAAGAGGGAAAATGAAAGTTCGACAGACGAAGTGCTAGCTATGTGTGACGACAGTATACTGGGAGAAACACGTAACACGAGAGAACAACCCGCACAAAAGACTGTGGGATTATGTTTTTTCTTCTCCGGACGAAGCCCCTCATAGCTCCTATGCAACCTAGGTTTATTATACTTCCCAAACTGTATCTAAACGGAAAGGTCTTGCACATTTCACTTATGTTTTCACGCAATTACTCATAGCTGCACGAAGTGTCAAGCCTTGCGCACGGATCACATTGACGAGTTGCAAGTGCTGCGCCCTCAGAACGATTCAACATGTTTTTCACCATCTCAATATTGATACATAAAAGAAAAACATGGACAAAGTTTTAAATATATCAAGTATATATTTATTTTCAGTCGTGGTCGTACGTTGTTGTTCTGCGTTTTTGATGTCTGAGCGACTATATATGTGCCGAAAAATTATGAAATATTCCAATTTACGTTACTTGGCCGAATACGAAGCATTTGCAATAGCCCGTGCCATGCTTGTGGTATTTGTGATTCGAGACACGTACTTGGCCGTTCTGGCTTTTCATTTGATCAAATAATCCTTTCAGATTTGCACCACTGAGATACAAGCACA
This sequence comes from Amblyomma maculatum, assembly GCF_055883805.1. NCBI lineage: Eukaryota > Metazoa > Arthropoda > Arachnida > Ixodida > Ixodidae > Amblyomma > Amblyomma maculatum. Next base: position 87,517,091 of record NC_139349.1, read on the forward strand.
GGGAACATATTTGAGCAGCGGCGTTAGTGATAGAGCACCAACAACTTCAGTTTGATGATTGCTTTTGCACACAAAAGAACGCAACAACGAAAGCCCAGGGACACTAATTTCTCGAGATACCCAAGTAGCACACATTACGTGGCCACCTGGGGCCCGTATGGGCAAGTTGGGCTTGGGTAACCACCATAACACCCATGAGGGCCCACTTTAGGGATTAAGCGGGCAAGCCCAATTTGGGCTTGCCCCTGCTTTTTCCATCTTGGCATCATATAGGCGCGGAAAGTGCTAACTGATTACATATTCCCACATCTGGCCCTCAAGGGTCCCGCTTGGGAAATTTTAGGGCCGATGCAAATAAAATTTGGGCTCTGTGTAGGAAAAGCCTGGGCTAATCTAATTGGGGCTGCCCACTCAAAAGCCAAATAGATCCCGCATGGGCTGCGGCGGGGCTAAATACGGGTATGCCCGCACATTGCCTACATGGGACCCTTGAGGGGTGCTTGAGGGAAGGTCAGACAAAAATGTGGAATTCATGCAGAAAATTCCTGGGCTGCCCCAAATAGGGCTGCCCATCAAAAACCTCGATAATTTCCGCATGGCCGTTAGCGGGGCAGGCAAGTACTCTTTCCCGCTTCCGCCCGCATCGGTCTCTTGCGGGGCAATTTAGGGCAGATGCGATGCAATGTGGGCCTAAAGCAAATAGATGACGGGCTAGTCCGATAGGGGCTGTCCACGCAAAAACCGAATTGGTCCCACATGGTTTGCGGCCGGGCTGAAAAGCGAGCACACCACCACGCTGCCCACACGGGTATTTCTTGGGCTACTTGCGGGAAAATTCAACATATATTCGTAGTCCATGCGGTAAAAATAAGGTCAGCCCAATTGGGGCGGCCCATTAAAGGCCGCAGTGGGCCCCAAATTGGCCGTATGCGGGCATACCGCTGTGAAACGTCTCCACCCTATCTTTAAGGCACCATTTTATTTATGTAAATCATGTTATACCGGCCACTAATTGCCTCTTCTGGAGGTTTCACATAACTGTCCTAAGCATATCTATGCAATGAATAAAGACTATCTATGTTTACTCTACAAACTACGTTAATTATGCAGTATCGACAGAAAATATGCAACATTAACTGTTCTGCTTTACGAGTATGTACTGAACGACCTCCAAATGTTTCCTACGGCATTACTATTCTGCACGCAGCACCGAAATATTCAGACCAACAAGTTGGGGTGATGTGGGCGAGCCCACAATATTGTAGTGTTGGGAATAAATTTCTCTCATGTTACTGAGTGTAGCATAGAAGCAAAAAAATAGTGCCTAATGTTTCACGCTTGATTATTAGAACTTGAGCAGCCCTGAAAATGCCTGATTCAACCCATGAGGGCAGCACGTGGGTCAGCCCGAAACGGACTGGCTTTCGCAAATCCCGCGCTTGTACAATTCAGGTATTGGAGGGATTAATCGACTTAAAAAATAAAACCTTGATCAATGGGATGTCATTGCCTGCACAAACGTGGGACCCATTAGTGGTTCTGGTGTGCTGCCCACATTCGTCTACCTGGGCTGAATGCCGGCAGCCCTATTTGGGCTGCATGCGGGCAGCCCCATTTGGGCTGCCCACACGGATACAGTTTGGGACCGATCGCGGCGAAATTGGGCAGCCCACGCGGGGCCCCTCTGGGTACGTGTTGCAAATCCCGCATGGGGCCCGTATGGGCTGCCCTCACGGGCCCAACGCGGGCCCCCACCACTTAGTGCTACTTGGGTACCTATAGCCGTATTATATATATTGCCTCGAACTATTATAATGTCTATTTTTTTCGGCAGCTGGCGGCACGCGTCCTTATCACTTTGATTCGAACACACGGTTGATGTCTGTATTCCTTGCTTGTTCATGTTCGTTGTTGTAAAACGCGGCTTTATCATTTCCTTTGTAGCGGCAGATCATTTGAGATGTATACCGAATGATTCCAGCCACACACGTGTGCTTCTACAATGTTCTAGGGTAAGCTAGGCACCATACGCGGTTTTATCTAGATCTTTCTTTGACGCCTTTAAATCGAGCGCTGAAGAGTGAAACTGCATTCTCAATTCGACGAGCGCCGAGCACGATTATTACTATCGCCGCCGCTGATTGCTTAATTCTTTGATTGATTCCAGTGCTATTACGTCTGTCTTCTCTTTTGGTGCCTATGACCTAATTGTCACCACTACGTGACATCTGGTCGAAGTGCTGCCCTTGGAGATCCGGCTAACACCTTCAAGCAAAGACCACAGCATCGTTCCTGTCGCCCTGGTGGACCTGCCTGCAGGTCACATAGTCAGTCGCGACTTCAAGGTGCCCAACCCGAACACGGTCTGCTGTCGTATCCCGTTCGATCCCAGAAGAAAGCACCCAGACTTAAAATGGCCCAGTCTGCAGCATCAGTTGTCATCGTGCAGCCCCGGGAGCCCCCTATCTTCCAAGGACTGCCTACAGAAGATGCGGAGGACTGAGCGGACCATTTCGACCACGTGGTACCATTGAATGGCTGGAACGATGACTCGAAATTGAGGCGAGTATACTTTACTCCCCAAGGACCTGCCCGAGCCTGGTTCGAAAATATTGAGACTGCTTTGAAGGACCGGGAGACCGGGAGTCCAAACAAAAAGGGCCCAGGCCCTACTCCAACCAAGAATTTAGCTTCCGAACTAGTCTGTCCTCCTTTACGTCGAGAAAATGGAGGGCCTCTTTCTCCGCGCTAATCCAAACATGAGGAAGGAGGAAAAAATGAAACATTTAATAAGAGGAGTGAAGAAATCGTTTTTTTTTTCAGGCCTTGCTAGAAATCCGACGACAGCAGGGGCGGTATTCTAAAAAGCGACATCGTCCATCGAGAGGACTATTGAGGCCCGCATGCGCCAATACAATCAACCATCTTAATGGGTATATGGAAGCCCTGCGACGGATCACCTGCAAGCGCAGACAGCCTGCGAGGCCTTATTTGCGAGGCTTTATCTGCGAAGTCGTTCGATAAGAGCTGTGCCGGCTTTTTCCATCAAGCGATGGGAGACCTTGCTGACCAGCTCCGCCGTAAAAGACCAGCTCGTCCTGATCTCCAGGGGCCAGGCGGCCAGGGATGCATATGGGACCCGTGAAGAGGGAACCACTCCCATCGACGGCGTCTAAGCAGACGTCGTATTTAGCTCTAGCAAATAAAGTTGTTTCTCTCTCTCTCTTCCATCAATCCAGCAACCTCAAGTAACGACACTTGCTGACGTTGTCCGTGAAGAAGTGCAGCAGGCGCTTGGGAGTCCTACCTTGACGGATATAATGCAGCAGCCCCAAGCTATGAACCAAGTCACTGCCGCACGCCATTCTGCACCCCGACGTGCCCCACCAAAACCCCCTCGACGCGAACAAGCTCCACCCGAACACCGCCCCTTAGCCCCCGCCCGCCAAGTCTGCGAACGACAGTCCAGCCCAAGGAAATGCGATGCCTGAAGGACGTCCAACAACCGACCTCTATGCTTCCATTGTGGTGAGGCTGGACATATCTTCCGTCACTGTCCGTACAGGCGTATAGGCCTGCGTGGTCTTGCCCTCGACGCCCCACGACCCCATCCCGGCAAGCGACCTCAGGAAATCGACTACTTGCGCAGGGCAGAGTAACTAAGCCGTCGGTATCGCTCTCCCTCGCCGTACAGTGCTTTATTTGCATAGCAAAGCCGCAGGTAGGTACAAAGAAAGTCCCTTACCCCGTAGGAGAATAAAGGGAGCAAACTTTGGAGGTGAGGTTGCTCAACGGCGAAAAACCGAAGATCCTCCGCCAACGACGACGAGAGAAGACGACACCGCTTTTACTAAAATGAACCCTCTGACGACTTCCTCGACGATCACGCACTCAGACTCCAAGCTGGCACCGCCCATACGCAAGACGGCAACATCGACTACACGACAGGACTCCAAGTTGACGCCGCCGCCTAGTGAAGTGACAATGGTGTACCTTTGCAGCGACCTGAGCAAACGACGAAGAAGAGATCGAACACCTAAGTCAACATGCAATACAAGGGCACGAACAAATGACCTCGTCGTTGCTGTCGATGGTCGCACGGTTACCGCCCTAGTTAGCACTGGAGCCAACTATTCTCTCATCAGCGGAGCTTTCGCCACCCAGCTTAGGAAAGTAAAGACTGCTAGGTATGGCTCAATGATTCGACCGCTGGTGGTGTCCTCAATATTCCGTCGGGCGATGCACTGCAAGGGTAACCGTAAATGAGCGTACTTAGCCCACGAGCTTCATGGTTCTACAATAGTGTTCCTGCGACGGGATGGTCTTGCGACAATGTAGGAGCTTTAGAGTTCACACACATACTTCTTTCGCGAAAATATCCGGGGTTAACGTCTTCCTTCCTGCATCTATTACAAGCTTGCGTCATACGTAGCCCATACTGTGTAGCAAGCGTTCTCGTGGTTGTCAACAGCCCGAGGAGCAGCAGCCGTTCACTAGAGCAAATGAGCTCGCCATAATCGATACTGGGCGCGCAGCCAGCGAACGGATCACCCGAGGGAATGAAGGAAACACGCCTGCGAATGGCAGTGGTACATTGCTTCATGAGGCTCCGGCGAGTTTGCCTTTGACATGGTAGAACACGCATGGAGGCACGCATGTGAGTTGCATCGCGCCTGATCGCGTCACGCACGCGCCCCAACTCAAATATCGATTGTTGGGCGTGGAGTCCATCGCCTGTTTGAAAACTGATGTAGCTTGGACAAACTCCCCAGAAGTAAAGCGAGTATTAAGAAGACATAGTTTGCTGGGGAGGTGAGGCAAGTAGGCGAAGGAGAACGAATAAATGCAGGGGCGAGAAGGAACGCCAAGGTACCGGTTCATCTGCACAGCTAGTCGCCTGGTCTTTCTTCCTTTGCCAACTGCTAAAGTGCTGTTGTTCGAGTTATCTCCACCATCTCTTCCCTTCTACTTGTAGAGCGTTCTTGCAGCTCTCTGTAAGAGCTCATGAGGGGAACCTCAGAGCAGAGTGCAACCTTTCTTCCGCACCTTTCTCCTGGCAGCTTGTTACGTAGTGTTGAGAATTTAAAACATTCATATTACGCCCCACCCCGCCCCTACACTCTTCCTTTCTTAATATCAAAAAGGGAAGCGACGAATGGCATAACGGTTACTTTCATTTCTTTTTAATACCAGAAAATAAGGTTGGGCGCCTTAATATCGCCAGCACGTATAAAAAGAATAATTCATTTTCGGCGGTGGTATTAACAGATAATGAAGCAGATCTTCCTATTTTTCGAGTGTTTGGTACGTTACTTCAGCAATGTATGTGAATGCGTTGAAGCAGAGGCTATCGACGGAGCTTTATCTTTACTTAGATATGAATGCTATTATTTTGTTTGAGCGCGATCAAGCAGTTATCGGCGTATTACGTACAGCATCGAATTCAGTAAACATAGTAGCTTGCAACACTGCAAGGTTTTCGATAAATATTGCAAAATTAACATTTATTAAATGCATTTGCATAAAACACACATATGTGGCAACTTCCGCTTAGTGGAGGCAAAGACGTAGGCAGCAAACAAATATACTGACGTGGCAATCGAAGCACATATTTAAAAAATTGGGATGACCTGCGACTGCTAAAGAACTAAGCAACCTGGCGTTGGCTATAGCAGCGAGAATATTCGGCGGTCGTTCAACTTCAATGCCCACAGCACTAGACAGCGCTCACCATAGAGAAGACAAAGAAGCAAATAAGTAGGTAGATTTGGTAGAACTGAACCCCGGTCCTGACCAACTAGAACTAATCCTGGAAACAATCAGCAACCTTGAGAAGGCTATCAGTTCTAACGTTGAGCACCAGAAAAAAATTGATTTGCAACTTGAAACAATCTCTTAACCAACCGAGTATCAAGACTTGAAGTGAAAATGAGTGAATTTACTGGATTGACGAAGGAAGTGAATGCGGTCAAATGTGATATAAGTGTCCTTAGATCAGTCATGAACGTAAAACAAGCTAGTGAAGGTTTGGCTGGTGTGGTTGATGATCTGAACAACCGAATTCGCAGGAACAACTTAATAATTAAAGGTTTACCTGAGCCTGCATCAGAAACCTGGGATGAGACAGAAAATATTGTTAGAACGTTTTTTCGTACCCACTTGAAGGTGGATGCTGGCGAAATTGAACGGGCCCATCGTATCGGGAAGTATAATTCTGTATCTCGCCGCCCTATCATTGTTAAGTTTCTCAACTACAAAAGCAGGAATGCTATTTTAGGACATGCTTACAAACTGAAAGATGTATCTGCGCCAAAAGTATGGATAGAGGAAGATTTTTCACCGAAAGTTCAACTCGCACGGAAAAAGTTGAGAGATTTCGCGAAGGCAAATAAAGATGAAGGAAAGTACAGTTTTTCTTATAACAAACTAAAACTAAACGGCAGCATCTACAGATATGACGCGTCCTGTGACCGTGTCGCAGAACTTAAGCAAAGCCAACGCTGTCCTAATGTTCATCAAGAAAAGTCATTTCAGAACCAACTCGGTTAGCAAACTCGGTCCGTTATGATTCCTTCTTGCCAATTTCCACAGCCTTCTACCAAAACAGGATGACTTGCTGTCTCTAATTGACACGTGCGATGCAAATGTTATTTTGGGGACAGAAACATGGCTTAATCCAAGCATCTCAGACTCGGAACTTTCTTTTTCAAATGCATTCACAATTTATAGAAAAGATCGCATTGGCGCCAAAGGAGGCGGTGTTATGATCGCAGTGTCACATTCGGTACCATCTACTATGGTCGATGTTGATTCAGAGCTGGAAATTTTATGGGTGAATATCGGTCTGGGCTTTAAGAAAATCTTAGTTGGCGTCTGCTACAGGCCGCCTAACTCCAGTTCTGACTTCATGGATAGTCTTCATGATACTATCGCTAAAGTTCAGTCGTTGTTCCCAAATGCTGTGTTAGTTCTGGCAGGCGATTTTAATTATCCCGGCATCAACTGGACTTCAAACACCGTTCTCAGTGAGTGTACAAATAAAAGTGAATGTATAAAAATGCTTGATATAGCTCACTTTTTTTGCTTACAACAACTTGTGACTTCGCCAACTCGTGACACTGCTGTTTTAGACCTGTTTTTCACGACCCACCCTGCGCATTCGACAACAATGGTTACTGATAAAATAAGTGATCATTTTGCCGTTCATGTTAATCTCTCCCTCGAAGTCGAGAAATGCGACCGTGCAAAGAAAAAATATATGATTACAGACGGGCAGACGTTAAAAATATGACGACAATGCTGGTCGATTTCTCGTCTTTTTATCTCGATGGATTCGAGAATCGGTCGATCAACGACAACTGGGTATTGCTTCGTGATAAACTTCTTGAATGTCAGAACGCATGTGTACCTGCGTTAGAAATAGCCCCTTGTCATCGTAACCCATGGTTCACGACAACGATTAGGCGCAGTATACGCAAAAAGAAACGCCTATACAGGCATGCAGCTGTCTCGGACTCGGAGCAGCGCTGGGAGGCTTATCATACGCAGTCCCTTCTCGTGAAAAGACAGATAAAAGAAGCTAAAGATGCCTTCTTTAATACTGAAATTTCTAACATGATGCGGAATGATCCGAAGAAATTTTGGAAGGTCGTAAAACCCAATTCTTCTAACGCTCTCCCGAGTTTAGATATAGAATAGATAGATAGATGGATTTATTGATAGGAAAAGGCAGAGAGGTTGGCCCGAATAATTCAAATCTGGCCTGCTACTCTGCACTGGGGAAGGGGAAGGAGAGAAGAAAGAAGGTCATGATGGGTGACGATGTGGGAGAAGGCATATGAAATATATATACAGACACAGCAGCTTGCTTTACAAACGTGAATCAAGTCCACTGGCGCTCAAATAACGGCAAAGAGCGCGCACTGCCTGGATGCCCTTCCCCTTGTCCTGCCAAGCGCCCAGCAGCAGTTCCTCCGACAGAGGCCTCTTGTCTAAACGCTTCAAGGAAGCAGCTAGCACATTTCTTTCGTTCGCATACTCTGGGCACACCAATAATACATGGTCCACAGTCTCTGGGATGCCACAAGTTAAACATTCCGGTGAGTCCATCTGTCCAATTAAATGTAAGTACTTGCGCGTGAAAGCCACGTTTAAACGCAGTCGATGTATCAAGCATGCCTGATGACGCGGAATATCACGCGGAACAGTAAATTTAAATGTTCGATCAAGCTTTCTTAGACGCATGTGTCGGGCGTCTGGTTGAGCCCAGTAAGTCGCTGTAGCAATATTCATACAACTCTTTAGAAGACACGTCGTATCCGCTCTTGAAAAAGGCACAGCTGTTTGGAAGCCATTGATGAGAGCGCTTTTCGCTTCAACATCGGCCTGCTCATTCCCATGGAGGCCGCAGTGAGCAGGAATCCATTGAAACATTATCATGTGGCCTTGCAGCTGGGCAGATGTGATGAGCTCCGTAATGTTTAGTGCCAGGGACTGATAGGCAGTGTGGCGTAAGAAGTTTTCCAAAATTTGTAATGCAGTCTTCGAGTCCGTGAATATACACCATTTTTGAGGTGGTTCCCCACATATATAGCGAATAGATTCCCGAATGGCTACAAGTTCGGCAGCGGTTGATGTAGAGTTATGTCCCAAAAGGAAATGCAGAGTCGTTTTCTGAGCTGGTATGACCACAGCTGCAGCGGATGCCTGTGCTGACACAGATCCATCGGTGTATACGTGAATATAACTGGGATATTCTGACCAGATGTGTGCCAGAGTAAGTTGTTTGAGTCCACTAATTGGTACCATAGATTTTTTTAGTATTCCGGGAACACGAAGGTGCACCAAAGGTTTATCCATCGTCCATGGTGGTTGGGTGGGACGATATGGGAGGGCATATCCTGTCGGTACTTGCGACTGATGGCAGCGGAGTGCAGTTGTAAAACTGCAGTCCGGCCTCTCATCCAGAATCTTGCTGAGTGGGTGAAAACGGTGTCTTGTAAGTGCTCGTAAATATACACGAAGTGGTTCGTGTGACAAGTATATGGACATTGGGCGAGCGTGTGCCTCTTCAATTGTGCCTTTGTTAGAGGTGCATCTGGGCAGTCCAAGACATATTTTCAGTGCCTGCGCTTGCACGCTCTCTAAAGTCCGCAAGCAGGAAATGCTCATACTAGAAAGTACTGGGAGACTGTACCGGATGTAGCCAACAAACAGAGCCTCGTAAAGCCGTATTAAGGAGCGCTCAGTTGGACCCCATTTGATGCCAGCTATGTAACGAAGTACATGGCAAAAATTAATTAGCCTCTTCTTCACCATAGCAATATGTTTCGACCAAGATAGTCGGTGGTCAATAATTACTCCCAGGAATCTGTGCCTGGAGACGTATGGTATTACGACTCCATGAAGGGTAATCGGGTAGCGGCTGACACATTTTCCCGTAAACGCTATCACTGCACACTTTTCTGCCGCTAAAAATAAACCTTGACGCCGTAAGTACATCGATGTTGATGACACAGCTCGTTGCAGTCTCGCACGTAGTTGTGGGCGCGTCGAACCAGAGGCCCAGATGCAGATGTCGTCAGCATATGCACTGATGTGGATGTTAGTTGGCAGTTCACTCACCAGGCCAATTAGCGCAACGTTAAATAAAGTTGGGCTGAGAACTCCTCCCTGTGGAACTCCACGACCGACCTGAAAGTGGGTAGTATCTCCTTCAGGCGTAGTCATGTAAACAGAGCGGCCGCTGAGATAGCTTACAATCCACAAGTACAGTCGGCCACCAACTCCCACGTCGTCAAGTCCATCAAGAATAGCTTCATGGAGGACGTTGTCGTAAGCTCCCTTTATATCTAAAAATGCAGCAGCTACTAGTCGACGGTGACGCTTTTCGTGTTCTACTGTCGCCACAAGGTCGATGACGCTGTCAATGGAAGAGCGTCCGCGGCGAAATCCAGTCATCATATTCGGATAAAGATCATTACTCTCTAGATACCACTCAAGTCTTGCCAGCACCATGCGCTCCATAACTTTTCCAACACAGCTTGCTAGGGCAACTGGCCGGTATGAGGTAAGTTCGAGAGGAGGCTTTCCAGGCTTCAAAAGAGCAACCAGGCGGCTAATTTTCCAGTGTTCAGGAACAGTACTAGAAGCCCATATATCATTGAAGTAATTAAGTAGTGCAGTTCTACCATCCTTGCCTAGGTTCGATAAGGTTGAATATGTAATCCCGTCAGGACCAGGTGCAGATGAATGCCGACAAGAAGCAAGAGCGGCGTCTAATTCAGCTATTGTAAAGGGCACGTCGTATTGATCATTCGGCGAAGGTGGTGCAAAAACCTCTGAAATTGGTAACTGTGCCTGGTTTGTGCCCACAACCATTTTACAAAAATCTTCAGCTACGTCAACTTCATTGCGGCGTTGGTAAAGGGCCAGGGCACGAAAAGGGTGCCTTTCTTGCGGAGGTGTGCGCAAGCTTCTCGCAACATGCCAGATACGCGACAGGGGCTTACGGGGATCCAGTGATGAGCAGAACTGTCTCCAACGTTGTCGTCCTAACCTCTCCAGGTGACGCAAAACTTGTCGTCTAGCTCGGCGAGAAAGTGCGAGATCTTGCGCGGATTTCGTTCTTCTGTACTTCCTTTCAGCCCGCCGACGGATCGCGCGAAGCCGCTCGAATTCCACGTCGATGCTGGACACTGACACCGGCACACTAACATAGCGAGTGTTCTCACTGAGAGAGGAAGTAATGAGTCCTTCTATTTGAGATGGTGACTGGAGGTCCACGCTGGAAGTCTCCACCGCTGCCCTAAAGGCGGGCCAGTCTGTGTATTGCACACGAGGTGAAGTGGCAGGTGCAAACCACTTGATGCATATGTACGTTGGTATGTGATCACTGCCATGTGTTTCCACATCACTACACCAAGAAACGGAGGGATGGAGGTTTCTGGAAACAAACGCCACATCCAAGCAGCTGCTGTAGGTTGTTCCGCGTAGAAACGTCGGTGAGCCGTCGTTTATATTGACGAGATCTTGCGTATGCATAAAGTCTGCCAGGTCTCTTCCTCTATTGCTCATTATTGCACTACCCCACTGAGGGTGGTGAGCATTAAAGTCCCCCACAATAATACGAGGAGCTGCACAACACTGGATTATTGAAAATAGATATGATTTGTCCAAGCCATTTCTCGGTGGAATATAAGCGCCAATTACAGAACATACTCGTCCTTTCAGGGTTAACGTCAAACAAATGTAGTGGTTCGTGTTGTGGGGCTGCAGAGCATGGCGGACGTGCGCAATGTCTTGGCGTACACATACCAGCACTTTGCTTGTTTCGTTAGCTTCTCTAGACCATAGCAGAACATATCCAGAAAGGCGGAAAGCAGCCGGCATGTTGGGCTCACAGATCACAATCACAGGAAAACGGTACTTCTGTACCCGCTGTCGGAAGTCACTCAGCCGACCACGCAGGCCTCGAGCATTCCATTGCATCACAACACTGCGGCGCAAGTGCATCGTCACAGAGGTGGGGTTAGTTTGTTGCGCCATTGTGAATTATTGCAATGCCGCCAAGAGCGGCTCAAATGCGTCCAAAAACTGAACAGCAAACTTTGCTGTTTGTGTGTTGATGCTGGAGAGCAGCACCCGCATTGAACGAACCAGCTGTTTCAGCATTTCTTTTACCTGCTGGCTGTCGGGGTTGTCGGAATTTTCAGTACGTGTGGCAACCAAACTGGGATTATGCCTGGCGTTGGCCTTTGATGGTAGAGCTGGCCACTCAGCATCAGAGGCGGTAGGTAATACAACAGCCTCTGTCGGATCCTTGGCCTGTGACACTGTCTGCGACATTACAGCAAGAGTACTCTTAGCGGGATTAGACTCAATCTGTTGTGGCACCTGAGCTGACGTTAACTCTGAAGTTGACTTATCCCGGCTAGGCTTGCCTTCCGATTCCTTGTGTCGGCGTCGGGAACGGTGCTTGCGACGACGAATAGACGCGGCCGCTTCTTGATGAGTCGAGTTATCTCTCACCATCTTTTTTAGTATACGTTTTTCATCCCGAATTCTAGGGCAGTCCTTAGCCGTCGATTCATGGGCACCCGAGCAGTTCGCACACTTGACAGTCTCCGTCTCGCATGCTTCATGAGGATGCGTACCGCCGCATCGACGGCAGGAGACCTCGTTTCGACAAACGGCGCTCACATGTCCGATCTTGTGGCATTTGTGGCACTGAACAGGTCTTGGAACATACATCCGAACTGGGTGTCTCACATAGCCCACTTTAACGTGTGATGGGAGGGATTCAGTTTCAAAGACTAATTTAATGCACTTTGAGCGGCCGAATCGATGAACATCCACAATGCGCGCCGTAGATTTGATCAGCGTGCAGAGATCGCTTTCACTTATCTCGGGGTCAACGTCGCTGATTACACCTGCAGTAGTCTTTTTCCCATGTGCAAGAAAGGAACGGACCGGCATGTTGCCTAGCGCACCAATTCCTTTCAGCTTGTCCACTGTAGCCTGAGATTTGACATCCACGGTCAGGACATTCTTCCAGGGATTAATTCTGACTTCGTCAACTTCACCGGGAACCAGCTGGTCGAAAAACTGCGTCAGGTGCTGTCTGTTTATCACATTCAGATTCGCCGTTGCCGTTGTTGGTACGAAGGCCACGGAAAAGATCCCTTGCTTTTCAGCATTCTTCTTTGGTGTCTCACTCATTACTGATGTCCGGCGCAGCTTCCTTTTCAGGCGGCGCGACTGTACAGGCGTGTAGCCGTTGTCGGAATCCATCTCAGTCACGGTGGAGTCATCTGCCGAGTCTGGAAGCTCCACGTCCGCGACGTCAAGGTGACCCGTCGAGTACGCTGTAGCCTGTTCGATGGTGGCGGGTGGGCGCAAGGGTCGTGCGCCCGCCATCCCGAAGGATGTCGAGATCACAAATAGTTCACAGCGATATAAAATCCAGAAAAGTGGAAGAGCGCTAGCTTCAGACGTTCGGAAACCTCCACTTCTTCTTCCTAGATATAGAAGGCATGCCTATCGACGAACCTCTTTTGGCGAATCAATTCAATGTGTATTTTAGTACTGTTTTTACTGACGAAGAGTCTTTTTCCGACACTGGCATTCTGGAATCTGTTGGTCACTCCATGAATGATATCACTGTTTCCTGTCATGGGGTAGAGTGTGCCATTGACCGCTTGCCCTCGAACTCTAGTCCCGGACCCGATGGAATTTCCACAATACTGTTAAAACTAACCAAACATATCTCCGGACCACTGCTGTGCAGGCTGTTCCAGTACTCCCTTGACACAGGCAAATTGCCTAAGGATTGGAAAATTGCTCATGTCATTCCTGTCTTTAAGTCTGGAAACAAAAATTCACTTCACAATTACAGGCCTATTTCGCTCACTTGCGTTTCATGTTAACTCCTTGAGCACATTATAGCATCTCAAATCATGCAGTACCTTGTAAATTCTAAGCTCATCTTTTCTAATCAGCACGGGTTTCAACGTGGACGTTCCTGCGAATCGCAGCTGTTTGAGTTGGTCACTGATCTTCACCATTCTGTTCATTCGACTCATCCCATTGACGCCATCTTTATTGATTTCGCTAAGGCCTTCGATCGCGTTCCTCACTTCCGCCTAATCCATAAACTTAATGCAATGAATTTATCCCCTGGCGTCATTGACTTGATCAAGAATTTTTTAAGTGATCGCTCTCAATTACATCATTAACAAAAATGCCTCTGCTCCTGTCTCAGTGAAATCGGGTGTACCTCAGGGTTCTGTCTTAGGACCGATTCTTTTTCTCATGTACATAAATGACCTACATTTTAACATTGCCTCTAGTATTCGTTTGTTTGCAGACGATTGTGTCATTTACCGTCCAATTAAAAGCCCTCGTGACCACATTATCTTACAGGATGACTTAAACGTTAATTCTGACTGGTGTACAACGTGGCTAATGCAAATAAATACTGACAAAACTAAAGCTCAAACGTTTACTAAAAGGCAACGCGTTGTCCTTCATACCTATTTCATTGGTAACGATGCCATTGAACATGTGTCATCCATTAAATACCTAGGAGTACATTTATCTTCTGACCTTACTTGGTGTACTCACATTGAACACATTATCAACAAGGCCGCTAGAACATTAGGCTTCCTAAAACGCACTCTCTATCAAGCTAATGAAAAAACGAAACTCCTAGCCTATACAACACTTGTCAGGTCTCAGCTTGAATATGCATCCATCATTTGGCACCCTCATCAAGCTTACTTAGCAAACTCCATTGAATCTCTACAGAGTAAAGCAGCCAGGTTTATTGCCCACGATTATTCCTACCCAACTAGCGTAAACAGTATCAAGCAACGATTTAATTTATTGCCCCTTGAGACTAGGCGACTAAATGCCCGCCTATCTTTCATGCACAAACTATACCATGGTTCATCAGACTTTCGAAAAACGTTCCTTCGCCCTGCCCCCCACATATCTGCTCGCGTAGACCATCCATTTAAAATCAACCCCGTACATGCGCGCACAAATCTGTTTAAATATTCACCACTGCTACTTGCTATTTCACAATGGAACAGTTTGCCAGCAGATGTCGCTACCCTACCTGACCATAGTTCATTCCTCAAGGCTTTGGAGGGAATTGAATGTTAAACTGACTTAACTTTCTTAATAACATTTTGCAATGCTCATTACTTTTTTTCCTTGATGTGTAGTGCTGTGTTATTTCTTGTTCATTTCAGCCTACTGCTTGGTATTAAGCGCGCGCATACGTCGTTTCTTCAGTGCATGCAAAATTGCTTAGGTCATATAACTACTGCATAAAAAAAAAGGAAAAATAGCGACCTCAATGACTTTTTTTTTTCTCTCCTCTCTGATCCTTAAGTGCAATTGTTACTTATGTGCCTGTTATAACCAACTTTGTTCATGTGACTCCTCCCCCCCCCCCTATGTAATGCCTGAAAGGGCCTTTAGGGTATATAAATAAATAAAATAAATAAATAAATAAATAAATATTGTGTATATTGTGACCTAGTCTGGCTTCGTTGCAGTCATTCGAGCTAAATCTCAGTATATCTTTCACTAAAATGACATTGATAAAGCGGCGTATCGGCGACACTAAGCTACCAAAAATAAAGAGCTCAAAACCTTCACTGCATTAGAACGATCACGTTGCGCGCAAAAAAATCAAAATAATAAGAGCGCATGTCATCGGCTGTTGGCGTGACCAAATAATTGTAATGGCTCGCGTCAGTATAACAATGATATGTAAATCGTTCTTGATTGTAACTTTACTGAGCATCTGGAAGTGAAGCCTGAAAAAAGAATAAATCAGACAGAAATTGTACATATCGGTCGCCCCTTATACTAAAGATCCAGACATGTTGGAAACAAGATAAGGAGTAATGTGAAGGTTTTTATATGTGGAGCGAAAAAACAATAAGGAAAGATTATTCGGAGGGTTGATACTGATTCAGACAGCTGTGCAGACACTTTTTTTTTTTGGGGGGGGGGGGGGGCGGGGGGGGGGATTGCTTGATGGGTGTAGTCAGAATGAAATTCTTCGAGAGGTAGTAATGCACAGGCTCTAAGATTACTTGAAATCGTTCGACTGTACCACAGATTGGTTGAAGCCACGCAGGTTCAGTTCTTGAATTTCCAGGAGAGGCTTTTCGCAAACCGTATAATCACTGCGTTGAGCGAAATTAGTTTTGTCCCACTGCTTAAGCAATCACTGAAACTTTCTTGAAGCTGCTCCTTAGTAGATCGCGAATGTTGTACCAGCAACTATCTTGTCTTTGCAAAATGTGTTTCAGCTTACCCATATACATTTCCGTAGGACCATTTCGGTTTGAACGAATAATATATTTTCTTCACTTAGAGGTAAATGGATATGCAATAAGAACGCTCACCTGGGAAAAATTATAAAAACCTGCAGCACTGACCTAGTCTGCAAAACGCAAGGATGGGAACGAATAAGTGCAGTGGCACATAACGTGAAGTAATATCGTATAACAAAACGGGCTTGAATGTAATGGTCAAACTGTTACCACAGATACCAAAGCACAGCAGGCGATTAAGGGAGGCGAAGGGTTCGAATCTTGCCGACGAGTTATGGTCCTCTTTTTTCTTACTTTCATTTTAGCCGCTATATTCATAATTAAACACCGACGTAAGTCCGCGTTCAAATCAACACAACAATTGAGAAACGTTTCTATTATTTCAGTCTTGGTTCGTTTTAGATACGAAAATGTACGAAGTACATAGCTAGCAGTCAATCAATATATGCGCCCATTAAAAAAAAAAGGAACCTTAAAAACTAGGAGTTATGACATGCACACAGTTTTTGAATTCTTTCCATGTGTATCATTATGCAGTTGTAATTTTGGATGTCATTTCGACATGAATTTAAAGGTGAAAAATCTTGCCCGCGAACGCGCACTGAGTAATGTTACCTTCGTCCGTCCTGTTCTCTGTTTGCTCGCATTTGCGGAATTTATGAACCGCAGCAATGTCAACGTATATAGTTCATTATAAAACGACGGGGTTGTGTTGAACGGACCGCGAAAACGTATCTGCACTTCCTTTGCAAAGTTCGCTTGCGCCATTACTCCACATAGCGAGGAAATTCAGTACATGTGAGCACGAAGCCCGATGAGTACCTGTTCAAGTGCTACAACAGCCTAACCAAAATTTCTTAACCAGACAATTATTATTGCCCCATCTGCACTCGCTTTAGCAAGTAAACGTGAAAAAATGTATTCCGTGAATTTCTGGGATCGATCGGCAAACGAAGCGCGTGCATTAGGTGGTCAAGTCTGGAGCCATTGCTGCTGCCAGCTGCCAAAGACTGTTTTATGCAATCTTTCCGTGCCTCTGCAAAAGCTTAACAATGCGGGTTTTAAACTTTTGCAACGCAAAAACAAAGCATGCTCGTCAGCATTGTGAGGTATAATTGTGAAGTCTGCAGGCGGCAGAAGCACGTATTTCAGATGCAGGAAGGGATATGTTACAGGAGGATTCGCTGCCTGTAACGACGCAAACCAAGCGCTAACGATTGAATTTTGCTTTAGTAGATTCTGAGAGCGAATATTGACAAATGACATTAACCACGAGCTGCAACATAACTTTGATTGGTTACTGTTTTCTGCTTAATTAACATCATCATCATCATCGTCAGCCTGACTATACCCACTGCAGGACGAAGGCGTCTCCCATATTCCAGAAATTAACCCGGTCCTGTGCTAGCTGCATCCACTTAACCCCTGCGAACTTCTTAACCACATCCACGCACCTAACTTTCTGCCGCCCCCTGCTACGCTTTCCTTCCCTTCGAATCCAGTTTGTTACCCTAAGCGACCATCTGTTATCCTCTCTTCGCACTGCATAGCCTGGCTAGGCCCTTTCTTCTTGATTTTCATTAGAATGTCAGTAACTTGACTTATTTCTCTGACCCTCTCTGCACGCTTCCTATCTCTTAATGTTACCGTTAGCATTTTTCGTTCCATTGCCCTATGCGTTGTCTTCAACTTAAGTAGAACCATATTGGTTAGCCTCCACGTTTCAGCCCCATAGGTGAGTGCCGGTAAGATGCAACTGTTGTATACTTTCTTGTATACGACAGTACAACAGCTTCTTGTATACCGGTAAGCTGCTAGTCATAATTTGCGAGAGCTTGCCAAATGCACTTCAATCTAATCTTATTTTCCTTGTTATTTCGTTTTCATGGTCCTGATCTGCGGTTACAGCCTGTTCTAAGTAGACATATTCGCCTACTACTTCCAATGCTGCGCTACCTAACGTGAACTGCTGTTCCTTCCCTAGGCTGTTGAAGATTACGCTAGTCTTCTGCATATGGATTGTCAAGCCTACCTTTCTACTTTTCCTGTCTAGGTCATCAGTCATTATTTGCAGTTCATCCTCTGAGTTAATTAGCAGGGCAACGTCATCAGCAAATCGCAGATTACTGAGGTATTGCCCATCTACCCTTATCCCTAGCTGCTCCCAATCCAAGTCTCTGAATACTTCTGTAAGCAAGCTGTGTTAGGTGCTTAACGCTTGCATATTCCTTGAATTTCGTTTAGTCTTTCTGAAACTGTCCGTATATTTGAAGGTTCGTGAGGCTATGCATGTCTACCTTAAACCAATTGGCTGGATTTTCGTGCACTTTTGAATTATCTTGCTTTATTCCACACTTTTAAATGAACATCTCGTCTGACCTCATTAAATTCCCTGCAACAGCTCCCCAAATCTCGTCGCTTTCGGTTACCTTGTTTTATGATACCATTTGTTCAGAAAAGAATGGCTGGAGCGGAAGTACATAGCAGAAAAACCTAAAACAAATACGAAATGTTGCGTCCCCCGAAACGCACCGTACGGCTGCTACTTGTTGGCCGGCCGCTGCAGCATCCGACACTGCACCGCCACCGCACACATACACTCGGGCACCGCACAGGTAATGAACATCATCCACAGCGTCCGCCCGCGGCACGGCTCCTCTCCACTGGTGGGACATCTCATGCTGCAGCTGCCGTGATCGCGAAAAGGGGAGTCAATCAAGTGTCTGAGGACCGGACGAATACTTGAAGAAAGCAATACCGGCACCACACACACTCACAAACATTAAGAAAGCGACCACGACAATTGACGAAAGTCTTGGCCTGCGAGAACGACGCTGTTCAGGAACACGGGAGGGAATATATGTCAGAATGAAGGTAGTAGTACATCATGCGGTGAATACATTGCCAAAGAAGAGGGTGATTAAAATCAAGGAGGCGTTCTCTGACGGGACGAGGTGAGGCACAAAAATATCGAGCGCGACTGCCGGCTAAAGTGCATAGAAGATGGGTCGGCCGTGGACGAAGTCGGAGGACGGCTGGCGAGAGGGAATGCCTCTCATCCAATAGGGGCCCACAAAAGCGGGCCAAGCCAGCGGCCCGGCGTGTACTACTCAGCGGAGAAAGCTCGCGAGGAGCGGCTCTGAGTTGCCTCTGTTCTGCAAGTCGGCTCTCGCTGCTCTGGCGGGAATCGATGCCAGGCGCTGGCGAATATGGGGCTGGGGAGAGCGCTTTTACAGCGGGAGCCTCGCAAGGCGACCTCTGGACAAGTGTTTCAGTTTTACCAGGAAAGGTACACGCGCTTTATAAAGACGTAGCAGCAAGCCGGCGAGCTCTCCCCTGATGGGGCTGGTACAGGCGGGTCACCGCTGCTTGCGGCGGGGGCTAGCCTGGCACCGAATTTTTATCTGTTGTAGGCCGTCATTGCACACGCCACCGCTGGTGGTGGACGACGGCTGTTGTTGCGTCGCGCGTCTTTCTTTCCCTCTTCCTTTTCTTTCTTCTCTAATTTCTCTTTTGTCTGCACGAGGCAGCGCAGGTGGCTCAGCTACAGAGCCAGTAGCAGGCCCGTACATTTTCTTTACCTTCTTCCTACAGCCACAACTTTCGCCTCCATCGAAACGCAAACAGCAGCGTTCGAGATAATAATAGTAATTGGTTCACAGGAAGAGAAAGGCGCAGTATCTGTCACGCTTGTAGCTGTAGACACCTGAACCGCGCTGTAAGGGAAGGGAGGACTGTGGGAGTGAAAGTGGATAGAGAGAAAGAGGAGCACTAGTGGAGGGCTACGGAGTAATTTCGACAACCTGGAGATCTTTAGCGTTCGTTGGCATCGCACAGCACACGGAGCCCGGGTACTCCGGCACAGTAGTCGGGCGTCTTACCGCTACACCTCCCCGGCGGGGCTTTTATTTGAGCCACTTTACCGAACAGGCAGACACCAAAGAGGAAATAAATATGTATGAATTCAACCGAGATTGAGGAGTTCGCGACGATACTAAAATAAATTATGGCGCTAAGAAACTAAAATAGGTTCGGCGCGAGTCGGGAAGCATAAATACGAACGAAAACAAAGCAGGCGCATTGCCTAGCAATCGATTCTTGGGAAGACAAGAAACACAAATATGGCCACTATTTCGTTTGACATATTGAAAGTATCTAGTTTTCATTCTCTTTTGTCCTTTCGCTACCATTTTCATTGCGCACGAAAACTTGTCGTGAAAATCTGCCTAACAGAGTGCGGCAAATTTCCAGTGCCTATATGAGTAAACTTCGTAGAAAAAGAAATAAGAGAGACAGGCTTGGTCACTTAATCTCCTACTTAACGGAATTGACTTCAGTAACAAGGTACTGCCCAGGGCCAGATAAACAAATTTATCTTGTGTTTCAATATCAAAACATCGTTACGTATAGAACAACAGTAAATATGTGTGGCTTAATATTTTTCATAAATAGACATTGTGAGTGTGAAACGTAGCTGGAAGGATTTAATGGTTTGGTTTTGTTTATTGGGTTTAACGTCCCAAAGGGTCTAAGGCTATGAGAGATGCCGTAGTAGAGAACTCCGGAAATTTCGACCACCTGGGGTTCTTTAACGTGCACTGACATCGCAGAGCATGCTTTTCGTCCCCGCCGAAAAGTGGCCGCCGAGGCCGAGATTCGATACCGCAGCCTTGGGCACAGTATTCGGGTGCCCTATCCACCACGGCGAGGTGGAAACATTTACTGGAGACGCAAATGGGAGAGAATATACAGCATAAACAGTACGAAAAGCCAGCGTAAGCTGACTTTCTCCACCGTTCAACCCAAAGCTAAATATCAGAAATAAAAACAATACGCAAAAACACAAATTGCCCCTTTAATGACACCGGCAAAGCCTGCTATGAACAGAAGAAAGCGAGAGAGAGAAAGTAATGAATTGAAGGTATGTTGAAGAGATCGACCAACGGCAAGGTGCCACTGGCCTGCTGGTCCGCACTGAAGAATTGAGAAAAGGAAAGAAAATGTGAATTAAGGGGACCGAACAGATTATCCGATCGCGTTGGACGAGAAACGGCGTTGTCATGAGTGCGTGCTGTTTGGAGCGTACTTATGTTAGCCATATTAGCGTTCTGGTCAGTGCCTTTGCGCTCGAGTAAAGCCAATTACTCGGTGAAAGCAAACGTCAAGCTCTCCTGTCGTTTGAGAAGCCCCTACTTTTCCTAAGATGAAAATTGGCGCACGGAACACTCATAGAAAGCATATATACAGAACACAATGACTGAGGTAGTAGTAAAAATAACATTAGGTGAGATGGTGGCACCACAGGAACATACCACTCTAACTGCATTCATTTCTTCATTACGCAGTTGACTCTACTTTCCTGGACCTGGCTGCTATCTCTTCTAGGAGTGCACACCACCTGCACAACTTCCACAATCAACGGGTTGCCTGTGCTTGCTTCAGCGAATGCCCTTGTATACGGTGAACAGCAGCTTCCAAGTCAAGCTTAGGCGGCAAAGTGCGAGCCTTTGCCAGCGGCACGGCTGCTTGATTTCCGCCACAGTATCAAAGCCGCATGCTCACCATCCCTGCTGAGACAATCGCTGCGCCTCCCTCTGGAGTCAACCTGTACAAACCATCGAAAGGTTTCATGAGCCCAGTGGCACCACAGAAATGGACCGACCTAGCTGCATTCACTTCTTCGTTACGCAAGTAATGCATCGTCACAGCCTTTATGCTAAGCGCTCCAATGACCGCTGTCTGTGCTGCCGAGCCCACGGCGGTCCTTAGCTATCTTTGACTAGTGTTCCTAGATGTTGCATAACGTACTTTTGCTGGCCGCAGATGTGGAAATAAACCTCGTGCGACACCCTACCTCTCCTTCTGACAACTCAACTGAAATACTTGCCGCGCTTACAGCTTTACAATGCGGACAGTCAAATACACCTGAGCAGCTAAAGCCTCTATCAAATCAACCCTTGCAGTTCATGACAAAGCTTTCATGAACCTAAATACTAGGCTTGTGAAGATTGAGTATGCTTTCCAGTCTATTTCAAATGTAAAGACTCAAACTGCAAACGCACAAAGCGCTACCGCTTTGCCTTAATTGACGACCAGGAAAACATGTTTCGCCGAAGCAGTTTTCTTTTCTATGCGCTCAAATATGCAGAAAACAAAACTTGGAGGGAGTCAGAACTGACGATAGAACACTGTCCGGAGAGGCTCAGTAAAACCCTTTAAAGCAAGCATATTAGCGAGATTATCATCTAGGCACTTTCAAAGGAGGAAAACAGCCCTCAATGATACTTAAACTTTTGCACTTCAAAGACAAAAAACCTGTTTTATCGTAGCGTATATGCTGAAACCTACAAATTACGCAATTAATAAAGATTTATTTGCTAACACTCGTCTCGCCCATAAATGCCTTATTGAATTTGAGTAAGATAACCGAATATTTTACAAGCTCTTTCACAGTAGACTAATATCTGATGATGAACATATTTCACCATGCTGCTGAAAAAGTTTTTGAGTGTAAATCATGGCAGCTACCAGTTCTCTCCAAGCGCCCCAAAAATGATACCCTCCCTCTTCTTTACACTAGCGTTCGCAGTATAACACCAACACGTGATTCCCTGTGTAGTCTTACTAACTATTCCTCTGTAACGTCGTTTTGTTAGCAGAAGAGTGATGAAATTCCTCAACATCACATGCCGAATCATATTTAATCTATCCGAGTTTCATATACCTAGGAAAGACAGACCTGACGGCTCCCTTAGCTGCTGTGTTCTGACTGCCGCCAAACGCTCCCTGAATTGTTCTACTGTCAACAGCGTTACCTCGTTGAAACTGCTTTGGGTGTGTTGTCATGCTTCGTCTCCCCCCCCCCCCCCCCCCGCGTACTCTTCGGTATACCCTATCGACCACCTGATATGGACAGTTCCTTCGAAACGCTGTTTCATGTCGCATTCGAGTCGCTTATTTCTTCTTATCCTAACACCCCCATCATGCTTATCGGCAATTCCAGCTTTCCATCCTCGGATTGGTGTGATATGGCCCATAACCCCCCAAAGAAACGTACGTTATGCATCTAGCGAATTCATAAGCACGTGCATCACTTTCAGCCTGTCTCAAAATGTTTCTGAGCCCACCCTCACTACTGCTATTACATCTAACATTCTCGACATTATTTGATGCTCACTCTGATGAATTTTGCGCTCCTTCGTATGTTACGGACCTTAGTGACCACGTTGGCATTGCTTTTTCTGCCTACTTTCAATAAAAACACCCCTCATACGTAATAGCCCCCGTTGGGACTCTTGAGGCTCAGATAAATGATTAAATGAAGAAATAAATAAATATGAAACCTGCAGCCATGCATACCGATCGTAGTGTCGGGAAGAAATACGGACTGCGGTTACAAAGCGCATTGTAGCTCAAGCCCTCAGAGATCTCCCTTACGAGCGCATGCTTATAGAGGCACTCCGAGGCCGCCCCTCCACCCACCTCGAAGCTGATAAATAAGCAGAGAGCAACGTTCGGTAGTATGTTTAAATACGGGATATGAGCTACGAATGTTTTCTTTGCCTCTATTTTTGATCATCTTGTGGAGCTGATGTGTATATGAAAGTAGAAAGTGCTCACTCGGTGTAGAGAGGACAAAGGAGGCATTGTGTTTTCAGGCCGAACGGTGCCTGGAAAAAAGGTGCGAGGGTATGAAGATAATGGCGGAGAAGATTCACTTTGACCGATTGCATGCAGCAGGAGGGAGCGATGAAATGGAATATATCGTCAGAACTTGAAGACGGAGGTAAAGGGAGTCACACACTGCGACGTTTCGATTCAATCGCAAAGAGACGATATCAGGACTGCTACGAGTTGCCGTTCTTACGCAGCAAGCACTGCTTTCCGAGAATACATCTGGTTCCTTCTAGTTGTACGACCAACTTCTCAGAGTCTGCTAGGCGCCGGCTACAACAAGCGCTGATTGAAACGTGACTGAGAAGCCTATTGGTACCTACCGCTGGAACCCACATGGGCAACGGCGTCAATGTCTGCCGGGTGACTGAATCATGAAGCAAAATATGTACTAAAGCAATGGGAGCAATGACTGAGGAGAAAAAAGCAGATAACTCTGTTGGCGATGCATATGTTATGCGAAAGCGGTGTTGCACAGGTTGGAAAGCCCTCTCATGGTCAAATTTAGGTCACACCATGACTGAAACTAGTCATGGCTGTCATGTATAGGCATAGTGCAAGCACTTAGCTTGACTTTCGTTTATAGCTTTGCTAAGTTTTATAGCCTCTGCTAAGCATGGGCATGGTTTTTGAACGGAGCTCACTTCACAAGAAGGACAAGAGTTTGTTCGCAGGAATGGCCTCTGGTTAACACTTTTGCACTTCAAAAAGAGAGGGGGAGGTTTTGAAAACAATAGGTAGAGAGTAAAAAAATGGAACCGGTACTAGAGGGCGAGGGCGCACGTGCGCGAAGGGGATGATCGAAAGGGACGCGTTTAGAATTAAAAGATGCGCGTTAAGGGTGCCACGAAATCGGCGCACATTCCCATTGAGTAAGCGCGGCGTGAAAGAAGCGCGCGCGTGGCCTCTGCGTAGAGCGTTCCAGAACATTGCAGAAACGTCTCCTATTTCGTGCGAGAAGAGCCTGTTGCCTTGTGCGCATTGGCATCACCCCCTTCTCATAGCTCGGCGGCGAAGGTCTCACTCATCCCAGCAGGCGCTGGGCATCTCCAAAAAATTCGCCACGCCTAACCAATGACGAAGCGCCTCTGGGCGGTAGGAGGAGCGTTAAAGAGCGAAAATTACGCGTATGTGCGCGCTTGCCTTCGCGCGTTTTAACAGGCAAATGCGGCGCGCCCTTTTTATTGAGGTTGCGTCAAGGCTGCCAAGTCGTGACTCTCCAGACGTCGGTCTGCGACAGTGCCCGGTGAACAATTTGGTGTTTGTTCGCTCTTATGCTCTGGTGTATTGTTCAGTGATGTAAAGCCTCTGGGTTAATTGAGACCCTCTTTAGTTACATGTTCTGCATTGCCTTTCTGTGAACCTCTTGTCTGTGTGTTTTAAGGGTTAGTGTGAATTCCTCTGTATCGCCTCTTGCTGTATAAAGTTTATTTTGCTTGTTAATTTTGACTCTGACCTTTACTCTTGCTTGAACCGGGGAACGTTGAGCACCAAATGGCCACCTCCTTCTGTCACTATAGGTAGTTGACTGCCGGCTGAGCTTGCCACGCAAGTTAAGGACATCTCCTTTGAGACCGGAGCAGATACCCCTCTCATTCTAAGGGTAAGGCTAGGGGTCTGGGAGTGTACGCACCTATAGGGCGCACCGTTAATAAAATATAATTATTAACTGGAGACAAAGGGGCTCGCGTCCGCTAATGACCATTACTAAAAAGCGCTACCGTCGTGCGGAAAACACCATGTCTACCGCTTACGGGCGAAAAGAGACAGAGCGATGAAAGTGAACGGAAGGAAGAGGTGGCTACCACAGATTCCCTGTCATTGGAGAAATGAAGTAGTTGCTGCAGTCATTAATGGACCTCCCCTGCTGCAAGCACCGACGCCGCAGTTGAAAAATTGAGCGCCGCGTACACCGAAAAGATCGAGTGAAGAAAAATGAAGCAGGAAGGTTAAACGTTAAAGGAAGATAAGTAAAAAAATTACAACTGTTTAACGCTGCTGAACCAAATATTGAGCGAAAGCATTCGCTGCGGGTGACCGATCGTTCTTCTCTTTTTCTTCTTCCTCAGTCCACCTATAAAGCCCCGCTTTAACCAACCTATATTAACGTGCCTTACTGGCCTATAGGGGTAACGTGAATGCCAGGGCCCTAGCAGGCTGATTCTGACATAATCGTCCCATGTGAAACGAGAGACCCCAGTTGGCAGCTCCTGCCAGCCCGTGTGTCACGTGTGGTGTGACGTCACAGCGTCACGTGGGTAAGACGTAATTGCGGCCGGGTCACGCGAAAACTTCAAAGTGCGAGTAGTATTGCTTTCGCAATAAAATACTAACTGGGCATGTACAGGCTTCAGATGTAGCTTCACGCCCCGTTTCGTGTCCCATGGTTGCGCCTTTCTTTCTTGTTTTACAACTTAGTGGATTTGGGATTAAAAGCATTTATTTTGAGGTCCCAACAACCTTCTAGGACTTGTTAAAGCTGTCTTTCTAGTGGCGCGAACATTCGGTCCTCCCACTGATATTCTTCAGAGCGAGAAAGCGAAGTATCTGCTCTTTTGTTTATCGACTAATCGACAGCGCTGAAAGCGCCGCTTAATTGCTCTCGCAAAAGTTGTTATTGGGCGAGCGCGGAGTGAAAGCACGTGCCATTTTTAGCAAGCTGTGGCCCTGACAACTTGGACGTGTGCGTGACACCGGACAGCAATTAGTCAGCCTTTAAATTTAGTTCTGGCGAGTTTGTTTGGCATGGAGAGACTTTTTTATTAGTGATGTAAAAGTAAGGCAGAACAGGAGCATTTCCCAGGACAAGTGTGTTTAAAGTTTTTTTTTTTGTTTTCGCTTTTTTCAAAGTGCTGCTCGACTCATTAATGAATGCTCGCTTAAAGGTGCATGTCCCAAATACAAGGTTTTAAAAAAGGAAGAGAATGTTTGAAGTAGCCACGATCGAGGAGGGAGTGTTTTTCGTTTACGTTCGACAGGGGATGCTTCCTAATGTCGTTCTAATCGTTTATCTTCTTTAAAAGCTTTAATCGCCACTGTCCAGTGTATGACACTTTGTTTATTTGATGACACTTGTTCCTTGCAACTTGTGTATGACACTTTGTTTCTTTGACTGCTTACCAGTACGTTATTGTACTTCGCATTTGTCCGGTGTATATATTTGATTATGCTATTTGTTTACATGACCTATTGCTTAAAATGTCCAAAAACGCATCACTCTGATATATGGCTTTGTATTGCGTATTTTTATTTTTATTTTCTTATTTTTTTTCTTGCCTGTGATACTCACCGTAATATTATACATGTTAAGTATCCTCATTCAATTCATAATGTATCTACATATATGTTTTGCACATATTGCTGCGCACAAATGTCACTATTGTTATTTTTTTTCCTTTTATGTCCTGATCAGGGATAGTGTTGTGTGCCAGCCTGCTGTAATATTCTATTTTCCATGCTGACTTATCATGAAGCAGGGGTGAGGCCCCGCCAAGCGACCGAGCCTTTAGACCTCAGCCTCCTCTTAAGCAAATGTGAAAAAACAAACAAACAAATAAAGAAAAAAAAACAATCCAACTGCATCGATGAGGTATCACAGTCCCTGAAAAATGGTGCAACGAGGGGCGCGCCGGAAGGGAGCAATATCAAAAATTTAAGCTCTCTGACGTTCTCTTTCGAAAGGACGTTTCCCTGCTCCCTACTCTGGCCGCTGATCCTGGTTGGTAACGTAAATACCCAAGGCGGCATCCACAGCTACGTCTCTCTCATTGATGGGTGAAGGGTTGGCGTAGACTACTAATTGTGTCCGTTTTGTCGTCGCACCCGTGGCGTCCCTGGTACGAGACCATTCTGTACGCTGCGGCGTTCCTAGGCACCATGCCTTCCGCCAAATTCGGGGGAGGAAAAAAAATTTGCTTGCGGAGGCATGACAGAGGCCAGACGGCTAGGCAGAAGAGTGAAAAACCTATGCGAGGGGAGATGATGACAGAAACATGACTGGACTATTTGATTGTGGTTGCTTCAACTGCGCTAATAATTACTCTTAAAAAATGTTTGCTGTCTTGCGCTCAGGAGCGAAGCCTCACAGCAACCGGGGAAGGAAATATTTTGACCGACAGGGTGGACCTTGGTCCTTTAAACTCTCAGTGCTTTGAGCAACGTTAGCACACCAGGGTTTCATTTTATTCGATCAAAATAAGCGCAAACTAGGATGGACGCAACAGCTGAAGACAGGACGACGCGCTTCCTATGCAGGAGTGTGAGTGCATACGAATTAACGGATGTCAGCCATTTTCTGACTTGTACTTGTACAATTTATTGGACCAGCCTGTTTTAACGAACGTGAATGTTTATTTGAAGCAGACAGTAACGAGACTACTGCGTACGAATGTTTTAAGTTCGATTGGTTTAGAAAGTTTCCACCACGCCCCCAAAAAGGGGGACGTGATCTTCGCGCAATATGAGTTCCACCACGCGAGAATTGGACCGTGGCGGCTCATTTTGGGCGTCCCGAGAAGCCACGCGTCTGCACGGCGAGCACCGCGTTCCCAGCAGCTTCGCCGCTTCTAACATCCTTGCCTCCGTGCTCGGATATGGCGAAACCCTAAGAGTGAGTGATGCCGATTGCGCCACCAAGTCCTGACATCCCCAACCCCTTGGATGTGCCTGACATAGTGCTGGAAGACGTTGATCAAGCAAGTACCAAACTCCTGGATGGACCATCCCGTATCTGAGCCACCACAACAACCCACTGCCCTACACCTGAACAATGAGCTCCACACATGGTCGTGAAATTCCGATGCCAACAAGTCGTACTTAAAAATTTCCGCCTCCGCCACTGCGGCCAACGTGCCACTATGCGGTGTCGCCGAGCTCTCTGTGTGCGTATACGCCCCAAGAAAGCAATGATCCTTATGAAAACCAGCTCTTAAATCAGCGCCGAAAAATTCACCAAAATTGAAATTATCGAAGTAAACAATCAGGTATATTTCGTATGCTGCAACAGCGCCACTCCCGGTAATATCTGTAAGGCAGTAATCCATCGTGTGGACGCTGGACTCAGCACTGACTAAATCATCGAAGGCCTGAAGAGGTACCAGGCAGACATTCTGACTTCGCGTATGATTGCGCAAGTGAAACCATGCTAATCACATTCAAATATATTACGGTACCGCATCAATTGTTTTTCTGCCACCTCGTCTTTTGCTGCCGTCCCCCTCCCCCCCCCCCCCACCGCTCGCCCGCAAAGGTTCACAAATACTATCGTGCCGCGCGTATTGGCACAGTTTCTATTCCTGCCCTGAAAATTCTCAAATCACGTACTCTACTTGTACAACTCTGAATTCCCCTCAAGAAACTCACCCCTACTCGCCGTGGTGCTTCCATTGCACTGGAAGGCCTCTCAGTGTCCAGTACAAGAACAACAAAAAAGCACCAAGCCTGAATACGGGTCAAGCGGAATGCTAACTATGTCTGCGCCACCGGAATCCACTGCAGCCCCCAATCAACCTCCATTCCCACCAGCAACGAAAACGCGCCAACTCCGCCAGCCTAATACATCTACTGCTGTCTCTGCTGCCCTCCAGGCCACAGGCACATAGGGCCGAGCTAAAACGCTGGCAACTATTCCAACTATGACAATTCACTATGAGCCTTCTCAGAGAGCAGTGAATCACACTGCACTCCCAGCGCCGCCAGTGACTCAATTTAAGCCCCTCGTCAAAGCACCGGCCGCTCTGTTCAAGCAATCACGTCCCTTGAACAACACGGCCACAAAGATGTGCAAACCTCTAAATTAAACCCACCCAACGCTACCTCCACTCCTTCGTTTCCTGAATAATGGGCCACACTTCGTAATCGCCTCAGTCCCTGCAAAAAAAAAAAAAAAATCGCTGCCCTCACTGAATCCATCACCACTCTCGATATGATGACTCGCGACATTCTCACTTTTGTCAATCCCTTAGTCTCATGCAATGAATCCTTTGTTCAAGCTATCTGATGCCTCGAAAAAATGGTGATGACTTTAGCCACTGCACGCTACCCCCATGCTGGTCACTACTCACTCCCCTAAGCGACCACGAACGCCCCTTGCCCTCAAGACATCCTCGAAGCCCAATTCAAACTCCGTGCCGCCCCTTCCAGATGCACCTTTTTGGAGATACGGGGGCTTTTCTAATATACGTTGTGGCATTTCACAACTTAGAGCGGCATTGCCGAGGCCTACGATCTAACCACCCACCTCTACATCAATGCCTGCTCACCCTTCCATCCCTGACCCATGTAATGTTGCTGCAGGAGTCCAGTGCCAAGAAAATGTGCCGGGATATCGGGCAGCACTCTACTGTCTTCCAGCCGATCAACCACTCGGTTCCACCTTCATCCGCCAAGATCTTGCCTGCAGTTCCATCTTGCTGCCTTCGCATATTATCCCTCCTCCTCCCAAATACCAGTGGAGGTCCTAAACTTCTCCAAACCTCCGACCAAGTGCACCCTACTCAAAGGCCTCTTTCAGTATGCCGCCGGCTCGCCTCTGACTATGAGACCCTTACAGGGAAAGGCCGCGCTTCGCCATGGACGAATACTTCAGTCATATATCACATGCCCGAGATGGCTGTTCTAAACATCTCTGATACTCTTATTCGGGAGACATTATGTAAAAAAACAATCTACAACCTCTAGCATCAATCTCTTGCTCGGCCGCACCCATGTCACATGGAGCCAAACCAATATGCGCCTCCTCAGCGACCACTGCAATCTCCTCACCTCCCTTCATCTCAATGCCAAACAAAGCGCGTCAAAAAGACCAAATGGGATGAACTCCGAAAACTGCTGGAATCCGCTCTTGCACTCATATCTTAACACGTGAACTTGATATGCTCTCTTGACACGGTACAGAAAGGCGCTACACATACTGAGATCACCACAGCCCCAGCTGACCACCTAGAGACACCACATGATTCATTTGTAGAAACGCTGCACCATACTCCTCTGGTGTATATGTCAACAATACTCCAAAATCGGAACGCCATAAGTAGGTCTTTATACACACAGAAGACAGTGATTCCTTGATCAGTCCTAGCAAGCACCAACTGAAACCGAGTATGGGATCAGATAAATGGTACTCTCGATGAGAAACCATCTCGGATGTTCTTCGGCGCCGTTCATGATCCTGAGCCCCCTGCCATCGCCGCTTTAGACGCATATATATGTCTCACTTTTCGGGGTACCAGAGTTGGCAAACACCATGCAGAGACTATATATTTCTCCACTTCTATCCTCCTATCCACTCCATGACGAGGACTCCAGCCTTTCTTTCCCTAGATGAACCATTAAACCTAGCCGACCTGTACTGTTTTACTTTCCTCAGGAATCTCCCTGAAGCGGAAAAAGAATCCTGCTGCGTTTCGATGGAGGCGAAACGGAGAGGCGTTTGTGTGCTGGGCGATTTCAGCGCACGTTAAAGATCCCCAGGTGGTCGAAATTACTCCGCGGCCCTCCACTACCGACTCCTGCTTCTCTCTTTCCACTTTCACTCCCACCTTCGTCCCTTCCCTTATAGCGTGGTTCAGGCGTCCACAGAATGTGTCTGACAGATACTAAGACATTCTTTTCCTGTGAATCAATTATTATAATTAATTCCTTCTTTCTCTGTACACCAGCCATGGAGAGACGACACCCTTCTTTGGGACTAGAAGACGTCTAAAGTGTCCATGATTCCTAAACCTGGGACACTCTCGTCGACTCTAAATCTATGTCTCATTTCTCTCGCATCATGCGTGGAGAAGACAAAGGAAAGGATGGCCATGGACCTTTTCCAAGACCACCTTGAAACCATCACCTTAATAATAATAATTAGTTCACACGAAGGGGAGGCCTTCTCACACAGATTTTGTCTTCCGAAATAATGCCTCCGCCCAGGACCTGTTCTTCTTCTAAGGAAACCTTACTCAACCATCACTTATCCCACGTCGACGTGCACATCACAGTAGACGTCCGCAATCCTTCTGATAGCATTGCCCGCAACCACATGCTTAATTGGAGCCATACATACAAGCATTTGTTGGCGGAACACATACATCAACCTGCAACATTTTCTACAAGAGCGCACAGCTCGGTTCCGCCTGAACAACACTAACTACACCAATTAAAGTGACCCGCGGCAAAACCCAAAAGACTGCTTTCACGTACTTTGTTCAACACTGCCATCGTTCCACCTGCTCAATGACTCCAGGAAGTCAAGTACCGTCACCGGTTAATATGCGCCGATGACATCATCTTCTGGTGCACTGACGGCTCATCAGGAGAGGGGAGGAGACTTTGCAATGAGTCCTCGACCTCATCTTTTCCTTTCTGTCCACCATCGGAATTCAACTCGCCAGTGAAAAAAGCGAGATTGTGCTTCTATCCCATATCCCCGCGAATGCTTAGTCAATCATCTCCTCTCTTACACATAAATAATGCACCCATGTATACCGCGTCTCAACATGCAAAATCCTTGAAATTGCCCTCCAAGAGCACCTCCATCAATAAGTGGTCTAGTATGCCAACTAGTCGGCGGACGGTCAGGAGGCTGCCGGGCCTGAGCGAGAAGGATGCATGTCAGCTCACACATGCTCTTCTCTCAATCGTATCCTTACATACTGCACCCTATTTTCATCTCACCCAGGTCCAACACACCATGCTCTCATCTGCCCACCACACACTCTTGACGGATGTTCTTCACCTGCCTGTCCATGCATCGACGCACAAAGTATATGCCGCGGGCCTGCTCCTTCCCATTTTTGACCTTAGGCAATTGCACAAGGACCGCCTGATTTTCCCGGCTCTCAGACGCTCAACCGGGCCAATTGCTATTGCAGCAAACGAGAATTCCTTGCATCGACCTTCCTCGAAGTATGGCTTACCGAGTAGGTACTGCGGAATTTCGAGACCCCAAAAACTAGAGCCATAGCTGTGCGCTCCAGTTGTGAATACTTTCACTCGGCTTTCATCAGTACCAGAGAACAGAAGCCTATAGGCCTACCCACCCCCTCCCCGACATCGTGAGAAAGCCACTGCACCGATGCTATGCAGTGAGGCATCGCATTCCAGGACAAGAGGCTTAAGTGGGTCAAAATACGCCAGAAAATCGGCGGACTTAAGGAAGTACTTCACCTTGCTGAACGCCCGTCGTTGAGAGGGACCACACTCCCACTTAGCTTCCTTGCGGAGCAGTTGATACAGTGGGGCCATGACTACAGATGCATTGGGAACAAACGTGTGGGAGTATGTTACCATGCCTAGATACGACCTTAATTCTGTGAGGTTACGCGCACCTGCATCCGAAGAACGGTCTCCACATTTTCCGACTTTGGTTGCCGTCTCTGAGCACTAGTTCGATGTCCCAGGAAATCCAACTCTGCACGATGGAACTTGCACTTGTCCGCATTCAAACGTATGCCATTTTCCCGAAACCTCCGCAAAACTTCGTTCAGTGTGGTGCAGTCATCTTATTTCTCTGCGATGATGACGTCACCTAAGTAGACCTGAACCCCAGGAAGTCCTTGTAATGCGGTCTCCATGCGGCGTTGGAACACTGCAGGCGCGAACGCCATTCCAAATGGCAGGCGAGTTAGCTAAACAATCTCTTATGCATGTTTATGGTCATAAGTAGAATGGCTATCTCGTCTAAGAGTAGGTGATTGTAAGCCTGCCGCAAATCTATCGTGGTAAGAATATGCTCACCGTTCAACGTTACCAGGATGTCTCATACCCGGGGCAACGGATATTGTTCACTGTGACAAATTTCGTTTACCGTGAGTTCAAAATCACCGCAGAGGCGAATGTTGCCGGTCCGCTTTACTCCCGGCAACCCCGTTGCGACCCACGTCGAATGAAGGACAGGAACAATAATGCCCGCGGCCAGAAGGCGCTGAAGTTCAGCGTCTACCCTATGATGAAAGGCCTATAGAACTTCGCATGCTTCCGAAACTTTCGGTACCACGTTTTCCGCATCTCAAAGTGTACCGGTGAATTTGTGATGCGACGTAGACCTGGCGCGAACAAGTCAGCTAATTCTGGTACCAAACGGTGTATGTTAGCATCGTCCATCCCTACGAAAGGCTTGCGCTCACCTGTCGTGTTGACGTTCATTACTGGCGCCTCCAGCATGCTGAATGCCTGGATCAGGCCGCGTCCGCACAGGTTGGGGCCGGAGCAACCGAGGACCGCCAGGGTTTCATCAAACGACTGGTTTCTGGCTGAAACTTTGAGCTTGAGTCGTCCCTGAACCAGAGGCCTACCCAGGAAGCAAGTCGGTTTCAATGGCAAATCACTCAGCTTGAGCCACACTTCCTTGTCTAGAATGCCCCAACAATTCAATGTGCGTACAATGGATGGCGTGGTGCCTTCATGACTGACATGACTGTCCGCTGCTTCCAACGCAATTATACGGTCCGTTCCCACAGATGTGCTCTCCTCCCGAGACGATAATGCATTTGCTTGATGCGATGGTCCTATTGGCCTTTCAATGAACTTTCTTTATCTCGATGGAAACTGACGCTCGGGCGATATGGCCCCGCTGTCGGCACATGAAGCATATTGCTGAACGGAATCGGCAATCCTCTAACTCGTGTCCTTTCAATCCGCAGCTGTTGCAAGAAATAATCCGGGGCAGATTTTTGGAGCGATAAGACTGTCCTTCCATGCATTTCTTTTCTCGGCGTGGCTCCTTATTTGGTGCGCGCTCGCTTCTGCCATTTCGGCTGATAGCACAATTTCTTCTGCTTCGCTCCTTATCAGCTTAGGCTTCGCAAGCAACTGTAGACGCACTCCTGCGCTTTACAGCGCACAAACGATGCTACCTCGCAGCATTCGATCCAATGTTGCGCCAAAATTGCATATGCCGTTATTTGAGGAATGGCAACTATGAAGCCTTCAACAGATTCGACTGACAGCTGGTTGCGTGTAAAGAATTTGTAATACTGTGCTCGTTTATTTGCGGAGAAAAGTGCTTCTACAACAAAGCTACCACGTAGGTGTAAGAAAGTTGATTCACCATTTCTGCTGCGCATCGACCACTAAGTAAATCCACGGTATGAGTAGTAAGCGCTGCAACCAACAGGACGCGCTTCTTCTCGTCGTCCGTGACGCCATTGCCTTCAAATAAGGCCTCTAGTCGCACTTAGTAAGCTGGCCACATGGCGCTCATTTTGTAAAACTGCGGCGGGTGGGCATATACTCCCATGGTGGCGATGGCTGCGGCGTACTAAGAGGGCGACCCGTTGTTATCCCATCCTCGTCGACTCTGAAGAATCTTCATCGTACACAGCGGTGGGTGGACCAAGACAACATTTATTGCTGTGGTGCGTGTTAATATAGGCGTTGAGCGAAATGGTTAGGAAAGGAATGCGAGGAGGAGGAGAAAGACAGCGTCGATTACTGTTGCAGTGCGCTGGCGTGACGTCATGCCGATGTAGCAGTATTCCTGCATTTGGCACTCAGAACGATATACAGACAAATGAAACGCTTCCACAACTTTCGGTCACACTCGTGTCTCACGACAGTAACCATCCAGTTTATTTTCTTAATGGACACCATTTTGTACTCAAGAGGAAGACGACCAGTAATCAAAGAAAGCTAAGGGTGGAGAATTTGCCCGGAACTTCTCAACGAGGCTGTGTAGGTCTTGATCGGAGTTTTGCCGCTGAGTAAAATTGCTTTCTAGTAAAGACGCACTGAAAATATGGCGAAGCCGTCATCACCATCGCCGTGCCACTTATCGACAAGAGTTCGATACAGCAAAAAATAATGCGCGAAATCATTACAAATGATATAGAACATAATAGAAATAGTTGCGTGCGGCTTCATTCATTTAAGATAAATAGATAAATTGATATGTTAGAAAAATAGTATGCTACTTTCGTGTCTTAAAAGGTAAATCTTGTTGCTCAAACCTTTGTCAGCAATGTGTTCGACCGCGTATCAGTGGCATTAAACGCAAGCAATACGTAAAGCTTTTCGTGGCTGAAAATTTGCATCTTGGAAATAATGTTAATTTATTAAATACCAACAGGCCCAGCTTCAGGGCCTAATGCGGCTGCTTATCGTAAATAACACAACTGTCGCCGCGTTTCTGGGAACTCCCTTGAATATTGCGGTGGCCACTGAAGTCTATTCTAAAAGGGATCAATTAAAAAATGATGCGCGCTTCCAGTCTCCAGAAACTTCGATTGCATTGGCATAATGAAACGTAATGCAACCTGTCCGCCTTTAAAATATCAATCATAATTTGTTCTATGCTCGTTTCGGTTGGTCAACAAGCGGTCACACCATGGCTTCCGGCAGTTTGAGTAAGAGGTAACATGTGGCAATTAGGCCGCCTTCGCTGATGCGATTCCCACGATGGACTTTGCGCCTGGTTGCGACGGAGCGAGGTATGACGTCTCGAGTACCACAGAGCTTTGAGCAGTTGCTGACCCTGGATAGAAATCCTATACCCACGCGGACGTATGGGTGCAAGCCTAAATTAAAAAAAAAAAAAAAACCTTACAGTAACTATTCGTTTCCGCCTAGGCTGCGTAGGTTTCCTATGACGTCGATTGTCAAGTTATTTCTAAAGAAACCTAGTGTCGGTAACGCGTCTATAGGATGACACCTGCTGTGTCTAGGGTTATCTAATCTCTACTGACAGGACAGTAATCAACTCATCCGATATCCGCATATTTCGGTACATTTATTTATTTGAAAATACCTTATAGGCCCATTAGGCATTGTGTAAGGGGGACATAAAATCTATACAGTGCAATATATACATAAAATGTAAGGAAACAGGCAAAAAATATAAAGGTAATTAATATATGAACAAACAAAATAGTACGACGCGCAAATTATTACATCATTAAGAAAGAAATACGCGACACAGATTAAAGCACAATGGTACACACACGGATTAAGCACAATAAAAAGCAAGCGGCACACAGTGCTCCGAATGGCGCTTAAAAAAAAAGGTAAAAAAAAAAAACCGGAGAGAGTACATAGGCAAACACAAGTAAATAAAACCCATCAAGACATTTAACAGCTGCAACAAATTTAATAAAAATGTATATATAAGACAAATAAGGCAAAATGAAGGCTCAGTGATATAATGTGATGAGTTGGCGATGGAACGCTTCTAGATTAGGAAGAGAAGCGATAATGTCTGGCAGGTTATTCCATAATCTGATGGCTCGTGGAAGTGCTGATGAGGTGAAGGCTAATGTGTCACCATATATTCTTGTAAAACTGAGGTGATTGTGCAATCTTTTGGACGTGCGGGATGGAACATCGAGGTGAAGCGGACAGGATCGATTGAGGTATACATACTTGTGAAATAGTGTTAGGAGGGCGATGTCGCGGCGTGTACCTAAGGATTCTAACGAAAGGTTACTTTTAATCACAGTGACACTTGAATGGTAGTTATAGTTTCGAGATATGAATCGTGCTGCCCTATTTTGGATGGTTTCTATTGCGGTAATCATGTTGTTATTATAGGGAGACCAAATGGATGAAGCAAATTCAAGTTGTGGACGAACAAAAGTAAGGTAAGCTAGTTTACGAATATTAGCAGGAGAATTCCTGAGATTACGTCGTAGGTACCCTAATGAGTGACTATCTCTTTATTACTTGCGCTTTTCTGGAAAGTTTGGTGATATCTAGAACCTGTTGAATAAATGTGTACGCTGCCTTACTTACTGAACAGATGTTCCCAGTGAGAAGCCAATTAAGGTCTTCAGGTTTCGCTTAATCCCTATAAAAATAAAATAGTGCTCTAATCCAACAGCCGCTGAAAGCTTTCCCGAACTATTCCATCGGGTCGCTGCAAAGTCATGAGGATAGTTACAGCAGTCTCGTACTTGAAATTACCCCTTGAAAATTCACGTCGTGAAATGACTACTGGTGCTGGTGGTGGTAGTGGTTAATTATTGTATATAAAAAAGGAAGGAAAATATGTTTGCTAGCT
Organism: Amblyomma maculatum; assembly: GCF_055883805.1. NCBI lineage: Eukaryota > Metazoa > Arthropoda > Arachnida > Ixodida > Ixodidae > Amblyomma > Amblyomma maculatum. The sequence goes on from NC_139349.1 coordinate 87,554,597, forward strand.
CCGGTATCTGCTATCTGCGATCTGAAGCACCTGAACTAGGGCGGCGGAAATAAAGGGATAGCGAGGAAGAGGTAGAGGAAATCAAAGAGGTGAGCAGTATTTGCTTTTTCGTCAACGGCTATTCTGCAGATGTTATTTTCTGACCTTCCAAAAACGCTCGCGTGCTTGAACGCCAAACATTGGCTGAATGATTAAGAAAAATGAATGGAACATTGGCAGTGATCTTATACACGTATGCGTTATCCCATAGGTGTAAACAATAGGAGGCAGGAACGATATTATATCCACGTTTTTCGCCTCTTGTAAACTGATTAGCATCAACACAAGAATTACGCAGGGGCCCATAACCCAACAAAGGATGAGTCCTATAGGTAAAATACATTTCTTAATTCCTTGGATGGCACTAGGCGAGTTGCAGGAAATTCTGTTCCCACGTTCAGCAGTGCATATCAGCCATGGAGGGAGATCTCAACGCACTGAGGAAGCATGACAGAAGAACGATGAAACCTTCCTTGGCCACGTAGACGGTCATTGTAAAATGTGCACATGTACTCTCGTCACGTGAATTGCGCTTGTGCTCGCTGGAGCACTGCCAGGCAGATGAAGTGTGCGCGTGCGGCGAGAGCCCAGATGCATGACAGAGTAAAAGCAAAGGCTAGCACTGTGACGTAGGTGCTCAAATTCAACGGAGACGGGGATTTGCGTCACAGTGAAGGAACCTTTCTTGTTCGTCAGCTACTACCAGCCGACGCTTGATCCTACACGCTAGCTCACACGGTACACACTGTTGCTGCAGCGCCTTGTACGGCTGCGAGCGGGGCCGTAACTATTTCCCTGTGCATCTCTGCCGGACGCGTATACGCCTGCTTCGTCCATTCACAGAGGGACGTTCGCGCTGTTTTCATTGTTTTTATTTCATTGCATTGCAAGGCTTTGTTTTAGTTCCTTTCTTGTACACTGTTCGAATGCTGAAACTGTCCTTATGAAGAAAAAAAAGTTGCCGGCGATTACGTTACTTCATAATGCGAAATTTGAACGGAGCTCGTCAGCTGTTTCAGCTTTTTCGATAGATGAGGCAAAGATTTCGATCAAGGCATGTATTATACTATTACAGACAACTGTTTTATCTTTCACACATATTCCTTCAAGAAACACTCCACTAATATTTATTGGCTGTCATGAAAGAAGATTTTTTGGTTGGAGAAACGAAGAGAGCAATTAGGTTTTCGGAAGGTTGTGGGGGAGGCAGCGCGCGGGCGTACGGAAACGTTGCTCGGCGAAGAGACTAATGCCACAAGCGGCAGACGAGAAGAAAGAACCTTCGCAAATATCTTAAACTGACTTGAAAATGCTGTGGCAAAAGTTAGCAAGTGTGTCATCGAATTTCTAGCAATATATGTTTTAAAGGAAGATGAGGGCGAGCTAGATCCGGGCCAGGCCTTCCTTGAAAGTCAAGGGATGATCGGCTAGAGATCCGGACTATCAGACTAGCTGTATATACGCAAAATACATCAAAATATGATACTTTTCTCTGTGAGTGTGTGTGTTCTCGGTTACTGCACATGTTACCCTGCAGTTCGTTGTGGCTGCTTGCATTATTCATGAATTATTTTATCTTAGAAGTGTGCACCATGTGTGGTCATGTCTTCCATTTGAGCTCTGAAGCGTGCTTTTCATAATTCGTTCACAGGAATAGAGAGGCGCAGTATTTGTCACAATTGTTTCTGTGGACACATGAATCGCACCGTAAGGGAAGAAAGGAATGTGGGAGTGAAAGTGGAGCTGGCTACGAGGAACAACGCCGGCGCCGCTAAACTCAGGAACGGTCGTCCAAGAGCTGCGCTCTAAAAAAAAGAACCTGTGATGTTTGTAGGTAAATGGACCCGCCTTTCCTGAGCAGACCTTTGCCCTAAAACACCATCGCATGAGTCCCGATATTAACAGCCACTGTCACTATAATTGACAAAAAAAAAATAATTTTGAAATTGAGCTTACAGCTTTGAAATTGAGCCTGAATTATCATGTTTACGCAGCGTTGCTGAATAAAGAACTGCAATCTTTCACTGTAAGCTTTCTCAGTCGCACTCTTCCGGGGCGGGGATAATGTTTTTCCTCTGCGCAATCTGCCGTATTTATATGTCCCGCCATGTTAGCTCAGTAGTTAAGGCGCTCGACTGCTGAACCCAAGATGTGAGAATAAATCCCTGCCATGGAGACCGATTTTCGATAAATGTAAAAAGCAAAGCAAAGCAACGCCCTCCACTACGGCGTCCTTCTTAGCCTGAGTCGCTTCGGGACTTTAAAACCTACAATCAACCATCTGCAATGAATGTGTAGGGTTTTTTTTTTTTTCATTTTTTTTTTTTACTGAACACAGTCTACAGTAAGCCCTTCCGCTTTCCGGTCTGTATATGTTCCGTTTTTTGTTTGCACTGTTCACGGACAACATAAAAGTGCTTTGGGATAGATTTGGATTAAATCGTAGCTTGTTATTCCGGATTCAGGTAGAACGAAAGGAAGAAGATCGTTTGCACGGTATGAAAAAGAACTGAACAATGGTAAATGGGGTACGCCTCAGTTCGAAGATGAGCCAACGTTTCGACAAGTGGACTTGTCTTCGTCTGGGCATAGCGATCATCACTGGCAGGTTTTGCTTTTGCTTCCGAAGAAGAAAAGCTGAGGAGGGGAAAGTGGGTGTGAAAGAGTGGGGAGGAGAGGATGGGTGAGAAGAAAGGGGGTCATGAAGTGGAAAAAAAAAAGAAAAAAAAAATCTTCAATATGTACTTATCAGCCATGGAACCAGGGATTCTGTGGCCTGCAAAAGAAGTAAAAGCGGCAGTACCAGGAAAAACTACAATGCCGGTTAGGTGATTAGTGACCACTAAAGCCGGTTTGGTGCAGATACACCTTACAAAGGGAGGCTATGCCAAGGGCCAATTCTTAAAAGGAGGGGGTAGGGGGGAGTACATAGTCACAGGATAATAACCGCAAAGTGAAAAATAATAATAATCTTAAGTATGTATCTCAACCTGGAATCAGAGATCCTGTGGCCTACAAAAGAAGTAAAAGCGGCAGTACCAGGAAAAACAAAAATCACAGTACCGGGTAGATGAGCTATTCTTCTTCGGAAGCAAAAGCGTATTTAAACCCCTGCCAGTGATGATCGCTATGCCCAGACGAAAACAAGTCCACTTGTCGAAACGTTGCCTCATCTGCGAACTGAGGCGTACCCCATTTACCCTTGTTCAGTTCTTTTTCATACCTTGGTATTCCGGGTGTGATAAAATGGAAGCATTGCGAGGGTGGTGCGAACTGGCCACTAGACACACGTTGGCTTGGTTTAGTTTGTTCAGCTTAACGTCCAATCGACTCAGGCTATGAGAGACGCCGTAGTGGAGGGTTCCAGAAATTTCTGCCCTCTGTGGTTGTTTGACGCTCAATGACACCGCGCAGTACACGGTAGCCTTGCTTACACCTCGATCGATAAGCGTCCGCCGAGGCCGGGTTAATCTCCCATCCCGACGCACAGCACTGGAGCGCCTAATCCCTGCACCACGGCGGCGGATTACTAAAAGCACGTTATGAGCGTCATGTCTTCAGACGTCTCTATGTATCTCCTGCAAACGAATTCATTACTTACCCAAGTAGCCCGAGCTAAAGTGCTACATTATTGTGATAAAGCTGCCCACGACACTCAAATGAAAGTCGTCAATTTTTAATGTACCCCAGTGGCAGCACTTATTGGCTATGTTTGAATAACTTTCTTTACAGCGTCATAAAAGAAGCCGTTATTGGCACTTTCTCTTGACATCATTCAATTCTCGGCACCAAACTAAGTAGGAAGCGGTCAGATATTGGAGTCGATGTCTATCGAATTCACGCCCAAAATATACCTGAATTCTTGGTATGGTGTTTTCAGTCGGGGAGCACAAAGTTCAGCTCTCCAAGTTAACATTGAGAGCATGTTTTGTTACATATATAAAAATTACAGCGGTTTAGTAAACCTACGTGCAAGTTTCTTATACGAAAGCACACCGTGGCGCATCGACTCGCTTAAATTAGCTATGTGTCACTTAGTTTAGATAAGTTTCACCTTGACTAGCACTCTTAACAGCTAACATCGTACACAGAATTTATAGCTTAACTGCGTTCAGCGTGTGTATTGCAAGTTTCCATTGGGTAGCTATGTGTAGCAAAACTAAGCTTAGTTATTGGCATAGCAAAAGTGGGTTAGGCGTTCGAAAAGTGGTATCTGGGAGTCAGGGAAATCCATCTAACTATTCTGGAAGTGCTTTCACACTAATAGAAACACAGATAAAATAAAACCTTTTATGGTATTGACAGGTGCCCGACTTCATGTAATAAGTTGAATTTCAGCAATTACCGATGTACCAGTGGCGGTTCGGGTTAGCCGTTTCAGTACAAATCAGAACATTTAAGTTCTTCACGCATGTCTCTCTTATAGGCATGGGAATATTGCGTCGCTTGAGCTGGACGCCGACTGATGTGTTTTGAGACAAAGAGATTGTGCCCCAACCATCTTACCAAGCACATCGGGAAACAAGATGAAGTTTGAAACTTGCACGATGCCTATTTTGCGACTGTGCAAAGGAGATTTAAAGTTTAAAATATTTTGGAGATGAACATAAACGCTAACTGGATGGTTTTGGTCATAACGTATTGCGGTACTTACGTTAGCAGTTTATTTAAACAAAATATTACACATGAAAACATTGCTTTTACGCCTTAGCGCTGGTCATCAAGACCGGCAAACATGTTATGGGGAACACTTAAGCTCTGCCTTTAAGGTCACATAAAGCCTCATCACATAAAGCCCGCTTTAACCAAGCCGTATGAACGTGTTTGCGTGGCCTAGGAGTAGCGTTCCTGACTGGGCATTCAAGAGCACTGGATGCTTGACTCTTATTCCACCTTCCCACCTCACATGAGCAACCCGGGTTGGAAATTTCTTCGAACTGTCTGATGTCATGCGGTCTTGTTAAGCTTCCCGGACTATCAAAGACCCAGTGATCGGCCATGCCAGCTGGGAGCTACCACCTGCCTGTGGTTCTTCGCTCACGACGCCAGTGTCGAAATTTCTGGGTAATGAGTCCGTTATCTCTATCGCGCAAATATATAATAATGCGAAAGCACTCAAACGTTGGTCAGAGCTGAGAAAAAGTCTGGCTTGTGTCTCGCTGGTTGCCATAGAAACTCCGGCACTTAACTATATCGAGCTTCACCAACATTCAAAGAAAATATATTGAAGCAGTGTCACTATTTGAACATAAACATAGAGTTATCACTACAAAAGGCAGTTATAATGCAGCACACTGGACTTGAATACCAATATGCAAGAGACAACGGGGTTGTTTTCCTGATGCCGTAAACTACCGATATTCAAATACAGGTGCTGTGGCGAAGAGCCACGTGGCGAAGAGCCTCCTCGCTTGTCCTCCAGACATCTTTGTGGAGCCAAATTTCCCCCTCTTCCTATCACAATTGCGACGTACCCGTTCTTCGTACTACGCTCAGAGTGACGTCATACTATTTCGCTTTCCCATTTCATATCCATTTGCTATTCAAGTTGGAGTTTAGTTTGCGATACAGATGCGAATCAATGACATGCATGCCTCCAAATGTACACAGTGCACTAAAAACGATTATCATATTGCCAAACTCTGATAATCTCTCAATTCTAAACCGCCAAGCAGAACCATGGCAAACAAAGAAAAACACTGTTTTCTCGTGTTTTAACCAGTTTAAACGACGTTGCACCCTAGCTTGTTTGGGGGCAAGCAAGGCCTTAGTCTAAGGTACCGTATGAGCTCTTGCTAAAAATATGAAGTGTTTCACAGGTAGAGCTCCAAAGTTAATTTTCGATATGATGCCTTAGGTGACTGAAACTGATATTTTTACAAAAAAGTTAACGCTGTTAAGAGGAAAGGTATTACAAGCGTGAAAGAAACCAGGAATTTGAAATTTAGTTGCAAGTTTAGAAACATCCCTTGCACAATGTGGAACTGAGTTAATGTTCATTGTTTGTGTACTTATTCCGCTATGTTTCTTACTGTGGTCGCTAAAATGCGTGCTTGGAACAGTGATAGATCATGTAAGAATAGAACCGGGTACAAATGAAACAGAAGCTGTAGTCTGGCAACAGAGTTGCTGCATCAAGAGGATCACTTCTCTGAAGCTGGTCATGGTGCACGTAATAAGATGTTTAACTTGAAAAACCATCAATTAAGAAAAAAACAACATTGCAATCTAAGCCCAGCTTTCGACTCCTATTGCAGAAAGAAGACGAACATAGCCCTCAGGTAGGGCCAATATAGAATCAATAAACTCTCAAGGGAGACCTTAATGTCGTAGCAAATACGAATGTGCCTTTGGCGCAATTCTCTGTTATGATAAATAAATATGGCGTCTTGCTCTGCCTCGCCTTTTAATGGGTTCGTTTCGAACGCCGAACGGTTTGAAACAAAGCGTTGTGTTCGTATGCACATAGTTGGTCGGACGCCGTAGGCAATAAATTCACGTATGTTCCATGAAGTTTGCTACTTTCCGCCGAGATGGGTTATTTGCCCAGTTCTTTCAAGGCGCGAAGCGATGCCTTCAGCATAGAGGTCATTCTTCAGCCTATATTATGAAGGAGGAAAATAGGGGATTGGAATGCAATAAAGAGCTTCGAAAATGAAAGCTGGAACGAGGAATAAAAGATTGAATAGTCGAATGTTGACAGGGGGCTTTGATCTAAGAAAAATATTGATTCCGGAATTCGACTCTAGTTTCGCTGCTCTGTTTTGATCAATACCGCCTACATCGATGTCATTCTCTCGAGGAGGGCTTCTCCTTAAGGAGAGGCTTCTCTCTGTTTCTGTCTCTCTCTCTCTATGTTTTTTTACAGTCTTATATATTCTCTCTTATATTTGCTTTCGCAAAATCGGGACTCAGAAAGCTCCAGTGTTAGCCCTGGCTCAGCAATCCCATATACGGTTCTTCGATTGCGCCCGGTGAAATTGGAGAAGCCAGCTCTGTCTCCGGGGGTTGTCTAGTATACCTGAGGATCTGACCGAAACTTTCGCTTCGCTTGCATAATGCCCCGCTGAAAAAAAAAGAAAAAAAAAAAGGCTTAGGAATATCCCGCCCAGGGCCCGCGGCAAATTTTCAAATGGTGCAGCGCAACCGCACGTGGCCTAGTCGAGAGACGAGGACCCAAGTCTCAAAAGGAGTAAACTACATAATAACACAAATCGAACAAGAGAGATAAAAACCTTCTACATAAGTAACAGCTAACAGAGCTTGTGAAATGTTCAAGTGAATACGCCATATGAATAAAAAAAGTAGTGGTGCTTTTAGAAGGTATGTTTCCCTTCGTCTTTGCACTTGTCCTTTTCTGCCCATCTTCAGTGCAGACAGCGACAATAAGGAAAGAGTAGGAGCGCTGATTTCGTTTGTCGCAAGAAAAGCGTCGCGAGCATGCATGTGGTAGATAATGACGCCCGCATTGCTGAGCTCCCAGTGGCTGCCAACAGTAAAAAGCTAGGGCGATAGCACTTGTGCGCTTAATTATGGCCCCTATGACGTTTGAGTCCTTGGCTTTAAATCCACACAAAAACGCACGCTGCTAGAACCATCGCCTTTAGATGGCCTTGTGCCACTTTACGGGCGTGTTCTAGAAAGAGAGTATCTTCCGCGACGACGGAGGTTGGTGAACGAAGAACCAAATCATTACAAGTGGCCCTTGAGGATTCCTTTCTGTTCCCGCAATTTTTTTTTGTATATAATAAAAGCGGTATGACGCGTGTGCGTCTCCAACACCCGCATTGTCCGCCCCTTTTTAACGCACTTGTGTTATTTTTTTTCCATTCAATATGTTCAACCGTAACACAGAGCTCCAATCCCAGGCTTTGCTGTTTCTTTATAGGTGTGAGTCATGCGCGAAACCTGAGGAGTGTGAGCGCCAGCCTTGAGGGGTTCGTTGTAATATCTTCGTTCAGTTTGCGAGCTTACGTAGCGCACTCTTGGATTTCTCCGATTCCGGCGGTGTCCTGCGCTAACGCATTGAAAGGAGATGAAAAACTAATTTCCGAACCGGAGCTTTACGGACAGAGGAACCTGGAACGAGGGAGGCTAAACCAGATTGTTACGCTCTGGTCTTTTTTTTTTTTTTTTTTTGTATCATTGGCAGCACGTCTTGCGCGAGATACGAAGCGTTAATGGAAGAGCTTTTTCAACACACGTTTGAGACAGACGAGCGGCTGGTTGCGAAAGCCCAATCTTACAAACTCCGATTCGAGAAATCAACGCTAATTAGTGCGCTCTGAGTGTTCGAAAAACTTAATTCAGAGCATAGAGTTTCAGGCTGCTCTAGGCTTTAAATGTGCACTTTAGTTGCTTGTTTTATAAGATGGTTGTAAGCAAATGAGATTAGGAAAATATTAAAGGCAATTCATAGAACGGAAATTCATTCATGGTGGATAATGTTTCAGTTTACACCATTACCATCGTTACAACCATACAGGAAATGCCCACTGTGCGGTGTCTACTACCAATTAAACGAAGTTGACAGTTTTATACACTTCTGAAACAGATTCTATAAATTAACAAAATTCGTGTGTATTATTTGTTGAAAAAGCCCAGCAGGTATGATGATGACGAGCTCTGGTACCAGTGTTTGCCTGGTCAAAAGCGATAGAAATACAAGGCGCGGTTTTTCATTGAAGATGCAGCAAAAGCACAAATAAAAAAAAAAGCAATGTTTGGGATTCCAAGAAAAACTTTGTTCTACAGATGCATTCTGTCTAGAAGATAAAACACGTGCAACACACGCATGATCTGGATTCCACTAACCCAAGAATGAGAAAGAGCTTCCATCGCTGATGTAATAGAGTACACCACGGTCGGTATATTATCAAAATACCGCCTAAATGTGTGCAGTGAGCTCACATACCAATTTCTCAAATGATAAAGGACCACTGCTTCCGTAGCTGTTTTTGGGCTCAGCATCAACATTGCCGAGTAGGTCTTTGTTTTATAAGAATCCCCCCTCACGGCACCCGTACTCTTTCCGTTTTCACTCCCGCCTTCCTTCCTTTCCTTACAGGGCGATTCAGATGTCCACAGAACAGGTGTGGCTAATACTGCGCCTTTTCTTTCCTGTGAACCAATTATTTTTTTTCTTCTTATTATTATTATTACTTTATTATTAAGAGAACAAAGACTTCCTTCTAAGTATACGTCGCATGCATACCCTCTGCTTTCAGCCAGCGCACTGCCGTCTCCGTGGAACACGTCAGCAAAGGAAATCGCATCTAAAAACCAGTGTTCTGAAAATGCCAAGATTGTTAAAAAGCTTTCTAGAAGCATCATAAGACGAGAGTGTAAAATATCGCGCAGAAATGTGAGCTGAAGTCATGTAATCGCAGTTTGAAAGCTTATACTCTAGAGCTGAGGAAAGGAGCTAAAGAAAGGCTGCCGAAGACACCGCGATTTCAAAAATTCGGCGCCATTTTATTATGTTAGTCATCATTACAAAGTTAGTTCGAATAAAAAAGGTTCGAGACCTCGCGAAGACGATAAAGTGTGCACTACAAGTAAGAATAAATTGTTAATTTTCCAAGGTGGAAAATCGTTTACGAAGCACATGACATTGAGATAATAACATCTTCTAGGGAAATTGCGGTAGGTATAGGACCAGCAAAGAATGTTGTCCCCTTTAAGGAAAACGGACCCTTTAAAAATGCGGGCGACGCGGAGACAGCCGGAGTGAAATGTGTTCTCGAACTTGTTCACACGGGTTCACACTTGTTCACTATGGCGGTGAAACTGCGATAATTGGTCTCTGGAGGTCCTCTAACTACACGAAAGGCAATTACACTGCACGGGATAATCTCTCGGCGGTCCTAGGACCGTTAAAATGCGTCTGTTTAATTACTGACATCTTCAAAAACGTCGATTGCGTAAAACGTTGCAGCTGCTCATGAATGACCAAAGTATATACGCGGAGACCCTCCAGCAAACAGCGGAGTTGCACGCTTCTGCGTGCAAACCGTGCCTAGGCTAACAAAGCACTTAGCATTCCCACTTAACAGCACATGTTTACTTATTTTACTTACTTTACATGTTTACAGCTCAACGCAGCTGGGTGGGACCAAAACGATAGCGTTATCGATCCTGTGTCGTCCATGAGACCATTTTAAAGCGAAAGTCTGTCTTGGTTCATGGCGAAAATCTCGCGTGCTCGAGATCTGTTTACCAGATCTCAAGAAGAGGGCTATGTCGAGCTGGTTGGTTCATGTTGAACGGAAGGAAGAAACAGCTCAAACAGACGGGACGTGTAGAAGGGCGAGACAGACACAAGAGCTGATTAACAACCAAATGGTTTATTGCGATGGATCACTGCCTTGTCGTGGCGGAGGGGCTTGCGAAACTCGATGAAGTCGTGAGCTCTGCTGTGTAGGGCCACCCAAGATAGACAGGTCACGGCAGAGAGTTCTGACAAAATGTGATTCACTGGAGAAGGTAATGGCAACCCACTCCAGTAATTCCTGCCAAGAAAACCCAATGGCCAGTCACAATACCATTATCGATATGGCGCCGGAAGATGAGCCCCCCAGGTTGGAAGGCGTCCCACATGTTACTGGGGATGAACAAAGGGCGATTCCTAGTAGCTCCAGGACGAATGAAGCGGCTGGGCTAAAGCCAAAAGGACGCTCAGTTGTGGATGTGTCGGGAAGCGACCGGAAAGTCCGATGTTGCAAGGAGATATATCACATAGCAACATGGAATGTAAGATCTATGACGCAAGGTAAACTGGATATCGTCAAGCGAGAAATGGACAGATTGAACATTGATATCTTGGGTATCAGCGAGCTCAAGTGGACCGGAATGGGAGAATTTAACTCCGGCGACCATTATGTCTTTTATTGTGGGCACGAATCCAAGAGAAGGAATGGGGTCGCTCTCATAGTAAACAGAAGAATGGGCAAAGCAGTGCTAGGGTACAACCCCAAAAACGACCGAATTATTTCACTTCGGATCCAAGGTCACCCTTTCAACATAACAGTTATCCAAGTCTATGCACCGACCACTGCTGCTGAAGAAGCTGACGTTGAGAGATTTTATGCGGACCTACAATGCCTTTTAGACCGCACCCCATCATCAGACGTCGTTTTTCTCATAGGAGACTGGAATGCTAAGGTCGGGAGTGAAGAAATATCCGGAATTACAGGCAAGTTCGGTCTTGGTGAGCCAAATGAAGCTGGGCAGAGGCTAGTAGAGTTCTGTCAAGAAAACAACCTGACCATAGCGAATACTCATTTTCAACAGCACAAGAGGCGCCTGTACACATGGATTTCACCGGACGGTCTGTACAGGAATCAGATCGATTATATTATTTGCCGACAGAGATGGAGAAGCGCTATACAAGCAGTAAAAACAAGGCCTGGGGCCGATTGTGGCACCGATCATCAGCTTCTTGTTGCCAAAATTAAGCTTCGATTGAGGAAAACGCAGAAAACTAGAAGGCCTTTCAGGTATGATCTGGATCAGATTCCATTAGAATATGCTGTGGAAGTGAGGAATCGATTTCAAGAATTAGATCTAGAAGACAAAGAGCCCGAAGAGATGTGGACTGATGTTCGTGATATAATACAAGAAGTTGCTACTAAGGTAGTTCCAAAGCAAAAGAAATGCAAAAAAGCAAACTGGTTATCTGAAGAGGCTTTGCAAATAGCTGAGGAAAGGAGGATGGCAAAAGGTATGGGGGAAAGAGAAAGATACAAGGTTCTCAATGCGGATTTTCAGAAAATAGCAAGGAGGGATAAGAATGCCTTCCTGAACATACAGTGTCAAGCAGTTGAGGACAACAGCCAATTAAGGAACACAAGAGCTCTGTATAAGACAATCAAAGATATCAAAGGAAGCTTCTGTGCTAAGCTGGGCGTGATAAAGGACAAACAAGGCAAGGACCTCACTGAAACCTCAGAGATAAAGAAGAGGTGGCAGGAATACACAGAAGAACTGTACAAGAAGGACCCGGATGTGCAAACCCAACATAGGACGGTTGTGATTACTGATCTCGAGCCGGGCATCCTGAAGAGTGAAGTTGAATGGGCCTTAGCCAGCCTTGCTAAGAACAAAGCTAGCGGAATTGATGGTATTCCAGCTGAGTTGCTTCAAAACCTCAACCATGACGCTGTTAACACACTGCATACATTATGTCAAAAGATTTGGACAACCCTGCAGTGGCCACAGGATTGGAGGAGGTCAGTTTACATCCCCATTCCAAAGAAAGGCAGTGCCAAAGATTGTTCCAACTACCGCACGATCGCGCTTATTTCGCATGCTAGCAAGGTGATGTTAAAAATCCTGCAAGGTAGGCTGCAGCAGTATGTGGATCGGGAGCTTCCGGACGTGCAAGCTGGGTTTCGCAAGGGCAGAGGAACTAGAGACCAAATTGCCAACCTTCGCTGGATCATGGAAAAAGCAAGAGAGTTCCAGAAACCCATTTACTTCTGCTTTATTGATTATGCAAAAGCGTTTGACTGCGTAGATCACAGCAGATTGTGGCAAGCTCTCCAAGAGATGGGAGTTCCAATTCACCTCATCTGTCTCCTCAGGAACCTTTATGAAGGGCAAGAGGCCACAGTCAGAACTGGGCATGGTCTTACTGATTGGTTTCCGATTGAGAAAGGGGTGAGGCAAGGCTGCATACTGTCGCCCTGCCTATTTAACCTATATGCAGAGTGCATCATGAGGAAGGCTGGTCTGGACGAGTCATCAGCTGGAGTGAAGATTGCTGGAAAACGTATCAACAACCTTAGATATGCGGATGATACCACTTTAATGGCAGAAAGTGAAGTGGAACTCAAGAGACTTCTGATGCGCGTACAAGAAGAGAGTGAGAAGTTTGGGCTTAAACTGAACATTAAAAAGACGAAGATCATGGCGTCTTGCCCTATCAAGTCCTGGAGCATCAATGGACAAGAAGTGGAAGCTGTGACAGATTTTCTGTTCTTGGGAGCCAAGATTACCTCGGAAGGAGACTGCAGCCATGAAATTAGGAGACGCCTGCTTCTGGGTAAGAGAGCAATGGTTAGCCTTGACCGCCTAGTAAAGAGCAGAGACATTAGTCTGCCAACCAAGATCCGTATAACCCGTGCTATGGTCTTTCCAGTTGTGATGTATGGATGCGAGAGTTGGACTGTGAAAAAGGCTGACCGCCGAAGAATTGACGCGTTTGAATTGTGGTGCTGGCGAAGACTCTTAAGAGTTCCTTGGACTGCCAGAAGATCAAATCAGTCGATATTGTCGACCATAAACCCTGACTGCTCATTGGAGGGTCAAATTCTAAAGTTAAAGCTCAGCTACTTTGGTCATCTGATGAGAAGAGAGGAGTCGCTGGAGAAAGATTTGATGTTGGGAAAGGTTGAGGGTCGCCGGAGAAGGGGTAGGCAGCGAACGCGATGGTTAGATGGCATTCTCGAGGCATTGCAGATGAAGCTATGTGATGTTAAGAAGATAGTGAGAGACCGGAAAGCGTGGCGTGACATGGTCCATAGGGTCACGAAGAGTCGGACACGACTGAACGCCTGAACTGGACTGGTTTATTGCGACACAAGGAGCAGTATATAGCAGAAAGTCAAAGCGCATAATAAAAATCAACCGCGACGCAATCATGGTCCTCATATCACACAGCAACTATCAAAACCGTCTTCGATTGATATACGTAAGCTCTTGTGGGAATAGAGCAAAGGACGGTTGGCTGACACACGTGTCACCTAGTTCGTGAATGGGTGGGTCTCGCCTTTCTACACGTCCCGTCCGTTTGAGCTGTTTAATTCTTCCTTACGTTATCAGAATTGTTCGCGAGTTGTATCCACGAGATTCCGCGAGATGTGCTCTTATTGTAGAGCTTTCCTGCAGTCTACATGAAAACGAAGGGGGCGCTAGAAAGAGCGAAGCATTACAGCCAATCCCACACTTGCAGGAGCACTGCAACGAACGCGTCCTAAGGGAAGGAAATTTCCAGTGTGCGGCGCTGCCCCGGTCTTTCTAGCAAAATCTATTCAAGAGGCGTGCAATGTACCGTGTGCAGCAGAACGCTGTCTTTCGCAATTCCCCAGAGCAGACTGCCGCACTCTCTGAATTTTTTAAAATTCAATTTAGGAAAACGGCTAGGATCTTTATACACAATTTGTTATTCGCATTACTGTCAATATGTCCCGCTACCTAATATAGAGGTTAAGGAAATGCAGACATAATTTCCACTGCAATAATTCTGTGTATAATATTACTCTTATTTGTATATATACTAAAACTGTATAATGATTTTGTTCGTCTTGTGTAAACGGCGGCACTGACTTTTTAAATTTTTTCTACTTTCAGGTTGAGCATCCTACTTACACCTCACCATATGAGTTAGAGGTGAGGTTTAGTGAGGTCGCTATAGTGCTGTACGGGATATTTAGGTGTCGTTCAGGTTGAGTGTCGTCCCGAAATTATCTTTGAGGCTGAGGTGAGGTCGAAATGTTTGAGGTCAAATGACCTCTGGTTGTTACCTCCTTTACTCTCACTTTTGTAATTAGGCATACTCCTTTGACCACGTCATTAATATACCACTTTATACGTACGACCAGACGACATTTGCATACATTTTCAGTGTTTTCAGTGTACAGTATACGTATAAATGTATACATATATGCCTTATACAAATTTTGTACGGTTATCTTATACAGGAATCGTATACGGGAATTTCTTGCTTCTAACTACTGTGACCAGCATGAAACCTTAGCGATTATTTCTCCAACCAAAGAACAGTCTTCGTAGTCATCAAGAGAAGCAATGAAAGAAACGAAGAGTGCTAAATAATGCTGTTGTTTTTGACCTATGGTCTAACATGGAAAACTTGACCGAGTAAAAGCAAAGCAAAACCAAGCTGTCGTTTTTACAACCCGGTATCGCGGAACTAAACCACAACCATGTTTTCCTTTCAGCGAAAATAATGCTGTTTCGAAATACATACCTCACTGTTTCAACTTATTCCAGTTTTAGAGTAGAGATTGAACGAAGACTTCAGAGGAGTCGTTTTTGTTTGCAATAGTTAAGGTGCGACAACTATTCCCGAAGCTATCTCACAATATCGATGTCTTGTGAAGCGAGAACGAAAGCCCGCACAAAATACCAATAAAGTGGAAGCTTTCATCTGCTCCAAGGGATGTGGAAAAGACAAAGACAATTTCCGAACAAGTCCTCTGTAAATTGTTATGGTCCTCAAAAGCACGGACATTTCTTCAAAGATTGTCTGCAGGCTTCTGATTTGACGCTGTTCCTTGGCTTCAGCTCTCGCGGTCTCCCTTCGGTTTCACTGATGTCGCTCGAGTAAAACCGTTATCGTTTCTTAGGGCTACCCCACTGCACACTGAAAAAGAGAAAAGAAATAAGAAACGGACGAGATTTTTTGAAGATATAAGAAACAAAATTATCAGGTATCTTTATTCGATTCCTCTTCCTCAAAAGAATCTTTCAAGTGCAGAAAACCGTAAGAGGCCTAAAGAATAGCATTGATAGGCAAAGGCACAAATGTGTTTGGACAAAGAAGTCTCGGCTAGACATTGGGCGAAAAATCGAGCTGACACTCGAAAGAGGAAAGAAAGGAAGAAAGCGATTTAGAAGTGGAAGACCAGGCACGGGTAGAAGGACGAGAAGAAATAGGAATGAAATCATAGGTTTTATATTTTCCTTTGCCTTGATGATAAATCGCGAAAACTCGCTCGTAGTACTATTTGCTTGGCTCGGCTTGAGCGGGCTTGATTTTCTTGCACATCTCACTCGAGGCGTCATTTCAAGTTATGACCGTCGTCCCACCCGAGGTCTTAAGGCTATGTTGTCGGTACCCCCATTTTTGTTTTCTTAGCTCGGCGTCGCCGTTTACAATGAGGAAGAAAAAGAGATGCGATTGTGCAAGTGGAAAGAACCGCTTTTGAGTGCCAAATTTTCATTGCTCGCGAAGCCTAAATTCTTTCTCTCCTTCTTCCAGGAACTCGTTCTTGAAACTGGTCCTCTGTTCATTAAGTTAAATGATGCCTACAACTTAAATTGTCATAGAACGTATTTTCTATTTTCTTATATTTTGAACGCATTTTCTCTTTACTTTATACCTTTTATTGATCCTCTATTGCTTATGGTAACGATTTCATCACTCATTGTCCCCCTTAATGCACATTCTTCTTTTTATTATATTTTGGGGAGTGGGGGCATTGTACTTAGTGTTATTCTTTCGGCCAAAAAAATTTCAGTGCGTTAGAAAGGCTCCTTGTAATACGGGTTCTGAAGAGACAAGTTTGTGTAGTGAAACTCCGACCTTTGACATTAGATATATTTAAATTACGCATGCATAATGAGGCTACATATTGGATTCAAAAACTGCAATGTTCCAATGTTTCTTTGCTATTATTTTTTAAACCATCCGCATTTGAATTATTTAACACGATCACCATTCTCAAAAGCTGATCTATTACTGCAGATACATCATTTCTCATGGAAAACAATTAAACACTAAATTTTGTTTCAATTTACTGCATCTATTTAAAATCATACTAGATTACAAAAAAGATTACACATTTTTTGTTTTTATGGAGCGAGATTCTAGCCATCTCTTGTTGAAAACAACAATAAAAGTGTTGCTGTAACCTGCTTAAGTTTCGGTACATAAAGTGAAACAACAGGGTGTTGTATTGGAAGCGTTTAATGTTAGAGTACCAGTCATCAAGCGATTCTTGACTCGCGCAGGCAAACATAACTAATGAAGGGAATAAACAAAAGAAATAAAGTAGCATACTGAACAATCCCACGGGAAATAGAGATGCCTGGGTGGAAAGGAACAAGATTACTCCGTTCCCTCTGTCTCTCTCAGACACACTTGCCTGCAGATGCAGCTTTACATTATGAGGTTATCCAGGTTATGAGGACTCGTCTACTGTTGCCGTTTCCCCTGAGCGTATACAGTATTTTTTTTTTTCAGTGCTCGTCAGACGCATCCTTCCAAGCGCCAGCAAGGAATGGAACATTATTTATCTATTAAACGTAAACACGACTTCAATTATTGATCCCCATTCTAGTGTATGCAGTTAGACTTTCTGTCCGGGCATTGGGTTCGGTGCTTTGATCCGGACTGGATCACATAGCCTTGTTTCATGGTCGTCGCCGGAGAAACTGATCGCTCGCCGGGCACAAGTTGCTATTATAGTGGAGGAAGCCTCTCAGAAGCACACATTCCTGCGGCACCGCCAAGACAACCCTATAATGAAGGTTCGAAGATTCCCTCCCTCTCTTTGTCATCCTCTCCCAATCATCGATCCGCTTTCTCCGTCTTCGAGGCTGGTCTATCACGTGTGACAAATACCACTGTGGGCCGGCTGTGTACGCGAATCGTGTTGACTCACCGGGGCGGAATGTTATGTACTCGCCGAATAAGAAGAATTGCATTCTGTGGCTGGAGTCAGCACACCGCTGCAGGTGTTGAGACACAACGGCTACAACTAAACAAAATGATAACTATCTTCGTTGTAGGGCTGTTACGGAGCGTCCGTTCCATGGAAACCGAGCTAACGTGTTCCCCAACCACGTCGTTAGAGTGGTGGAAAGCCGTGATTGAGTTTTGTCCGGGAACAAAACATTCGTGGCGAGTTTATTGACAACTGATGACAGACCCTTTGTAAAGCACGAGCTACGCTAACGCCTGTCATTCGCCTTTGAAGGAAAGCTTGAAGATATGCGTAGTGATTAAAATGAATATTGCGAACAGAGGCCTATTGGTTGTCAAGATTTGTGAGAACTGAGTCTGTAGGGCGCAATTTTTAACTGCGGTGGATATCCGTATTTGGTCAGTGTTGTCATGCATATCTCAGTCATTTCCTTTATACGTCATTGACTGTACTATGGGCAGGGAAATTTAGGCGACTTGCTTTCATTATAAGATGATTCTGTGGAATCTACAAAAAATAAGGCTGGTGCGTTTTTATGAGGTAAATCTAGGTGAACACGTATTACGCATTTTAAGTACACAAGCAGTGATTGGTGGAGATGATCCTATTTATTTCTTTGATTATACGCTTATACCCCAAAGAGACTGATCGGGTAATATTTAGAGGGAGAGGGGGACTGAGATTATGTAAAGCGCCAAGAACATCTATGTTACGACAGATGTTATCAAAATGCAAATTGGTGCCGTACTATAAAACCTTGCAGCAATTTTTGTTTGTTACCTGAACGTTTTCTTTATTCATATAATGGCTAAGCTATAATGACCCTCTCATTAAATCGACGTTCACTTCATTAAAATTATTTACTACCGTAAAAAGATACTTTTCTGCCTGCAATATAGTAGGTAAGTTTCGTTTGTAATAATAAAGTTTCGTACGCTACTTTGCTGCTTGATACTGGTCAGCTTTGGTTGTTGGTAAAATGTTAATCATGTCTTATTATTCTTGCCTCGGTGATAGAGAACCAGGCAAGCGGGGACAAAACATTCGTAGACACTTTCACAAACAATAAAAAAGTGAAACCTGGGCCAATTCATCTCGATGAAAGTAACTGCATGCGTCTGTAGGCTGTGGGCTGGTATAAATTGACTCATTGCCTTTATCTGACGCTCTAAGTCAATATATGGAGTCGTAGATGAACCCGTCTTTGATGACTGTACTGATATCTGGTTCCAAGATGTTTATCAGTTTGCCTAAATGGTACATGAGTGCAAGGCAAAATACGACGCCATAGCAGTTCAAGTCAGTCAAGCCTTCGTAAAGTCTTATGAAATGGGGAGATTTACCACAAAAAAGAGCCTTCACATTATATGTTTTCAGCTTATTGCGTTCCAATTTTTTGTGCACTCAGAAATGGCACCGAATATCTGTGCTGATTTGTCAGCAGTGCTGCATCCGAAAGGTTCGTCATGGGCACCTTACGACCGCTGAGCTCTAGTTACGTTAACTAAAAGTCAAAGGGAGGGAGATTGGAGTGAAAGTGGAAAGACAGAAAGGGGAGCCGTAGTGGAGGGCTACGGAGTAATTTCGACCACCTGAAGATCAAACCTAGATTTGGTTATTGCTATGTAAAACTTTGCTGGGAATCGGTAACCTGGAAGCCTGTGAAATCCACCATGTTGGCTAGAAGCACTTTAAAAATAAACTTGATGCAGACATGTCCATACGTCAATGACTAAGGATAATTGCTTGTGCTTACTAAATTCAGCATTTCGGCTGCCTTATGTAATTTTATAGGAAATGGAACTTCTAAGTGAACACCGTTATGCGTACTTTCTCCGCTGCTCTGTGCGAGTTTAACTTGTTAGTAATAAAGAAGCCAGGGCTTTGAAAGTTACGTAAGAATCGCCACAGGCCTTGCAAAGCGGACACAACAACCTATTTTTAAAACTGTGGCATAAGAGCGAAAACTTGTCAAAAGCCTCTGCGGCGGTAAAAATTTCACTGCAGGAACTGATGCCTTTGGTAGTGTCGCTACATGAGCGAGAGGTGTCGACACTCGGTGTTAGCAACCTCACTGTTGCGTGGAGGGGGCGTGGAGGGCTGTCAGATCTCCCCCCTGCAAACGTCCACTGGAAACAGAAACAAGGCCCGGATACAAGCACTAAGGCTCTCTCGCTCACCGGCAGTCCAACACACACAAGGATAGAGACTCTAGCTTGCAGTGTAGGCTGCGGTTCTCCTTGGGGCGCCGATCATCGCCGGGACATTGGGAGTACGTGACGGTTCTTGGTGTGGGTCAATTGCGGGACGGAACGTGACTCGACTGCCTGGGACCGACACTATGAAGGAGGCTGATATACAGAAGAAGAAATGTTCGGCGACCAGCGCCGTTCCAATGCAGGGGAGTTTGGCATCCGTTATCCTGGGGTTTGCAAGACCACGTCCCCGCGTATCTCTGGCGCCAAACCTTCGCGAAAGGAAGCAGGACGCGCGTTACGCCGCTTCATTCGATCAAACCTGGGGGATTACGGTAACATGCTCTCGCGAGAAAAAGGGAGCGACACTATGGTTGTGCAACTCTGCCGGGACGTGTATTCTGCAATTGCTTGGGTGACTAGTTTGAACCATTTGTAGAAATGCAAGTTTGAATGGTTTTGTGCACTATTGGGCCATGGACGAACAATGCTGTGTACGTTTGGTTAAGCAGATCTCTTTATAAAGATCGGTTGGGAAACATAACTCCTGCGTGCTTCACCAGAATCAGCTCTTGGTAACTTAGCAGAGTAGTATGTGTCATTTGTGAACAACTCGAAATATATTACTTGTTGCTAATTGAGAACTGAGGAATCTGAGGAAATTTTACGTAATGTTGCTTATAACAAAATCTACTTCCTTCATTTCCCGTAACTAAATACGTAACTTGCTTAAGCTTCGCGCCCCTAAATCCCGCAAAAAGGTACGGTTAAGCACGTATAGCAGCTATACTATGCTATAATATTTAAAAGCCTACAAAATGTTTTTTTTGCTAACTAGGGGACAATATTAAGCCTTCAAATAAATGACGCTTTTTAGGCTGGACGAATAGGAAATGTGCTCCTATTTGTTAAACTGATGTAACATTATCGTGTATGTCCTTTAGATTTGAATGAAAAAGACGAAGCCTCTGATGCACTAGTGAGCACTGTGAAAATATCACTTGTGCATTTTTAAATATGTTTGTGGCATGACCACTAGGTTTTCGACACTTTGTCGTGATAAGTTATGTCTGCTCATACTGGCCCCTTTTAAAATGGTGGTGACAATTTTATTGAAAAAATAACCCATCTACAATTATTAACTTGAATGCTACTACAGGGGCTGTCGTTTTTGAAGGTCACGTAGTAAGCCATGAGTAGATAAGCAACATTTCGTTCTCGGTTGTGCTTAAGAAAATAAGCAGAGCTCAAATATACGCACACGTTCTTCCTATTTCGTTGCGAAATAAATTATTTTCGTTTTACTTCGAATGCTTCCACAACGCTATTGCGGTAAACTCAATGTCGCGAAACTTGCATCGCCATCAACTGCAGTACTAAACATGCATCGTAGTCAACTGCAGTACATTCATATTTGATTTTTTTTTCGGGTAGCTTTAGATAGATAGATGGATGGATTTATTGAAAGCAAGAAGGCAGAGAGTTTGGCCGGAATAATTCAAATCTGACCAGCTACTCTGCACTGGGGAAAGGGAAGGGGAGAAGAAAGAAGATCATGATGGGTGACGATGTGGGAGAAGGCATATCAAATACATATACAGGCACAGTAGCTTGATTTACAAATGCGAATCAAGTCCGCTGGCGCACATGCACAAAAAGTGGCAAAGAGTACGCACTGCCTGGACACCCTTCCCCTTGTCCTGCCAAGTGCCCAGCAGTAGTTCCTCCGACAGAGGCCTCTTGCCCAAACACTTCAAGGAAGCGGCTAGCACACCTTTTTCACACGCATACGCTGGGCACACCAATAATATATGGTCCACAGTCTCTGGGATGCCACAAGTTGAACATTCCGGTGAGTCAATCTGAACAATTAAATGTAAACACTTGCGCGTGAAAGCCACGTTTAAACGAAGTCTATGTAGCAAGCATGCCTGATGACGCGGAATATCACGCGGAACATAAATTTCAGTGTTCGATCGAGCCTTCTAAGACGAATGTGTCGGGCGTCTGGCTGGGCCCAGTAAGCTGCTGTAGCATTCTTCATACAACGCGTAAGAAGGCATGTGATATCCGCTCTTGAAAAAGGCACAGCTGTTTGCTTTTCGCTTCAACATGGGACTGTTCATTCCCGTGGAGGCCGCAGTGGGCAGGGATCCATTGAAACATTATCCTGTGGCCTTTCAGCTGGGCAGATGTGAGAAGCTCCATAATGTTTAGTGCCAGGGACTGATAGGCAGTGTGGCGAGAGAAGTTGCCCAAAATTTGCAATGCAGTCTTTGAGTTCGTGAATGTACACCATTTTTGATGTGGTGCCCACATATGTAGCGGATAGTTTCTAGAATGGCTACAAGTTCAGCAGCGATTGATGTGCAAGTATGTCCCAAAAGGAAATGCAGAGTCGTTTTCTGAGCTGGTATGACCACAGCTACAGCAAATGCCTGTGCTGACACAGATCCATCGGTGTATACGTGAATACAATTAGAATAGTCTGACCAGATGTGCGCCAGTGTAAGTTGTTTGAGTCGGCTAAACTGAGAACGCAATGTCGGGAAGCCCTTTTCTCACCGGCTTCTATGGCTCTAAGGTCAGGTAGGAGGGGATTATGCCTCAATAATCAAATTTCGCAATACTAAGGCATTTTAAGGCGAAAGCCTTTTGTCGACTCCCGGCGTCTGGTCATACTATAGCTGTCAATCAAATTACGTCATCAGAAAAATAAAAGTTCTGTCTCCACCGGAAATCGAGCCTCCCTCCCTTGGATCCACGACCGAGCGCTTTAACCAACTATACGCCATGGCCGGGTCTGCTTTACAGTCTCTGCTTGATACATTCAAGGAGGTATGGCATTCTGGAGTGATTCCGTTAGAGTGGAAACATTCTATTATGTGCCAATACCGAAATCAGCCCAACCGGCAGTTTTTCTAACGGCCATCCACCCTCTGTCCCTACGCCTACTATCTGCAAGCTTTACGAATACATTCTAGCAGCTCGCTTTTCATGGTGGTAAGAATCAAATGCTTGCTATCCAGAATCTTATATCGGGTTTCGTCCTAAAATTGGAACGGAAGACGGCCTTGCAGCTTTCGCTGCTGACGTACTTCACTATTTTCCCCAGAGTAATTTGGTATCATACTGTGGTCGCTACAGACATCGCTAAGGCGCAAAACAACGTCCTTAACTCTGAAATTCTTGGCACTCTTCACGATTCCGGTCTCCAGAATCGCTTTCTTCTCTCAATTTACTCCTTTTTAACAAACTGAACCTTTAGTATTCGTGTCCATGGGAAGCCTTCTGGTCACTTTACCCCAGGGCTTCGTCCTCGCCTGCACATCATTTATCCTCCCTATCCTTTTGTCCGAGCCCCAAAAAACATGCCTTCTGTACGCGTCTTGCGTATGCCGGTCACGTACTGTCATCTAGATGCGTCTGTACAACAGTCGGCTCTCCAGCACGCGCTTGATAATTTAACATATCGACTCCCCGCTTTGGGTCTGTCCCTATCGTGTAATAAATCATGTTTCATTCGTATCGGAAACAAAGCTGGCTTATGGAAAGCAGCCCCTTCCACTTTTAAGGTATATAATTATCAAATTTATCAAGTAGAAAGTATTCGTGTGCTAGGTCTTCTTCATACATATGGGACTGGA
The DNA here is from genome assembly GCF_055883805.1 of Amblyomma maculatum. Classification (NCBI taxonomy): domain Eukaryota; kingdom Metazoa; phylum Arthropoda; class Arachnida; order Ixodida; family Ixodidae; genus Amblyomma; species Amblyomma maculatum. The sequence goes on from NC_139349.1 coordinate 87,577,928, forward strand.
ACACCTTGTCTAACGCTACCCGTAAATCGGCTCACGCTACACTTGGTCTGATTCGTCGAATTTAGGCGGAGCGCGTTCTGATACTGCTCGTCAGCTCGTGCGCTCCATCCTTCAGCCGCGTATAGTGTACCAGGCAAAATTTCAGCACCTCACCTGTCGTCAATGAGACTCCGTTGAACTATAAATCGTGAGGCTATGCGCGCCATAATTAACCTATCTCCCTCGTCTTACACCAACACCCGTCATGCAAGAATATGCTCAACTTAGTAAGGTAACTGAACTCAATGAGCAGCGTGAGACAAGCAGAGCACGTAAAATTTCGCTTTAGCTCCCCATCGCTTAGACACCCTTCCTTCTTGATCGTGCGGTCAGCTTACAGACGATTGATCCTCTGCTTCGCCGCCGATATCAGCCGCGTAGTTACTTCCAGGGTGCATAATGTATATCGACGCTACACACAGCAGCGCAGGGAGGTGCCGCTGTGTGCAGTCCCTCCCATCGTCATCTTAACTCTCGCGTAGCATATAGCATGGATACATTCCCTCCCACCCCCCACCCATTGTCTTGGAGCTTCAGGTGATACACAATGCAATTATTTCATTTGCACTGGAACCCACATTTGATATTGCTCATATTTACACTGACTCCCTAGTCACCTTTAGGCAGCTTAAGGTTGTGCGGTGCTTATTCCTAATTACACAATCTATTCACAAGTTATGTAAAAAATATTCATGCCCTGTGCGTATACATTGAATTCGCGGCCATGCTTACGATATATATATACTATCTATGTGGATACAATGACAGACCTTGAAACATCAGCCGTCCAGCCTTCTTCCCTTCTTCCTCCAAGATCCGTTCCTGTCCCCCGTTTCAGAGAAAAAATCTCTGCGCCAGCCAAGACGCGCTTTAATTCCTCCGTGTTCGTACCCTCTTCCACGTACTCTCACTCGGGAGGAGGAGGTATCTGCACGCCGGATTCGGGTCGGAGCGGCTCTGACCCCTTCTGTGCGTCATCAGTGGCCTGACGAACGCCTTCAAGTGATCGAAAAAAGCCCGCATTGCGGTGCCTCCCCAGAACTGTGCGATGTGAAACATCTGCTGTGGACCTGCCCAGTTACGGAATCCATGAGAGAGTACTACCTAAATAAAGTAGACCTGCTGTGGGAACTTGAGTATGCCTGCCGCAAGTGCACGCTAGACAATCAGTTCATCCGCAACTTATGCGAATTTTTAGAAGAAACCTGTTTACACTCCTTTTAACTTTCTCATATTTGCCGCTCCTTTTTTCACCCTGCCTGATGGCAAACATCTCGCATAAAAAAGGCTTACCATACTTCAGCTTGTCTACCGTGAGGATGATAGTAGCGATTAAATTGACGCTGCAATTAGTGATAATGACAATAAGGAGAGTAGTGTAGACATTGACAGATCATTTAATTGATAATAATATAGAGAACAAATGTGGCGCGCCCTGTGCAGCAGCAACGTTGAGGCTTTCGCATTTCTGCAGTGTAAATTCAGCAGTGCTCTAGGAAATATTTCCTGGTGTAGGTTGCAAATGGCAGCGCAACAAAGCAAAAGCGGGACAGATCACTGTGTCGTAGAGTAAAAAGTGAGCGCAAATCATTTAATTCTGGGTGACGCAGGCTTGCACTTACAGCACGATAAAGATCAAAATGCGGAAAGACGATATTTTGTTGCTACTACCTCCACAATAATGGTTGAGGTAAAAGTGAGGAAGTGATAAAAAATCCACATGCCTTGAACGTGACTCACCTAAGGATATTATACATTCGGTTGCTTTTTTGCCCCTAACATTGCGTAAAGGGCTTTTTCTCTCTATGCTCAGTCTTTTTTAAAAAGCCGTATACTCTTTTTCAGTGGTCCAGAATGAATACTTTGAAAGGTTTGAATTCAATCTCGCCAATGAATTTGGAAGATGCATCTAGATTTTTTATGTATGTTTTTTATGGTTCTTCTTAAGTCTGGAGTGAAACAGGTGGACGTATTTATACCCGTGTTTGTAAACACACTGCGATTACCTGCAAATTCAGCTGGTATGGCTGAAATTTTCCACTGACTTTACAAATGATGTGTTCTAACGAGAGTGATGACTCAATGACCCAAGTATGCAAATTACCCTTTTGCAGAGTACCCTTTTTGTGAAACAACAATGCCTCGCAAGGGGCGATGCATCCGGATCTATGATTTTTGACAAATTCTTTCTTGCTTCAATCATTCACACCTCTGAAGAGACCTGGCACTGCGTGTGAATGATAGCAAGCAAGCCATACACATCACCGACTTTTTGCCTCACAAACAGTACTGACCGGCGGAAAAGAAAACGATTAAAAAAAAATAAATGTTCTAAATTAAAGCAAAGGTACCTACAGCCTTGTCATCATCAGCCGGAATATACCCAATGCCGGGTGAATGTATAAGCCTCCAATTAACCCGGGCCTGTGCTAACTGCATCAAACCGACCACTGCGAATTTGCTTCTAAACCTCATCCACCCACTTAAGTTTCTGCCGCGCTCTACTGAGCTTTCTTTCCCTTGGGATACTGTTCGTTAGCCTAAGCGACCATCGGTTATCCTCTCTTCGCACTACTTCCTCGTAACTTCAACTAGAATGTCATTAACTCGAGTTATTTCTCTCAGTCTCACTCTGCATGCTTCCTATCTCTTAACATTACAACAAACATTTTCGGTTTCATTTCTAACAACCATTTTTGGTTTTAGGTTCATCAACTTAAGTGGAACCATTTTCGTTAGCATCCACGTTTCAGCCACATAGGTGAGTACAGGCAAGATGAAACTGTTATGTAATTACGTCTCGAGCGATTCCGGTAAGTTGCTAGTGAAGGTCTGCAAGTACTTGCCAAATGCGCGCCATCCCAATCTTATTTCTCCTAGTTGTTTACCTTTCATGTTCGGATTTGCGTTTACTACCTGTCCTAGGTAGATATATTCGCCTATCACTTCCACTGCTTTTCTACCTATTGTAAACTGGTGTTCTTTCCTGAGGCTGTCGAACATTATCTTTGTCTTTTAAATATTAATTTTCAGGCCTACCTTTTTACTTTTGCAGTCTAGATCATCATTCATTCTTTGCAATTCATTTCCTGAGTTACTTAGCAAGAAAATGTGATCAGAAAATAGGAGGTTACTGAGGTATTCTTCGTCAACACTTATTCCTAACCGCTCTCATTCCATGTCTCCAAATACTTCATGTAATAAAGCGGTGAATAGTACTGGGAAGATCATGTCTTCTTGCATGATACCCTCCTTCATGGGAATTTTGTTACATTTTTATGCAGAACTATGGCTACTGTGCAGCCGCGATAGGTATCTTCCAGCACTTTCACATACGGCTCATCTTCACCTTGATTTCGTATGCCTGTATGGCTGCTGAAGTTTCTACTGAATCATATGCTTTTTCGTAGTCATTGAATGATGTGTATAAGGGCTGGTTATATTGTTTATATTCCCATCATTTTTCTGTCACCTGCTTGATGATATGAATATGATCAATAACAGAGTAGCCTTTCCGAAAACCTGCTTGATCCTTTGCTTTCTTGAAGTGTAAGGTTGTCTTGATTGTGTTGGCAATTCCTTAATAAATACCTTTACGTAACGAATAGTAACTTATTGGTCTCCAATTTTTCAAGTCCTTAGAATCCCCTTTATTATGAATCACGATAATGTTAGCGTTCTTCCGTGGTTCTGGTAGCGTCGATGACACCAGTCATTGCGTATACAGGCTGGCCAGTTTTCCTAACCCAATATCCACCCTGTCCTTCAGCAAATCTGTAATTACGTGAACCTCCGCACCTGCTTTTCCCCTTTTCATAGTTTATAAAGCTTTCTTAACCGCGTCCTTCGTCACTGACGGAACATCTGACATCTCTTCACTAATGCCAACCTCAGTATTGTCGTGAATACTTCGGCTACTGTATAGGTAAGAATAGAACTCCTTGACTGCTTTGAAAAACTTAGTCATACTCATAATGACATTGTCCGCCTATTTAACAAGTTTTACCTGCGAAGTATCTTCTTATTTCTTGTTATAACTCCTTGAAAAAGTGAATATTCTGTCTTTGCTTCAAGGCCGCATTTTGATGTATCTTTGTTGACCAAGAATACTTGAGCAGCAGCTGCAAATGAACGTTTGCTGCTTCTGTGCCTTGGTCGTCGCTTGAGCAATACTGCGCAGCTCTCACTGCACAGAATGCAGCAGCATCAAGCTCAGTGTCACTGCTGGCCCAATCCTGTCTATACATGGTCCGAGTCTCAGTGGTGATATGAATGACACTGTAAATCCTACGTATTATGCTGCAATAAAAAGAATAATGATTTGAGAGCATCATATTAATTTTACTGCACATTAAAGTGGGCAACAAAAGACCTCGCCCACACCACAATGTGTCAACCGCTACAGCGGAATCTTGTTTCAAAATGCTAACGGTCCTGTGAGCTCGTTTTCAAATTTTGATTTGTAAATCGATTGCCAAGAATTATAACACATATGTACCAGAAAGAACAAAATTGTTTCAAGCAGTTAGATTTTTTTGTGCTGCTGTCGGAGCTGAATATTTAGAAGGTCAATATTGGGCAAAGAGTATTGAATAAGAAGTAAAGAAGAAGGTCAGGTCTCGTGTCAAGAAAAACGCATCAGTAGTGTGTCTTTTTCAGCTTCATTAGCAATAGTCTTAGAGCAGCTTTTAGCTCAAGCAACTGAGAACCATACCAGCTGTAGAATAAAGCCACCTTGCTTACTGCTATACTGCGACACACCGCTAGCAAATGAGCCGGTTTCCGATACGGGCGTGTTCTAAGCTTATAATCTGGTCAATTGTACTGCGCCTCCATGGAACTGAAAACGTTCTTAGACCTCGCTACATTGTGCACTAGAAAAGAGGAAAATAATACAATCAAGAAGGATATTGGGGTTATTCTCGCAAGAATGCGCCATGGAAGTGCTAGACGCTACAGTCGCCGTCTAGCCCCGACGTGCAGCCCTAACAGACAGAGCTGTGACCCCCTACCCGCGGTGCGAGAAGTCGCTACTGCAGCGGGTTCGAGCCAGAGGGGACAGACACCGAGTTACGTGCTCGAACAGTTTATTGTGCTCAAGTAACGGCAAGAAAAATGCACTCAAAAATAACCGCCGTGTAGCGAGCGAACGCCGCTTACGCGGGTGAAATAACGCCACCAAAGGGGGAAGCACGCGCAAGGAGTGAGAGGTAGTCTGCTCAGCTGCAGGGCTTCGTGCTCACGGCCCGCGGCGGTAAGTGCGTGCTGAACCGGGAGCAGAGGGTGAAGGCGGCGGTTTCCCCGACGGAAAATGCTGAACCATTCGCGTGCACGCTCAACCGCCGAAAGACCCCGAGAGAGTTGCGACAGACGAGCTCATCGCGTCGGGAAGAGGAGGTTACCCGGGTAGGCCGGGAGGAGAGAAGGAAACCTGTGTGGTGTTGCCGCGGCAGCCTGGGATGATGGGCGGGTGGCCAGTGTGCCCTCCCCTCGCGGTCCTCCCTAGCACCGCGCGTAATCACGCGTGTTAATTACGCGCAGCCCTTTATAATGGGGCAGGGGATTATGAAACCCCACAAGGAATGCCCAGCTAAAATGAAAATAACAGCAGTAGTAATCGCTGACAGGTAACAGCAGTCCTGCCTCTAATTAAGCTACTCCATAATTCGATCTAATCTCCCGCAAAGCATGGGATCCGAGTAATTTGAATGACATCACTGTTATCTCGCGCTATTTCGAAACAAGAGGAGAAATGGGTAAGTGGAGAAGGAAGAAAGAATGAGAAAAATAAGCGCAGCAGTATGCAATGACCACGTCCCGCAAACAATAAGGCTGCTCACTAACAAGAAGTAACCTCGAACATAGCACGGGATCCGACTAAGGTGATCGAAATCAGTCTGATCGCGCGCCATTATATAAACAAGGGGAGAAAGAGATGAAAGAGGGAAGGAAGAAAAAAAAACGAGAGGATTCGAGAAAAGAAAAAAGGAGAGCGAATGAAACAATATACTTATCATCAAAAGTTAAAAATACCAAAGATAGAGAGATGAAAAAAATCCTTGTGAACTGAGGGCCGCTAGGGAAGGCGAGAAGTGGGAAAGAGTGTGACGACAAGTATGCCGTCGTATTCCTACCAGTCGCCAGTGGACCTCCCGCCACAATGCGTGCGGGTGGAGGGCGTAATGACTCTGACCCAAATAGCATTGTCCTTGATGAGAATTGTCGCGCATTCGATACCATCGGGGCGGCGTATGCAAATGGCTCTCTTGTTGATGCTGCTCGCCAGTAGTAGAGTCGACAAGCGAGGGAACAAGGAAAACAAAGAGAGAAATAAAAAAATGAGCGCTATAAGCCAGCGGGAGGATGGGGGAAATTAAATTGCACTGGCTGCAGGGCAGCCGTCGGCTCTATGTAAATGACGCGAAAACGGCCGCTGGTGCGGGCGTTTTTGCACGTGTGGGTGCGAGGGCCCTTTGTCTTCGTGCTTGATTGCGAATTAGGGGAGCGGTGAGTTATACTAAATGGGGGCCGACGAGAGACGCGATGCGAATATGCACTTGACCGCATCGTCATCGCACAGTCGGCGCAAGGTCGCGCAGATGACTGGTTTATATATGCGTGTTAGCATAGCTGATGCGACACACCGCTGCTGCTGACGCGGTACGATTGAGGCACACTCCTTCAGCACTGAGTGCGTTGCTTGTCATCACCAGCAACGAATACTCTAGGAGCCTTGAAGTGTGAATAATGAAATGCGGCCTTGTATGAGATTTACCCTTTAACGTAATTCAGCCAGCGGTCGGCAGGTTCAAGTGAATGGGGACAATAAAGGTCCCGGACTAGGGATCCGATCAGCCTTCCTCTAACCTAACTGCTTGCTGCACTCAAACATTTTCATCATCATCTTGGTGGAGTTCGACCAAAGAGGAATATTTATGTCCGCTATCGACGGAACATAATCCTTAGTTCGAATAAGGCAAAATATGACGAATAAGCGAAATCGTATCAAGCAGGCTTCACTGTCGCCCCACCCCCCCCTCCCCCCCCTTTCCCCTTCAAAAAAAAAAAAAAAAAAACTCTGTTCTGTTTGCCACGATATCTATTGACAATATGTGATGAAATGTGGGCAGCATTTATAATCGATGAAGACATTTCGGAGCTTAAGGAAATATTGTTTCTTACTTGGCGTAAATCTTGTAGTTTGCAATATTTAAATTGTAGGCCTATTGTTTTCCTTGAAAAGTGATGCTAATTTTTGCAAAGTGTTCGTGCAAAAAGGTGTTTACGCTTTCTGAGGCACACTAGTTTATGACAAAGCTCCTAACGAGCGCAGATCTCTGGTATGAACCTTGAGGCTTATTCCTTTAGAGCCACAACATGGGCGAACGAAAATGCCCTTAAAAGGAAGTTCAAGCAAATAGTAGCAAGATCAAATATTCTGAACCACTTCAATGTTTGCGAATCCTTCAGATGGGTATAATGAGAGGTATGGAAGTCTGAAAGCATGCCAACGTGTTATCTCACTTCTACTTCGGTACTCGTACCTCTAGTATTCCCGCTTTGATGATTCCCTTGCGCTACATAGGCCGACTTTAGCTTGCACCATCACAAGCTAATACGTAACATATACGACACATATATAAGTTATATAAGTACGACTGGGAATGAAACACATAAGCAACTGTTTCAACAACTCAAATTCATATTTTTAGACTCCGCTGTGCCGCTCATTCTACCACTTCAAAAGCTTCAATGGGGTACGAAGTTATATTTAGCTCAAAAACCAACCTTTAGGACTTATGTAATCAAATGACACATCCATAGCCTCAAGTGGATGAGATAAGCAACCTCAATGTACCAGCTGCCGAGAAAGACACGAACAATGTACGGACGAATCGTATATCAGCACAAGAAACCTTATGGAAGTACTTCTTACGCACGAAGCAGGCTTCGTTCCTAACTTTATACCGGTGAGGACACCACCCCAAGTGCGTGGGAGATATTAGACGCTTCTGAAGTGCAAAAGTGCGTTCTGGGATTGAAGCGATCGCAAGCTGAGAACGCAATCAAGCATGTGCACGTACTATGTTCGCCTGGAGGCATGTTTATAGATTTCTGCAAAATTCTGCTCTACTTGTTTACGAGCCTATGTGATGCTGCATAGATCTAAGCGATATTTTGAGTGACGGTGCTATAGAGCAGTCAGTTGCTCTTTGCCGCTACTAGCCAGTGACGAAAAGCTAATAAAAATATGGATCCCCTTCTTTTCAGCAGGCCATAAAAAGTAGCTGCCATAAAAATAATCTAAACGCACAAACAACAGGAAAAGAGAACTGTTCCCTGTTGGAACCGAATGAGCCCCAAGCACTCACATTTCGATAATTTTTTTGCGAATAATAATGGGCTTGAAGCACTACAAATGCGCTTTCTGGAGAACAGGAACTTTTTGAAAGATGACATGAAAACAAAATCTTTAATGATGTCTTTAAAAAGGAATATTTTCGATAAATATAGCAACAGTGTACAAAAGCAATGGGTTTGTTTTCTTTTTTAAGTTTTAATTTTGTGCTTAGAACCGTGCATTGAGGCCACCTATGAATATAGAGTAGCCAGCACAAACATTGGCGCCGCAGCAAAGACAGCGGAAGACGAACTAAACGCAAAAAACACAGTTGATAGGATGGCTATAGGAGTCGCAACGCATCTACAACGCAAAGCAATCACAAAGATTCGACACTTTTAATCGCCACAGCAAGAAAAACGCAAAGCAATCACAACGATTCGACAATTTTATTCGCTACAACAAGAACATCATTTGGACAAAATGCGCTCCGGACAAGACAACTAGTTCAACATTGCGGTGCAAGACGTGCCTTTCTCAAATTGTGCAGTCCAAGCAGAAACCCGATGACATACCATCCGCAAGTTTTACTAGCTTGATTTCGTTTATGGAGTTCATTGTCCTAAATCGGGACAGGCTATGATGGATGAAGGCTGGAGGGCTGCGCAATATTTCAATCGCATATGGGGATCTTTAAGTTGTGTTGACATCGCACAGTACCCGGGTGCCTAGCACTTCGGCCCCAACGAAACGCGGCCACCACGACATGGATTCGACCCCGCGTCCTTGGGCCGACAAGTCGAGCGCTCTAACCCCTGAGTCATCATGGATAGACATTTTTAACGTAAGCATAGAAAGGTATTTTATAAAACTTCGTACCAATCAACCATGAGAAATATTGGACGTGCAATTCGACTCTAGTGAATACAGTAAAGTTACTGTTGAACAGGCTGCATTCTAGGCTGGAATGAAAACAAATAAAGTTACAAGGAGAAGCCCAAGGTACAAAGATTGGCAGAGAGAGCTATATTTGAACGTGCAAGGAAACGAATGTCGGAAAGGAATGATTGAGGTCCATCAAGTCGAACGCGTCACAGGCGGCGTCATAAGTCGGTGAATGTCACCACGGTCAAGCGACGTCCACCGGACTGACAGGATTGAGCAGGCTAGAAAAATACGGCGCGAACTGTTCATATAGCTGAAAAAACAAAAATAAATATCCGTGCAAGTTTCTACAAAGAAGTACGCGAAGAAATAAATAAGTTTGTCGGGTTGCCCACCACGCGCAGACGAGGGAGCAACTCGCCAGAGCTGCGGGGCCCAATAAGTGTGCTTCCAGTCACCGTCAACAAAGTGAGCGCCGGCCCCTCTATGCACTGGTTGTCTTTCGATATGAAAGTTCTTCTCGTACACGGCTAGCGATGGCCGGCACCGGTCAGTGAGTCGCCTGGTGTTATTGGAGTGACAAGTAACGAAACAAATAGTGGGCAGAGAGAACACGATAATACAAAAATAACAGGGTGTTGTCATTTCTCCGAAGTGGTTGACATTGAGCCTCAGCGCAGCAAGCGACGCTGCTACATGTTTTCTCGCTCAAGCAGGGGCGTTGCGGGAAACGCTGTGGTATATAGTAACTCTAGGCGATAGCATCGGAATCTTTTTCAACCACTGGACATATTCACTGTCCTCAGCCTTCAGTCGGAGTATTTTGTTATGCACTACACATGAGAAGGCGTAATAAATTTGATTTCAATTGTTTCGCAATGTACATACATTACGCTGACGTGCCTACCCTGTTCTCTATGTAGGAACATTCTCTCATCTTTAGCCTCTACACGTAAAGCGCATTTCGAGCTAATTATTGCCCCTGCGAGTTTCTCAGTCGTTAAGCAGCGAAAGTTTTGTTTATATATTTATGTGGTGGTAACTAGGTGCGTGAACCTTCGGGAACAACGCCATCTGCATTGCGTTTTGTCGAGTAACCGTTTGTATGCGTCAGCATCCCTTGTCTATGTATCTACCATCGATACAACATTGGTACCGGAGAGGTGCTCCTTTACATCTCATCGAAATATCTTCCTGCTTTAACTTTTCCTCTTTTGCTTCCCACTTCGCCTGCCACTATCATCTTTCACCTGTATATATTAAATTTTGATTGTTTGGGCATTCGTTCCCCCTAATTTAAAGGTGAAATATTTTAAAGGATCAAGAGTGTAGATAGGATTTGTGCCTCACAGCCATTGTCGAGAATTGAATTGATTGATGAGTAGAAGTAATGTCTTATAAGGTGGAGGGTGAAAAAGGTTCCTCGTCGACATACTACGCAAAAGTCAAAACAACCAGAGACGTCGAAACTGTCTAAAATACGTCAAAATTGTGGAACAAAATGGCGGTACAGAGAAAAGAAACAAAAGTGAAAAAGTAAAAAAAAAAACTTAAAGAAGCAAGAACAAAAACAAGAATACATGAGTAAGAAAGTGGAAAATGAGTGCCAAGAGTCGCAAGAAAAAATTCGGCCTTACCGCACTTGAGAGAAATCTAAGTGCCTTCAACGAATTTTTAAAATGATAATTGACTCTCCCAACAGCGCGATGCCCAGTCGTGCGGGAGAAGTCTTCTTTTAAGTCCTCAGTTAATATTTTGTCTGGTAGTTGAGGATTTGTAACCTCTAGTCCTCAGAGAGGGGGGAAGGGGAAGGGGCAGGGGGAGGCAGTCATATTTAGGTGATAGTGTGAAGGTCCCACGTCGTAGATAAGCCTGTATTGCACTTGTCGCCGTCTTCACGGAATGCAACTAGAGATAAACCGTGATAGGTTGGCAGGGTCATGACGTCCACCTCACATGCCCACTCCCAGCGAATTCAATACCAGTGATGTAAAATGTGACATCATGCGTGATATGTCAGTGAGTAGAACATGACATCTAATGTCTATATGGCCGCAAAGTTTTCAGAATTCAACCACTCTTAATTTTTTATAAAGAAGTATTTAAGGTTCGTCTTCGACGGGGCTAAAACGCATGTCCTGTCATTTGTGAGGTGGATACTGTAAAACTTGCTAGTGCATGCATCGGGTTGGCTCTCATAGAGAGCCAATCCGGTGCATACATTAGCAATTTTTAAGCTGAAACCTTTGAAAGGTCTTACATAGCTTTGATATGCACACAGCGATTAAAAAAAAGGGTTACATAAGTCATTTACATTGTTTCATTTCTGAAAAAGATGTTTTTGGAATACCGGGTATATAAGAAGATGGGGCTATGATAGGAAAATTTGGTACGGCTTGGGAACAAGCGGCAGAGGTTTGGATGTCGGGGTTTGGATGTCGTGTGTCTTTTTACGCGAATTGGTATGTTGCGATTGCATTCTAATCGGTATGCTTGTAACTGGAGAGAAACACAGGCCGCTATATCATTATACGCTTAAGCTATACCTTTCATGTATCCCCGGTTTTTTTGTTTTTTGTTTTTGTTTTCCTTCCGCGATAACCCATACTTGCTAATTAACAGGACGGAGTGGACGGGAAAGTCCTTACTTTCACGCCGCCAGCGCAGGGACGGACCTGATTTGACTGACCGCTCTGGTAGTAGTATAGCTTTATTATTTTTTACGGCGCGAAAAACGAAGACAGCAGAAGGAACACAAACGGACAACCGAAATAGTTTCCACCTTCTTTGTTTTTCGAGCGGTAAAAGATGCTGAATGTTCGCCAACTCACGCAGGTTTCAGGTTTTTGCTTTAGTTCTGCATGCCCTAGTTTCAGGGCATGAGCAATCTGCGTCAAGTGCTCAGGACGGCGTAACATAAAGTAAAAAATTTTAAACTTGTCATTTCAAAAGAATTCCAGATTCCTGATAAATTTTACGCTAACATTTTCTTTAACACAGCGAAGTGTTATGACATGCAGCAAAATCTCACTTATAAGACGCATCCTATGGTCGCGCTAAATACTCTCGGTTGATATAGAGTGCCTACAGGCATTAGAAAGTTCCATGGTCATTTAGACTGTTCATAAGCGGGTCACACGTGGTTGCATAGAAGCAATGCTTCCGGCCTTCATACATGACTACAACACACTCTCCTGGTCCGTGGAGTTTCCACAGGAAATAGTTATAATTGTTATTATGTACAGATTAAGTCTCTTAATAATTAAAATAGTAAATAGCCCGTTTTTCAGTCAAACAATTGTGAACGACTATGAAATAAATGGCTATTATTGCCGTGCCAAAGTTGAAGTGCGATACTATTTGGCCACCAGGTATGCCTGATGTGCTGCCAAATAAACCAAATGTGAAAAATTAAATAATATGCATTAAAACAACACCATAATATCATCTGAGAACTGCTACTTTTTCTAACGGGGGAAGATAACCTTGCGCGATGAGAGTCCACTCACCACTGCCCCGTGTGATGAGAAACAATGCAATTTGGTAACGATAGGACCTGCGTAAACTACCGGGAGAGGGCGCACACCAGCAACCGACGAAAGAGGAGATCGGGTATTCGCGGCAGCCTCTACAGCGACCTCACCGGCTGCTTATTTACGTGACCAGAATCAAGAAGGCGCTCATGTGGCGTCAAGCCTTGAAGTGCCGGCCACTTCGTGTAAACAACGAGGAGCGTTGCGATGCACGGCGGCGCTCTCTCCCCGGAACTACCCGAGCCACTAGCGGGAAGTAAGATCACCCTGTTTCCGCTGCTGTTACGCCCACAGCAAGCGCGTTCTATTCGCTTCTCGAGAAAAGCTGGCCTGGAGCGATGTGCACTTCAGTCGGTGTCCTTCTCTGGGTGGACTTCTTTTAATATTCCCTGACAGTGAAGTTGACTCTTGCGGTTATTGAGTACCGTTGTTGATGTAAGACATTGTTTCGTTTCGCAACTTTTCCTGAAGTGCTTCGAATAGAAACCAGGATCTTCCATTCAACGAAACCGGCAGCGGTGATATTTGTGCAACATCTCAAATATTGAAATTCGCGGTGGCAAACACGTTTGACGATGCATAGACTTAAACATTCGGCCCATCTCTATTGCACAATCACTTTGTTCCAACTTCCATACTGCTCTTCTCTTTTCAATAGTCTGGAACGCCAAGCTGGAGTTTTAGTTGTCTTAAAGAAAAAGGAAAAAAATGAGCAAATATTATCCCATCGCTCGCCTCTCTTTCCTTGCATCGAGGCATACCTTGGCTATGCATCGGCAGTCATCCGTACATCTTCTTTGGCGTCGAATAATTGATGGAGCATTATGACGTCAACTCTTGAAATGTTCGAGCTCCAGGTCAATGCCTGGCTGCTGCTCTTATTGTTTGCAATAGCCCTAACAAATTATTTTGATATTGCCAGTCGTGCAGAAAAGTGTAAACGCGCCCAAAATCAGACACAAAGGTGCTGAATTACACTGATGCGGCAATGAAAATAAACCAGTGTTTCCAATGGTGATTGTTGTTAACAACGGCTGCTCGCCAAAAGTAGGCTGTTGCAGATTGTTCTCTGCGCCGAAGCCAGAGAAAACGCTAGGTGGAACTTAAGCAGCGTCTTTTAGTGTGTGATGCGATAGTCCTCAGCTCTGTTTGCGAATTCTCTGTCGCATAGAGGCACATTTCTACTCGCTTGAACACGTTTCGCCTAATTTATGCCTCTTTTAACCCACACAGATTTATATATTTATAGTATACAGTCGTAAGCGACAACGTTATCCGAAAGACTACTTCACTTGATATAAAGGCCTGCTTTGAGCGAAGCATACAGATATGCATGCATTTCCGAAAGGCAGCTTGTCTAGTTGGAAAACTAATGGTCCCGCAGGGGTCATTTGCCTTCCCCCTCCCAACTCAAGCGAGAAATCTCATTTGGCAGCTCCTGCCAACAAGGCGATCTGATTCTGACTTGAGGCTTCAGACACTCTGACTACCAATGAACCCCGCCATGTCAGCTGGCAACAACTACGTTCCATAGACATGCCCGTGATTGCTTGCTCGCTACGCCGACGCCGCATCTTCTGAATAACGAATCCTTCCAGGGCTCTCTTGAAATACACGTTTTTTGAGTTTCTGTCCGTACGTGTTGCGGACATGAGGCGGAGGCCGCCACGCCTAGTGTCACAAGGCGGTTAGCCGTCGGGAGCGCTTCCCATTTCCTCACAAAGGCGAAGTCACGAACATAAGCGGCGAGGGAAACGAATGTGTAAAGAGAATTTATTGGGTACATACATTCATACAAAAACGCACGTTACTCACAGACCAAAACACTATACAAACCACTCTAAGGTACATATACATAATACACTGAAAAACATGATTCCCCAGAGAGGGGAAAGCAATTTAAGGGCGGAAGGGTTGTAATAAAGGACGACAGGCATCTCAAGTCTGCTTCCCCGTACAACATAGAAGCGCGTGTGTCAGCGCCGCAGAAACCACGTCTCACCGTCTGTTTCTAACTGTCCAGACAGATACTTCCAGATGACGAGGCGAAGCCTCTGCATGGCTGAGAACATTTTTAGGGCGGGAGTGCGAGGCGTCTCAGCGAGGCACCTGCAGCGCCACAACACAAAGAGAACCACAGTGAGCACAAGGTGTTCAAAAGGGTTGCGCCGGCACCTGACGCCGGGGTTCATTCGGACGGTAAAAATTCTATAGGCAATCCGCCAATTGCTCTCGCAACTACACATTCGAAAACAAAAACATGCGAGAGAGTCTCGGGAGCCCCGCAGTTTGCCAGCTCCCTCAGCAGAGGAATGGGACAAGCTATTGGCCAGCCCAAGAAAAACTGTTCAACTGGCCCTCGTCACGCGAGCTCAAGAGGTCGCCCCCGACTGGAGGCCACCCTAGACTCGCCCCAGCCCGAAATAATTCCTTACATTTTGTGGCAATAAAAGTTGTTACCACCACCGCTGCAGTTGGCACACTGGTCATTGGGTACAATACTCCATCTGGCAAGGCGCTGTCTCGGACGCCCCAGCGCCTAAGCCAAGGAAAATCTCGCACTTCATTTGGCAGCCGACAAGCTGCCTACGCTCACCATTTGCGGACAGCGGTCTCTCGTTGCTCATCAGCTGAGAGCCTGCGAACGGCAACTAGTTCGCTGATGCGTATGGCTGGTAGGTCGCCTACATCAACATCCGACAGGTCAGCGTCAAGAGTCGACTTTGTCTCGGCTACCGCGCGGTAAAAAGGCAGAGGTCTGTGCGCCTGCGGACCAAGGTAATGTTCCGGTGTAAGCACACGATGTGCCGTGCTCATCCAATACAGCATGAGCGAGCGACAGCCAATATATAGCCTCTCCACCAGCATTAACGCGAGTACTTCAGTCACTGTCGGGATGCACCGCAGGCCAAGGCCTCCCCTGCTTCTCGGAAGGTGTAGGATGTGACGGGCGGCTAGCTCTGTCCTGCCATCCCAAACAAAAGTTCCTACAAGGGACGCGACTCTGTTCGTCACATAGCGCGGGATTGTCGCGGTACGCGCCACATATAGGGTGAAAGCGCACGCTCGTGTGTTGACGACACTGACTTCAGCTTTGAGTGTGAGGTTTAAACGCGTTGCTCGCGAGAGAAATAAGTCCCAGGTATGAGGAGAAAACCCGTTTCGCTCAAGCAACAAGCCAAGTATACGCACTGCGTCTGCAAACGGTACGGCGGCGGCTAAAGGGCTCTTGAACTGACCGAAGCGGAGTGCATTACTTTTCTTCGTGTTGAGCTGCGTTCCAGATAAAGCTGCGTATTCTGAAATGATGTTAAAAAAAAACAATGAAGCTGTCATTGTCACGCAAGGAGAATGAAATGTAGTCCGCGTATGCAGATACAACGACAATCTCCTGTCCTACTGATGGCAACCTCGAATACGCCTGTCCGCGGCGACCCTACGCAGCAGCGGGTAGAGCGAAAGTATGAAGAGTACCGGTGAGAGCGGGCATCCCTGACGCACTCCCCGCGTAATCGGAAAGCTGCCGGCAATTTGGCCATTCAGTACTAGTTCACTGCTAAGGTCTGTGTAAAGGCCGCGTAGGAGCTGAACGAATTTGTCAGCAAAACCAAATGAGCGGAACACGGCGAACAAGTAACCATGTTCTACACAGTCGAAGTCATTCGCCTAGTCGAAGAAAACGAAAGCTGCTCCGTTTGACACAGGCGTATTCGAAGACGTCTCTCGGCAGTGTCAGCGAAGCAAACACCCGCCGTCCAGGTACCGCGCAGGACTGGTATAGGCTAACAAAATCCTGCAGGTCGGTGTTAAGGAGGGTAATCGGCCACCACGATAAGAAATTCGACGGTGTCATGCCCTCGTTCGGAATCAGAACGAAAGCCGTCGAAAGGCGGACTAATCACGAATTCGCGTGACGCTCTGAATGGTTCTTGAATTTTTTGTTTGAAGGCGCTTGCCTGTCTGCCTCGAAAGTTCGCTTTTTTTTAGTGCGGTATTCATCAAGTTTCTTAGTGGCGTATGTGGTCACAAGTCCGCACCCCTACATTAACAACTGCGCAAACTGCTTTTATTCGGAATTTAATGCCTGACTCCTTAACTGAAAATTTGCTTATACAGAAAGGCTGAAGCGAGGCAATCTTTAAAAGGAAAATTCACTCAAATGATTAGTGAAAATTTAAATAAAAATTACAATCGCTGCTTTTCGTGCGGAATTGATCAGGTTTCTTCGTGGCCAATGTGGTCACAAGTCCGCACCCCTACATTAACAACGGCGTAAACTGCTTTTATTCGGAATTTAATGCCTCATTCCTTAACCGAAAGTTTGCTTATGAATAAAGGCTAAAGCGAGACAATTCTTAAAAGAAAAATGCACTCAAATGGGTAGTGAAAATGTAAATATTAAAAATTACAAGGGATCAACGCGGCTAAACCAAATATTAAGCGAAAGCATTAGCTGCGGGTGACTGAGCGTTCTTTTTCTTCCTTCCTCAGCCCACATATAAAGCCCTGCGTTAACGAAGCCGTACGAACGTGCCTTACTGACCTATAGGGGTAACGTGAATGGCCCCGCCGGGGTGGTGCAGTGGTACGACGCCCGACTACGGTGCCGAAGTACCCGGGTACGATCCCGACCTCAGCGGCTTCTTTCGATAGAGGTGAAACGAATAGGCGTCCGTGTGCTGTGCGATTTCAGCGCCCGTTAAAGATCTCCGGGTGGTCAAAATTGCTCCGTAGCCCTCTAGTACGGCTCCTCTTTCTTTCCACTTTCACTCCCATCTTCTTCCTTTCTCTACGCCGCGGGTCAGGTGTCCACATCAGCAGATGTGACAGATACTGCGCCTTTTCCTTCCTCTGAGCCAATTATTATTAACGTGAATGCCCGGGTCCTAGCAGGCTGATTCTGACACAACCGTCCTATGTGAAACAAGAGACCCAAGATCACAGCTCCTGCCAGCCTCAAGCTGCAGCTTCAGTTGGTAGCCCAGCTCTCACCCTGGTGTCACGTGAGGTGTGGCGTCACAGCGTCACATTGGTAATACGTACGTGGCTACTGTCGCACTACGCTGAAGGCTCGAAACCTAGAGTAGAATTGCTTTCGAAATAATAATAGTAATTGGTTGAAGGAAACGAAAGGCACAATATCTGTCAGACGTTCTGTAGACACATGAGCCGCGCCGTAGGGGAAAGGAGGGAGGTAGTAGTGAAAGTGGAAATAGAGATAGAGGTGTGATAGTGGAGGCGTGCGAAGTAATTTCGAAAACCTTGGGTTTTTAACGTGGCGGTGGTAGAAACCTCAATTGCCAAATATACAAAAGGTGGGGCGAAGCCCCCGCAGAGCACTTGGCATTACAGTTAAAAAAATTCTATGGGCACTTTGGACTATTAAAGTGCAATGAGGCGATCTCATCTGTGGCGAAATAGTCCAAAGCCTTCCACTACGACACCTCTCTGTTTTCACTGCCACCTTCCTCCTTTTCTTTACAGCTCGATTAAGGTGGCCGCGGAGAATTGTGACAGATTCCACACCTTTTTCGAAGCGAAAAGCTTCACTACGAGGGTCGGAGCCGAGCTTCGAGTATGCCATATGCCGCGACCGAGTGACGTCACACCCAGCGCAGGTGGCCGCAGCCGTCGCTTCACTACCGCTGTCAGACCGCAGCTTCGCTTGGCTCCAGGGCAGGGCGCGCGTCTTTATTTCCCTCTTCCTTTTCTTTCTTCTCTGTTTTCTCTTGTCTGCACGCGGCAGCGGAGGTGGCTCAGCTACAGAGCCAGTAGCAGGCCCGTGCATTCTAACGCGGTAGCGTTAAGGAGCTCGTGTCGCAGAAAAGCCGGTGTCGGCGCCGGCGTTGGCCGTGAGCGATAAATCCCGGCATGCACTTCACAAATAAAAAGCAACTTTCAAGATGGTCTCCGGAGTGTGAGACGGAGACGCTACCACTCAGCCGCGAGTTTGATGCTTGAAAGCGGTACAAAAGCGCTTCTAGTGAATGCGGTGTTGCCTTAGAAACGTGCCGTAGAACGTTATACTGCGGTGTATATCGGTAATTATGAGCATGTTACTTACAGAAGTCGCAGTTACACGAGTAGCGAAGTACGTTTCCGCTACATTTCTTCTGCGCTCTGCGCACATGCAGAGCCATCTTGCGGCAAACACAGAACCCCTCCTCGCAATGTGCGGCGCTGCCCCGACACGTGGCGCGCCACTCGCCCCTGACGTTTCGCCGTGCACCCTCACGGGTTGTAGAACCAAGCATCTTTCCTTTCTTTAGATCACTATCTTCGCTCACCCGCTTCTCCACTTCGGGCCGCGCGGGTACCGGTGCGAGGATGCCTCAATACCCTTGCGTTTAATAAGTTTTCTCGCTCTCTCCCCTTCCAACATCCAGCGTGCGTCACTCGAACAGTGGTGTTTAGGCGACGCGGCTCCTCTTTCCGCTCACAGCGCGATTGCTAGGTGCAGCGTCTGATGCCGGACGTCTCTGACGTGATAATTAGAAAAAGTTGTACAGTGCACTTAGTATTGAGTATGAATAACGCTATCGCGTTCCACTTTTGAAGGCGAAGGTTAAGCGTCCTCCAAATTTTTCTTTTCCTTCTTCTTACAGCCACAACAGCAACAGGGGGCTGGGAGAGGTAGGTCACCGCCGCTTGCGGCGGGGGGCTAGCCTGCCACCGAAGTTTTATCTCTTGTAGGCCGTCATTGCACCCGCCACTGCTTCAGTGGTGGACGATGGCTGTTGCTGCGGCGCGCGTCTCTCTCTCTTCTTTTTCTTTCATCTCTATTTTCTCTTCTGTCCGCACGAGGCAGCGGAGGTATCCCCGCCGGGGTGGTGCAGTGGTGACGCCCGGCTACTGTGCCTGAGTACCCGGGTTCGAACTCGACCTCGGCGGCTGCGTTTCGATGGAGGCGAAACAGAGGTGACCATGTGCTGTGCGATGTCAGCGCACGTTAAAGATCCCCAGGTGGTCGAAATTACTCCGTAGCCCTCCACTGCGGCTCCTCTTTCTCTCTTTCCACTTTCACTCCCACCTTCCTCCTTTCCTTACAGCGTGGTTGAGGTGTCCACAGCAAACAAGTGAGACAGTTACTGCGCCTTTCCCTTCCTATAAATCAATAAGGCAGCGGAGGTGCCTCAGCTACAATGCCAGTAGCAGGCCCGTCCATTTTCTTTTCCTTCTTCCTGCAGCCACAACAACAACAGCGTGGCTCCACATAGCCTAGTTGTGCGCATGCGCTCGACGTCACAGGTAAGGCCAGCTGCGCAGCCACCTCGACAAACTCTGCTGGAGTTACCGAGCAACGCTTAAGAGGTGTGCGACTCCTCCTCATTTAAAAAATGTCTCTACCCGGGAATCGAACCTCCATCCCTTTGATCCCCAGCCGAACACTTTACCACTGTGCCACGCCCTTGGTTGTTTTTTTTTTATTTATTGCCAAATTTATAATTAGATCTCACACACAAATAACATTATTCCACAAACACACAACATGGGCTAAAACCCGCTTTATCGGGCTGCGTGATCCATTAAAAATCAGGCCCCATATGCAGCAACACTTCTATTCTCGGAAGCCACTCAAGCCCTTCGTCTTGTGTCTTGAAAACATCAATAACACTCGCAATGGTTTCGCCAAAATACTGCCGTATTTTTTTTTTCATTAATTTCTGCATGCCTGGAGTCCTCCACTACGGCGTCTCTAATAGCCTGAGTCGCTTTGGGATGTTAAACTTCAGAAAACCAAACAAAACCGAAAGCCATTCTGGATTGCCAGATACTGTGCAGGCCCAATAACATGATCATGTTCAGCGGTAGCTCATAATCTTCAATTGGTAAAATTCGAACTCCGAATGCATCCACGGGTAGGCCTTTGTTATACGTTCGTTGTAGAACGTCCCAGAAGTAAAAGGCTTTCCAACAGTTTCAGAAAACGTGAAACGCTGCTCATAATTACGCTCGTCCACCGTGAGGGTGATAGCGGGATTCCGTGAGTTCCAGATACTGCGATTGGCGCGCAATTTGAAAGTACCGAATAAAAATATAGTGAAGTCACTCAATTAGGGTGACGTCAAGGACGTGACGTCACACATCAGCCGTCAGCTATCAGGACCAAGCGGAAACGAGTGCGCTGCAACATCGCCGGGCGGCGCTTCTTGCTTTCCGCGACAGATGCTGCGCCTTTCCTTTCCAGCAAACGAATTATTGAATGCCGATGAGCTTAGACACGCTCGACATGGAAGCCAAGGAGAGTTTTGCTGCTTGCGAACGGCGCAGAAGACGAGAATGTAACTTCTACCGTTCCTGAAGTAGTCACTGCTTTTGGCTATGTATATCCAGTCATAGCAGAGTTTAAGCAATCGTTCATTTTTTTCGCTGTCAACCAATATGAAACGAAGAAGCGTCCGTGTGCTGTGCGATGTCAGCGCACGTTAAAGATCCCCAGGTGGTCGAAATTGCTCCGTATGAACCGCCGCTGATGCCTGCTGTACTGATAATGATGATAATAATGATAATAATAATAAGCTGCCCAAGGGCAGCTTTTTTCTACGATTCCTCCATCTGTAGTTTTAGATGGGAAATAAACTTTGACTTTGACTTTGACTTTGGTTCACAGGAAGGGAAAGGCGCAGTATCTGTGACACGTGTCGGTGGACACCTGAACCGAGCTGTAAGGGAAGGGGTAATTTCGACCACCTGGGGATCTTTAACGTGCGCTGACATCGCACAGCACGCGGACGCCTCTTCGTTTTGCTGTGCTGCATCTATTATTCTCTTTGGTGCGCCGTTCGAGGAAGCACCAAATGAAAGGCGCCGCATGGACGCCTGGATCGAACGCCCGGCGGGGTCATCTTCGCATACGCGTGTATGTGTTTGTGTGTGTGTAAACAACTTTTATTTTCACCAGAATGAAGTTCCCCTCCTCACCTCCACCGGAACGCAGGCCTAGGGGACGGAAGCCGGAACCTCCGAGATTAGAGGCCGCCAAAGAGGTCTTGGTTTCTTGCGGCCTCTTCCGCCACGACTCCCATGCAGCTGGGACAGGTAGGCCACCGCCGCTATTGGCGGGGGCTGGCCTGTCACCGAATTTTTGTCTGTTGTAGGTCGTCATTGCACCCGCCACCGCTTCGGTGGTGGACGATGGCTGTTGTTGCGGCGCGCGTCTTCCTCTTCCTTTTCTTTCTTCTCTATTTTCCCTTCTGTATGCACGAGGCAGCGGAGGTGGCTCAGCTACAGAGCCAGTAGCAGGCCCGTGCATTTTATTTTCCTTCTTCCTACAGCCACAACAACAAAAACTACTCTACCACCAGGCGGATGGCTTGATTCTGAAGAGTTGGGTCCTCCCTCCGCAAAAGGCTTCCCAGGCTTCTCTACTAAGTATTCTTGTCTTAGTCCCTGAGGAGCTAGCGAATTTCCAAATTACTTGGTTCAGGGTCCCTCTCGCCCCATAATACTGTCGCGTAAACAGCGACCCTTACAGTTGCGTCCGAGGTCCAAGGCGTGGCAAAGGTTCTACGAACAGCGTCAGAGTTCAGGCTCGAGGTTAGCACACTTCTTCTTCCTCTCACACTTCTGCGCTTCTTTGTCGTCAACGCATGCTACATTATCCCCCCCGTGCGAAAAGCATCGTCCCGATGCTAGATTGAAAGAGGGACAGAGTAAAAGGGGCTGCTATCTGGCATGAAAAGGCTTCAAGCGGACCACGTGGACCACTTCAGAACGCTGGGGACGCCGGGGCTCTGGTTCCTCGTGCGGAACGACTTCATAGTCCAGTTCACTAACGCGTCGAAGAACGCGGTAGGGGCCGAAATAACGGCGTAAGAGTTTTTCGCCGAGTCCGCGTCGTCGAATGGGGTACCAAACCCAGTCAAGGTCACCTGGCAGATAGGCTGCAGTCCGCCGCCGCAGGTTGTAGCGTTGTGCATCTCGGCCTTGCTGCTGCTGTATTCGCACCTGTGCAAGTTGACGGGCCTCTTCGGCACGCTGTAGAAAAGAGGCGACATCATCATTTGGACTTTCGTCTATGTGGGGCAGCATGGCGTCGAGCGTGGTCTTCACTTGTCGGTCGTAAACTAGGCTGAATGGAGTCATGTTGGTAGTTTCCTGAACGGCGGTATTGTATGCAAATGTTACATACGGCAATACTTTGTCCCATGTCTTGTGATGGACGTCCACATACATTGACAACATATCGGCAATGGTCTTGTTCAAACGTTCTGTCAGGCCGTTTGTTTGCGGGTGGTATGCAGTCGTGCGACGATGATTGGTGCGGCTAAGAACAAGGATATGCTGGATGAGCTCTGCAGAAAATGCAGCTCCTCTGCCAGTAATGAGTACTTCTGGTGCGCCATGTCTCAGGAGAATTTGAAGAACGAAAAATTTCGCAACTTCAAAAGCGGTAGCACAAGGAAGAGCAGCGGTTTCTGCGTAGCGGGTCAGGTAGTCAGTAGCTACTATAATACACCTGTTCCCACAGGTGGAAGTAGGGAACGGTCCGAGCAAGTCCATCCCTATTAGCTGGAATGGTCTGGACGGTGGCGTAATGGGCTTTAAAAGACCGGCTGGCCTCAGAGGCGGAACCTTTCGACGTTGGCAGTCATGGCAAGTTCGAACATAATGCATTACATCGCTTGACAAACGAGGCCAGTAATACCGTTCTTTAATTCTGGATATCGTCCGAGTGACTCCCAGGTGGCTGGATGTGGGTTCGTCGTGGCAGGCTTGAAAAATCTCATCCCTTAAGCTTGCTGGTACAACGAGGAGGTATTGGCGACTGTTGGCTGTAAAATTCTTGACGAGAACGCCATCACGCAGACACAGAGAAGACAAAGTACGACGGAAAGGGCTAGGGACCATGCTGCCGAAACCTTGAAGAAAGTCGATTACCTGGCGAAGTTCGGGATCATTCCGTTGGTCATCGGCAAAATTGTCTGAACTAATTGCACTCAGAAATGCGTCGTCGTCACCTGAGGCGTCCGAAGCTGTTTGTACAGGAGCACGAGACAGGCAGTCAGCGTCTAAATGCTTACGACCTGACTTGTAGGTTACAGTGATGTCGTATTCTTGAAGTCGTAGGCTCCACAGGGCGAGACGCGCAGAAGGGTCTTTAAGGCTTGTCAGCCAACAAAGCGCGTGATGGTCGGTCACGACTTTGGAGGGTCTGCCGTACAGGTATGGTCGAAACTTCGAAATAGACCACACGATGGCCAGGCATTCCTTTTCAGTGGCAGAGTAGTTTGTCTCAGCCCTAGACAAAGCCCGACTAGCGTAGGCGATCACACGTTGTTCACTGTTCCGTATCTATACTAGGACAGCGCCCAAACCGACATTGCTTGCATCCGTGTGGAGTTCGGTGTCTGCGGTTTCATCGAAATGTGCTAGAACTGGAGGCGACTGCAGGCGACGTTGAAGCTCCTGAAATGCGTCCATTTGCTGGTCGCCCCATGTGAACGGCATATCAGCCTTAGCAAGAAGTGAAAGGGGGGCGGCTATTTTAGAAAAGTTTTACGAAATGTCGATAATATGCACATAGCCCAAGAAAGCGTCGCACCTCTTTCTGGTCCCGCGGCGCCGGAAAATTGGCGATGGCAACTGTTTTTTCAGGATCCGGTAGAGCTCCCGCCTGGTTGACGACATGGCCCAAAAACTTCAGCTCTTCATAAGCAAAATGGCATTTTTCGGCTTTCAGAGTGAGGCCCGACGATTGGATGGCGTCTAGTACTGCGTCTAGGCGACGGAGGTGCTCCTCGAAATTCGGGGCAAATACAATTACGTCGTCCAAGTATACAAGATATGTCGTCCACTTCAGATCTCCAAGAACGCTGTCCATGAGTCTCTGAAAGGTTGCGGGCGCGGAGCAAAGGCCGAAGGGCATGACCTGGAATTCGTATAGCCCGTCAGGTGTAATGAAAGCAGTCTTTTCGCGGTCCCTCTCATCGACCTCTATCTGCCAGTATCCAGACTTGAGATCCATGGAGGAGAAGTATCTTGTGTTGCACAGACGATCTAAGGCGTCATCTATTCTGGGCATAGGGTAAACATCTTTTTTCGCAACGTTGTTCAGTCGGCGATAGTCTACGCAGAAATGAAGTGTGCCATCTTTTTTCTTCACAAGTACCACAGGTGCAGTCCAGGGGCTGCGGGAAGGGCGAATGACATCGTTATCGAGCATTTCCTTCACTTGGTCCCGGATGGCAGTACGTTCTTTAGGGGAAACTCGATAAGGCGACTGGCGGAGTGGTCGAACAGCTTCGTCTGTAATGACGCGGTGCTTTGCAAGATGGGTTCGACCGACGCGTGATGATCTGGCAAATGCATTAGAGTAGCGACGGAGCAGGTGCCGTAGTTTCTCTTGATACTTTCGAGGTAAGGCCGGGTTTATATCGTACAGAGGTTCAGTGTTGTCGGAGGGTTCTGTTGCTGGAGCGCTGGTGAAATTGCATTGATAACTAGTGTCAGTTATGGCGTCGAGATATGCGACAGTTGTCCCTCTGTTCAGATGTTGATGTTCATTGCTGAAGTTCGTGAGAAGAACATCAACTTTGCCATTTTCAACAAAAACAACTGCCCTGGCAACAGCGATGCCTCTTTCAATAAGCAGTTTCTGTTTTGTCTCGACGACACCTTCTGTATCTTGCATTGGGAGGGAACCCACGAAGGCCATGATGCTTGAACGTGGGGGCACACTAACATGGTCATCAATAATGTGGAGTGCAGCGGGGAGCATGCTGTTGGATTCGATAGCATTCTCAACTGAAAATCTTACGGACTTATTCTGCAGATCGATAATGGCGCCATTTTCGGTTAAAAAGTCCATACCGAGGATGACGTCACTGGAACACTGAGCCAATACGATGAACGTCGCCAGAAAGGTTTGCCCTTGTACAGTGATCCTCGACGTACACACTCCCGTGGGCATAATTAAATGTCCGCCAGCGGTGCGTATTTGCGGGCCACCCCATGATGTTGTGACCTTTCTGAGAGCTTTGGCGAAGTGTGCACTTAGAATTGAATAATCGGCGCCAGTGTCGACTAGAGCAGTGACGTCTACGCCATCAACGGAGATCTGCAGGTCGGCAGTTTGTTGTGTCGGGCGGCGACAGCTTCGTGGGGTTCGGTCTCGACTTCGATGCTCTGAAGGAGTGGTGGGGCGAATGTCGGCGTCGTGGTTACGTTAAGGATCAGCGGAATTTCGCAGCGGCGTCGATTCTGCTGGTGGCCGTATACGTAATGAACTGTAGTTTGCAGTGAAGAACTGTCGTGGGTCTGTGGAGGATCTTGAAATTTTCGCACTGTAGCAGCCGCACCTCCAGAGGCTGCTGCATCTAGTTTCCCCTATGGGGAATTTGGAGTTGCTCCTGGCGTCCAGGAGAGCTGTAACGGCGAGGCGATGGCGATCGGAAGCGGCTTGGGCCTGTGTTAGAACGCGAAATGTATTCTGCGATTTCGCGTGGCTGCTGGCCAGGCAACGGACGACGGGCATCAAAAGAAAACCCACGGAGGCCGAGTTCCCTGTAGGGGCAGCGGCGACACAGGTGTCCAGCTTCGCCGCAACGGTAGCACAACGGTTGGTGATCGGGCGTTTGCCAGATATCGGTCCTTCGGCGGCGTACGCTCGGCCGTGAAGACACATGGGCGACCGGTGCGCGAGGCTCGTATGATGGTGTCGAAGGCGGCAGGTAGCGGCTGGTGACCGCGGCGTAGCTCAGGGTCTGGGGCAGCGGTGTAGCTACGACGGGTTCAGGCGCGGCGACGGGTGCGGGCCCGGTGACGGGTGCGGGCACGGTGACGGGTGCGGGAACACCCAGCGCCTGTTGTACTTCCTCACGGATGATATCGGAAACTGTGGCAACCTGTGGCTGTGGAGGAATCCGCAGGTATTTGGCCACCTTTTCCCGGACTATCGCCCGGATCGTATCACGCAACGATTCTGACGAAAACTGTATGGCTTCACCTGCACTCGCGGCGTTCATAGACACTGTAGTGCGCTGGTATTGCCGGGCGCGCATGTCAAGTGCCTTTTCAATGGTAGACGCCTCACTTATGAATTCGGCGACAGTTGTTGGTGGACTTCGCACCAGGCCTGCAAATAACTGCTCTTTGACACCTTGCATCAAAAGGCGCACTTTTTTCTCTTCCGACATGATTGGGTCCGCGCGTCGAAAGAGTCGCTTCATCTCCTCGGCGTAGGCCGTAACAGTTTCATTCGGATGTTGTATACGGCTATTTAAAAGCAGTTACGCTTTTTCCTTACGAAGCGTGCTGGTAGACATACGCAAGTATTCTGCCTTGAATGTGTCCCTCGTTCGGAGTCCGGCTTCTTGATTTTCGAACCATGTCCTCGCAGAATCCTCCAGTGCGAAGTAGACATGGCGAAGCTTCGAGTCAGCGTTCCAGGCGTTGAAGGCAACCACCCGGTCGAACTGCTCCAGCCAGTCTTCAGCGCCCTCATGGGGCAGGCCGTGGAAATGTGGTGGATCCCGCTGGTGGTGGAGCAGGACAAGAGTTGTCGATACCGGGGGATTCATCGCGCTGACAGAAACGCTCCTTGTTGGTCTGTGGTCAGGGAGAGGACCACACTCGGGAGGCAGACCTTGCAGTCGGCGGCTGCTCTGGTGTACTGGGGTCTCCACCTTAGGGATGCGACCTGGGCTTGTAGGGGGCGTCCGGCTCATGAAAATCGTACCCAGCAGCTCCACCAGATGTCGCGTAAACAGCGACCCTTACATTTGCGTCCGAGGTCCAAGGCGTGGCAAAGGTTCGACGAACAGCGTCAGAGTTCAGGCTCGAGGTTAGCACACTTCTTCCTCTCACACTTCTGCGCTTTATTGTCGTCAACGCATGCTACAATACTTGCATTTATCTTCCTGTTTCTCATCTTTCTGGACGTGATAGGCCCAGACCAGGTGGATGTAATTCCTTGCCTGAAGAAGCCACCATGCGGTCGCGTCTGTTGCTGAGACGATTATCTATTGGTGCATGAGCTTTCTCCTTTGTCTATAAATTTCTACTATTTCTATGTAATTTATTATATGTTCGTCCATGTTCTGGCAATCGGGCGGCTCCAGAGTTACCCGGCAGTAGAGAGTTCAGGCTAACTCGTGTACCGCCCTCCGGCCCAAACCCTAGGGGTTGGTACACAGCTGCGGTCATCCACAAGGGCAAAACAGTAGATGGCCCTACATTCAAGGCCCAGTCACCAAGACATGCAGAAGAGGTTGCCATCGCCCTCGCAGCCTCTGACACCTCCTCCAAATACATCATAACCGACTCGCGAGGGGCTTGTCGGAACGTCCAGCAAGGGTGGACTGTTCCTCTAGCTTACCGCATATACACAAATTGCAGTCGAGATTCGGATCCCGCTTACCGATCTCTCGTTTGGGCTCCAGGTCACCAAGGTCTCCAAGGGAATGAGGTAGCCGACGCCGCCGCCCGCGCGCTTTATCTCCGGGCATTTCCCACGGGACCCGACGCGGACCGGGATTTTGATTTCAGCCCAGTGTACAAATTTAAAGAAATATATGAATATTACAGATCTACGCACCAAACTCTTTCCACCCCGTGCAAAGGGCTGGGGAAGGCTAACGAGCGGGTGCTCCTGCGCCTGCTTACCAATACAATGTTGTGCCCGGCTACTATAAAACATTTTGATCCGCAATTCGACGGGCGCTGTGCTCGCACTGTGGGGAGGTGTCTGACATCTACCACATGGTGTGGGCCTGCCAGAAAACCCCATCTTTGCCCCCTATCCCCAACCCCACCCGAGAGAACTGGGAGGCGACCCTGTCCGGCTGCTGCACCCTAGAGGCCCAAAAGGTCTTAACGCAGCGCGCCCGGGCTGCGGCAAACGCCAATGGAGTGCCTGTCTAGGCATCCCACCTAGTGTACATACCTATATGTATTATAATAATAAATGTTCTCACCACCACCACCCTCGTTAGCAGGAAGAGACGCGTGCGCTGAAGTCCATAGTAGGTTTTTTCTATTCAGAGTTTTTTCGGACAGGATTCTCGCTGCTTCTGGTGAATATGTTCACCCGACTATAGTGGACTTACAGGGAACGAGATCGGCAAAGGTGGCCCAAGGACTCACCCACCGGGCCCCAGCGCGGGCCGACGACTCCTTGCTCAAAAAGCGAGACTTAAACACATACAGAGAAATTTGGAACACCACAGAATGGCCAGGTGAACCCTTCCTCCCCCCATAGATCTCTCACAAAAAACGAAGAAGTAATCTGGCGAAACCTGCAGACAGGCACCTTTCCGAACCTGTATATCCTACACAAATGACATCCTGAGATGTACTCTTCTAAATGTAAAAACTGTGAAGGCATAGCTACCCTAAATCACATTCTTTGGGCTTGCCCAGCGCTAAACGGGATATATGGAAATAGAGTCATGGGAATCCTCCCTTCATAGCCAGGAAGAACAAATCCAAAAGCAAGCCATCTGTCAAGCCCAGGCCGCCGCCGGAAGCCAACTGATTCCGGCTGGCGTCTATTGTGGAGATAGACAAAGTGGGAGCTGCGTCTCCCCCAATCATCCATATTCTTTGACGGGTGGAAATAAAGTTCCTTCTCTCTTTCTATCACCGCTTCTGGTGCGATTCTACCCTTTGCAGATAGGTGCTCTGCCCTGATGGGGCTGGTGCAGGTGGGTCACCGCTGCTTGCGGCGGAGGCTGGCCTGGCACCGAATTTTTATCTGTTGTAGGCAGTCATTGCACACGCCACCGCTGGTGGTGGACGACGGCTGTTGTTGCGGCGCGCGTCTTTCTTTCCTTCTGCTTTTCTTTCTTCTCTATATTCTCTTCTATCTGCACGAGGCAGCGGAGGTGGCTCAGCTATAGAGCCAGTAGCAGGCCCGTGCAATTCTTTTCTTCCTACAGCCACAACAACCCTTTGCAGAAGCGGTGATAGAAAGTGCTGTGCGATGTCAGCGCACGTTAAAAATCCCCAGGTGGTCGAAATTACTCCGTAGCCCTCCACTACGGCCCCCCTTTTTTTTTTCTTTCCACTTTCACACCCACGTTCCTCCCTTCCCTTACGGCGCGGTTGAGGTGTCCACAAAAAACAAGTGAGACAGTTACTGCGCCTTTCCCTTCCTATAATACAATCAATGAATCAATCAGTGGCTCGAAGTGCTTTTTGAGTGTTTCTGCTCTCTTTTGCCTCCTTTCCGCGTTGTAGATGGGGTGCATGTGTCGAGGAAGAGGGGAAATGGTTAGCTTGTCTCAGTATATTTGTGGGATGCTCGAATTTTGTTGTATCCCTCTGTCTGCCTGTAGGCCTATCATATTTAAAATGGCTCTTCCTGTAGTTGTCTGGCTTAGCCTTTCGAGTTGCGATACTCTGTCTCGGCTATTTCTTCCCACGTATTGTGTACCCCCATAGCGAGCAGCCTCTCTGTGGATGTGATGTACTCATCGGTAGGCCCAGAGCCCTCTTTATGCATCGTGCAATGAATGCTTCTAATCTTCTTTTTTCATCTGCTCTAAGGTTTAAATATGGCGTAGAGTAGCTTATGCAGCTTATGACATATGCCTGCATAAGTCTGATGAAGCTCCTTTCTTTTAACCCTCGGCCCTTCAATATTATTCTCCTGAATATGCCTACTAGGACTTGTGCGGCGTAGCCATGCAGGCGTGAATCGCCTGATGACGTCATCACTAGTCGTGACGTCATGGCCAGATCTGACGCATTATCACTTCCAGTTAGTAGACATGGTCGAATGTGACGTCATAATGGTGTCACATCCGGCCGTGACGTCACATCCAATGACGTCACCATGTGATGGCGTCACTAATTTCAACTACTTATCAGGCATTCGAAACAGCTGGCGCAGTTGATGCGACTGAAGGAAGAAGGAAAAGAAAATGCACAGGCCTGCTACTGGGCTCTGTAGCTGAGCCACCTGCGCTGCCTCGTGAGGACAGGAGAGAAAATAGAGAAGGAAAAAGAAGAGGGAGAGAAAGACACGCGTCGCAACAGCTGTCGTTCACCACCGAAACGACAGCGGGTGCAATGAAAAATCCCGCGGCAGGCCAGCCCCCGCCACAAGCCGCAGTGACCTACCAGTCCTGTCCCGCAGGGCCAGGATCAACCACCGGCCGCGAACCGCCGGCAGAGAGCGAAGGCGGTGCAACAATGAGGCAACCGGTGTGGCGTGATACCAATCGGGTATGGCGGCTCCGCGGCGAGCGCCGCCGTCCGCCAGCTATGCTGGTTGTTGTTGTTGTTGTGGCTGAAGAAGGAACAGAAAATGCACGGGCCTGCTACTGGCTCTGTAGCTGAGGCACCTCCGCAGCATCGTGCTGACAGAGGAGAAAATAGACAAGAAAGAATGAGAACGAAGAGGGAGAGACAAAGACGCATGTGCAACAGCCGCCGTCCGCCACCGAAGCAACAGCCGTGCTCCACCACCGAAACCCACAGCAAACTCACAGTAATTGTACTGACACTTTCAGGCTGTCCATGGCGACCGCACTGGAGCAAAAATTAGCAGTGAGTATGGTTCAGTTAGCTTAGCCCAATTTTTATAAACGCGATAGCTAAAACAGTGCAATATTTCTCATTGTCGAAAAAGCTAACATCTGCTATACAAATCTTCTATAAAGTATTTTAGGGCAACGCCTAATACGAACAAAGGATGGAAAGAATGCATGCAAAATAGTATGCAGAATCTCCGGTGTGTTCAGCCCCGTTACGGCCAATATAGGACCCACAGTGGCATTGATACGGCAGTCTCAGTCGGGCTAGCGCTAAATTTCGCGACAAAAGCCCGAATTTACGTTGCGTCAGCAATCATTTTAAACAAAATCCGGAACACAGTAGAGAAAGAAATGAATTCGAAATGTCACACAATTGTCGTTGCAATGAAATTTTATTTTCTGTAAATAGGTTCCGCTGATGTTTCCTCTTGTGTTTTCCAAAATGCGCGTTGTGAATAGCGGTGCATGATGCAAAAATAGAACTAGGAACGTGATTTTTTAAATCGGAGCTCGAGCTTAGCAAGAGAGCTGCTGTAACAAAGTTTCTCTGAGCCAGGGCCTGGTGCATATAGCAATATAAGGTTAACCTAAAACACGCAACGCTGGTGTGCTCACTGATATTAATGCTTTTCTTCGTGCGTTGATTATTCCCCAAATAATTTGAAACAGCATCAGTCTCTTTAAACATTGCAACATAAAAACTGTTTTCAACTCGCACTGCACAATCAAGACGAACATGACTGCCAGCTAAGGGTATTATTGAAATTTGTTATAAACTCACAAAGGCGACCTTTCTGTACAAGCGAATGTGCCGATGTCGCCATTCTCTGTTGCGCAAAACAAACAGGTCGTTTCGCTCTACCTCCACTTTTAATGGGAGGATTTTTTTAGATTGCTTAACGATTCGCAACACAGCTTCGGGAGAGTACGCACATCTTTGAGTCGAAGCCGCATGCATTAAGGTCTTGCACGTGCCATTGAATCGGCTGCTTTGTGGCAAATGGGTCGTTCACTCGGGCCTTTCAAAGCTCGAAGCAATGCAATTGACGTGGAAGATATACTATAGTCCATCGTATCAAGGAGGATAATAGGGGAAGGGATGCAATCAAGAATATCAAGAAGGAAAGCTAAAAGCCAATGTATAAACGGCTGAGTAATCGGATGCTCGCGAAGAGTTTTGATCCAAGAAAAACATTGATTCTGGATTTCGACTCTCGTTTGGCTGCTATGTTTAGATAAATACTGTCCACGTCGATGTCATCCTCTCGAGAACGGCTTTTCCCAAAGGAAAAGAGTCTAAGACGCTTTTTCGCTCTTTGCATATTTTTTTGACAATCTTATATTTTCTTTCGTATATCTGCTTTCGCAGCATCGGATCTCAATGAGCAGCAGCACTAGCCCAGACCGAGCGTATACGTACGGTCCTTCGATCATGACTGGCAAAAATGAAGAAGCCGGCGCAGCCTACGGCGGTCTTCTCTTACTACTGGGGACGTGACCACGACTTTCGCGTTGCTTGCATAATAGTATGTAAAAAAAAAGGCTAAACAAAATCATGTTTTGTGACCCTGCAGTGCAGACCTGCTCAGGTTGTCGCAAGAGCAGTACAAAATGTCTTGAAAGAACAGATTACACAATGAAACAAACAAGTAAGAGGCAACCATCCAACCAAAAGAGAATCTTTATAGATGCTCTTTTGGTTGGATGGTTGCATCTCGCGAAAAGCTCTAGTGAATATGCTAGTTGAATAAAAGGTGTATTGACGCTTTTATAAGTCGTTTTTCTCTTCTTTGCATTTCTCCTTTCTCTTCAGTGTAGCAAGCGCCACTAGAGGGGAAAAAGCGTTGCTCATTTCATGGGAAGAAGGGTTATTCACGTGGATCTTTTAAAGCGCGAAGCAGTGCCATCAGCATGGAAGATAACCTTACAGTGAAAGGTATTCTTGTTGCAATATAAAAGCGGCGAGCATGTATTACGTTGATAATGCCGCTCGCTTTTCTGTGATCTCTGCGCCTGGCAACTGCAAAAACGTATGCTGATAACCCTTGTGCGTTTCGAGAACCAATGTAAAGAGAAAGCTTGGCTTCAACTGGGTGCAAAAACTTGCGCTTTAGCAGCATCACCTTTCCACGAACTTGTATAATATTTCTGATACCTTCCGGAAAAGGCATGACTACCGCGACGACGGAGCACCAAATGTCTGCATGCGGCTCTTTAGGGTCTGCAACGTTTTTTCATTGTCGCTTTTAATTTTCTTGGTGACATAATAAACTCGCCTTCGCATGTATGGGTCTACCGCACCCTCATTTTTCTCCTTTCTTGAACACACTTCGTTACGGTATGTTCCTATTTCAATAGAGCCGTTTAAGTGTAAAACTTAGCTGTAGTCACTCTTTTAGCGCTTTCTGTAGACGCGTGAGTCGTACGAGGACATGTGGAGTGCAGAAGGGAGCCTTCTGGGGTTTAACGAAGTACCTTTGTTCTATTTGATCGCATACTCCACACGCTGTCCCGCGCTCGAGCATTGAACATAGATGAAAAACTAGTTTTTGTATCAATGATTTGCGGATAGCAGAGCCTGGAATGAAGGATGATAAATCAGAGGAGGAGGAGGTAAACTTTATTAAAGAAGAGGTCGTAGGCGCGGGGTGGGTTGGCGTTCCCGTCCCCGCGGTGGGCTCCTCTTCTAGGCCGGACGCCAGGTGGCCGACCGACGATGTCGTTCGGCGACCTCTTCGGCTCGCTCCGTGACTCGGAGTTGAACCTCCGGGTCGGAGCTGAGCAGCGCGGCCCCCCACTGAGATTGGGTAGAGAGCTGCAGACTCTGTGATGGCTTGTCTTGATTACATGAGTATAGGATGTGTGGTGTGTCTGCCTTTTGATGTCCACAGAGAGAACAGACAGGGCTGAACTGCTCTGGGAACCATATGGAGTACATGTACGGATTAAAGAAGTGTCTGTTTGAAGCTGGCGCCAGGTGACTTGTTGTGTTTTACTTAGTGATCGATGTGGTTCTGGGAAGATTTGTCTTTCTTTCTTGAAGTGGGTAGTAATTTCTTTGTAGGTTGTCATCCGCTCCCTAGCCGACCTGAGCTCAGGGCAGCGCACCTCCCGGTTAACTACGAATCCTCGGGCAAATTGGTGCGCTGCCTCGTTCCCAGGATGGTCCGAATGGGCAGGGACCCAGATCAATGTGATAAGGCGGGTATGGGAGATTTTTTGTAAGATTTTGATGGCTGCGGAGTGGGCCCTTCCTTTTGCAAAATTTCGAATTGCAGTTTTAGAGTCGCTAAGGATGTATTTGGCAGTGGTGGAGGTAATGGCTAAAGCTATGGCAGCCTCTTCGGCCTCCTCCGGAAATTTTCTTTTATTGATTGTCGCCGATGCGAGGGGAGAACCTCGATGATCGACAACTGCCAGGGAAAAGGCATCTCTGTCCGCATGTTCTGCCACGTCCACGTGCGCCGCGTCTTTCTGTACTGAAAATCTTTCGTGTAATTTTTGTGCTCTAGCCCTTCTTCTGTCCGTATCATATTCTGGATGCATGTTTTTAGGCAGAGGACGGACTATTAATTGCTCGTGCACGTGTCTTGGAATCGGCAAAGTGTGGGCCCGGGTCCCTTCATATTGTATTCCTGCTTTTTTTTAGGATGAAACGTCCCGTTTCAGTGCTTGACAGTCGTTCGTACTGTGCGGTGAGGTGTGCTTCCACCATTTCCGCTAAGGTGTTATGAATTCCTAACTTTAGTAGTGTTTCATTTGGGGTATGACGAGGGAGGTTTAGCGCAATTTTATAGGACTGCCTAATTAGTGAATCCAGGTCGTCTCTTTCTCTAACTGTGAGGGTGACGTATGGTGTAGAGTAGATAACTCTGCTAAGAACGAAGGCTTCTACTAGTTTCCTGGTCTCAGCTTCTTTAACTCCTCCACGCCTATTCGCGATTCGTCTGAGGAGGAGGGAAATTTGGTTCACGGTGTTTTTCAGTTTCTTAATTAGTGTGGCGTTTTTTTGGTTTGACTCTATGAGCATTCCCAAGATTCTTAGTGTTTCCACTTCTTGGATGGCTGCACCTTCCGCGTAGATTTTTATCGCAGGCGCTTTATTCTTTCTTTGACGCTTTGGGTGTAGAATGAGTAACTCAGATTTCTGGGGGGAACACGCGAATCCCGCGGCTTGCGCCTCCTCTACGACTACGTCTACCGCTTGTTGTAGCGTATCTTGTATCGTGCCAATACTCCCCTTGGTGGTCCAAAGGGTGATATCATCCGCGTACAAAGAGTGTTCTAGGTCTGGGATTCTTGCGAGTTCGTGTGCCATTTTGATTAGGGTTATGTTGAATAAAAAGGGGGAGAGGACCGATCCTTGCGGAGTTCCTCTATCTCCTAAAGTGAAGGTGTCGGATTTGATAGTGCCAATTTGAATTTTAGCCGTCCTATCGGAGAGAAAGTCTTTGATGTAGTTAAACGTTTTTGCGCCTACATTCAGCAGTGAAAGAGATTCTAGGATTGCTTTGTGTTTAACGTTATCAAAGGCTTTTGTTAAATCTAGGGCTAGGATTGCCCTGGTACTCCTTTCTTGCTCATGAGATAGGACTTCGTTTGCTAGTCTTAGCATCGTATCCTGTGTTGATAAATGTGGTCTAAAGCCGACCATAGTGTTTGGATATAAATTCTCTTTTTGCATGTGGGACTGGAGTCTGTCTAGTATGACGTGCTCTATCAGTTTTCCTATGCAAGAAGTAAGCGAAATAGGTCTGAGGTTTTCGAGCGCGAGCTTTTTGCCAGGTTTTGGGATAAATTTAACGATGGCATGTTTCCAAGACGCTGGGAGTTTTCACTCCCTCCAGCACTCGTTCGCAAAGTCCGCGAGGGCTGTGATAGAAGCGTCGTCTAGATTTCTGAGTGTCTTATTGTTAATGCCGTCCTCTCCTGGGGCGGATGTTGTACGTACCTTAAAGAGGGCTGCTCTTATTTCCGCCAATGTTATGTCAGCATCCAGGATGGAGTTAGGCTCCCCTTTATAATTGGGCAGGGACTTCGTCTCACGGGTTGTGCAGAAGTATTTCTGCTGTAGCGTGTCTATAATATCTTGATCCGTGCCTGGGTCTATGTTTAAAATTTTGGTGATTTCCTTTTGAGTGGTAGCTTTGTTGGATTCCGGATCAAGGAGATGCCGCAGAAGATTCCACGTCTGCCTCGTGCCTAGATTGCCATTGACATTTTCACAAATATGGCTCCGCTGCTGTCTCGCTAGTTCTGCGGTGTGGTGTTGAATTTCTTTCGTGAGTGTGACGATCCTGTTTCTAAGCTTTTTGTTATATTTTTGCTTAAGCCATCTTTTTTCTAGGCTCTGCCTTGCCTCCCACACGTGCGTAAGTCGGCTGTCAACCGTATTTACGCCTAAGTCATGTACTAGTTCCTTAGTGGCCTTTCCCACATCCGATAGGAGGGTCTGTGTCCAGTGTTCTAAGTCTATGATTGGTTCGTTGCTTTGGTCGCGGATAGTCCTAAGTTTGTCCCAGTCGGTGATTGTTTTTTCTGGGTTGGGATTTGAGATTGGCAATGGTGATTTTAGACATTATGATATAATGGTCACTTCCCAGATTTCGTCTGGTGTTGCTCCAGCTTAAGTCTGGGAGATTTTTGCCTATCGTTAGGTCCGGGCACGTGTCCCTGGTCACGCTGTTTCCTATCCTAGTAGGTTGCATGGGGTCCGTGTATTGGGTGAGCCCTCTTTGCTGGATAAAATCCATTAGGGCCGTTCCTTTCCTGGACATGGTTGCGTGTCCCCATTGCACGTGTTGAGCGCTGAAGTCGCCCACAATTAGGGTTGGGTTTTGGCCTGCGATTTGGAGGGTTTTGAGTATAGCGGCTTTCGTTGGCCCAGCCGGTGCCCTGGGGTGGCTGTATGCGTTTAGTACGAACAGAGAAGAGGAGTTTCTTCTGCTAGGCAGAATTTCAATTAATATACAATCGAGGTCTACGTTTTCAATCTCGTGGTTAACCACGGTAAGATTTCTATGTACCAACGTAGTGGTTAAAGGCTTTTCTTTGATGTGACATGGCAGAACCGCCCGGTACCCTGGCAGTTTTAGTCGAGACATTCTGGGTTCTTGTTTTAGTCGAGACATTCTGGGTTCTTGAATCGCTATAATGTCAGGTTTTTCGGATTGCGATTGAATGTGTAACTGCAGATGTTTTTTTGTTGCGCATAGACCTGCAGTTCCACTGCCAAATTGTTACGGTTTTAGGATTGGCCATTTTGCTGGGATAGATCGATTGGCGCCCCTTGAGCAAAAGGGGGAAGCCGGTGTAAAATTTCCTGTAAAACGGTGTCAATTACTCCGAATTTGTGATTTACATCCTGTATGTGTTGTTCGAGTCTTTGTGTTAAATTATCAACTCTTTGGGTTAGACTATCGAGTTTCTGGCTGTGCTCCTCCACTTTTTGTTCGAGTTTTGGGACTCTATCCTCCACTGAGGTATTTCTTACGTCAGCTGCTACTGCTCGTTTTTTGCGAGGTGTTTCTTCCTTGCTAACTACGCTTACTGGGGTTTCGACTGAGGCGGTCACAGTAGTTTCCATTTCTGTGACTTCCGGCAATGGGAGTGTTTTCGGAGGTGGGTCCTTAGATATGGCGGGTGCTTTTAGTTTACTATTTTCCTCCTCCAAGTGTTTGATTCTATCCGTGAGAATTTGAATGTGATGGAGTGCCTGATCTAGTTTAGACTGTAATGTCTGCAGCTTCATCCCCTTCCCATGAGAGGCCACTCCTGCCCAGCTCACCTGTTTCGGCCCGGGGCTCTGAGTCCGGCTGCTAGTGCTGGCGCCTCCTCCATTGCTGCTGCTTCCGTTTCGTCCGCCGCTGCTGCTCCGTCCGCTACGGCTGCTGCTGCGTCCGCTGTCCAAGGACGGGAAGGAGCTCGAGCGGTCCTTCCTTTCGGTAGATGTTGGGTCGTCACATGTCCGTGATTTAGGTCTTGATTGGTGCTCCGACATTTTCTTTTGGTGTCGTTGAAATCGCTTCTTGCAGCTGTTATCGCCTGTGCGGTGCCCTCCTCCGCAGATAATGCAGACCGGGTCGCAGACTTCTTCTTTCAGGTGTTGGTTTCCGCAGTACGGGCACCGTTGTTGCGGTGGCTCCGGACATACGTCTCTTCTGTGACCGACTCTTCTGCAGTTTGTGCACGCCTCTACTTTAGGAATGAAGGGGTAAACTGGGTACAGGACTCCGAAGTAGACGATGCTATCTGGGGTTCGTCCGCGTCGAAGTGAAGCAGGAGGGACTTTGATGTTCTTCCCATGGTGCGTGCTTGAACGATGTCCGGGTTTCTTTTTCGGAATTCGGTCATCATTTCTTGGTGCGTTTCGCCATCGTAAGCCCTATAGATAATGCCTTGCAGGGCCCTGTCCGGAGGGGCGATGTACGACGTCATAACAATGTCTTTGCCTTCTATTTTGAATTGCTTGACTGCGACGTAGCGTAGTGCGTTTGCCTGCACCGGCGTCGATATGGTGATCACATTTTTTGCAGAGTTGGTTCTAGATTGGTCGTTTTCGGCCGCGGACGCGGTGACGCCGCTCGCTGTTGCGATCGCTTGTCTGATAGATTTATCGGTGTAGCGCGTGATGTCTACGCCACCCGTTGGTCTGTAGATGATTTTATAGTCCTTTTCCGGGAGTCGGGGTAGCGGTTTCTTCGGATGTAGCGGAGGGAGAGGTTTCGCCTTCGGTTTCTCGGACTGCTCATTTTTCCTCTGAGGTGTTAATGACTCAGATTTGGGGTTCTTGGTACGGTAAGAAACAATTGTCTTCCAGTCTGGTGTTTCGAATTCGGCTGGAGAAGCGTTCGTCCCAACTACGGCGTATTCCATGACTGCCGCCGTGGCGTTCGCGCCGCACTAGGCCTGGCGTTCGGGTAAGCAAGGGCGCCGGAGCGACGCTGGATTTAGACAGTCGGAGCTCGGTCTCCCGAGCTCCGATTTGCGTAAAAAAGGTCTTGAAATGTGCCTTGTACACTCACGGTTCTTGTCCGTGTGTCGCAGTCGACGTATCCGGGTGTTGTCCCTTGTAGCAGGTGCTCGAAACGCGGAGCCCACACGAAGCACATGCGCCTCCGTTGGCCCCCTAGCGGAGAATATGATAAATCAGATAGTTACGCTCTGTTTTCTGTTCAAAATTAGCGGCACGTTCAGCGACCAGTTCGAAGCGTGAATTGAGGGGGGGGGGAGGTTATTTAGCCAACTGTTGAGCTAGATGGGTCGCCGATTACAGAAAATGATGCCTTCCAATCTGATTCTAATAATGAAACCTAATTTAGCACGCACCTGCGCCACAGAAAACGTAATTTAGACCGTAGATTTTCAGGCTGTTCAATGCTTTGAAAGCGCTCTACAGGTATTGCCCTAATACTTTTTCAAATGTAAGAAAAGAAGGCGTTCGAAAAGCGCTGAATGCTATTCACAGTGCTGAATTACATCGCTGGTGCTTAATTTTTGAATTCACCTTATTGCCATTTTACAGCTCTACCGAAAATCGCCTCTCAGTGGTGTACAGTGCTCATTGAAAAATTTAGCATTGAAACACATTTCTAAACTACTCTCCAAATGAAATGGTACTGTGAAAAATTGCGCCGAACATAACACACCACAAGAAAGAAGACGAGACACAGGCGCTACTCGCAACTAAATTTATTGAAACCCACGAGGGATCTTATATAGGTGAAGTTTCCGAAGGGAAAGAAGGATGGGGTCTTTCTTTCATTTTTTCCATCCTTCTTTCCCTTTGGAAACTTCACCTATATAAGATCTCTCGTGGGTTTCAATAAATTTAGTAGTGAGTAGCGCCTGTGTCTCGTCTTCTTTCTTATGGCGTGTTTAGTTCGGCGCAGTTTTTTTTTTCGAAGAGTTTGCCACAAGGCATAAGTTGAGAAAGGGGGAATGGGATGCAGGAGATAGAAAGTTAAAAGAAGGAGTGAAGTCCAGTTGTGCTTATGTCTTCGAGAATGTTGGCAGTATAGCGATTGTCCATTGTCCATTTCTCATAATAACTATCGCGATTCCACCGCGGGCCCACCTTCATGATTATCCGTTGCCTAATGTGCGTCGTTGATGGACACGTCCACAACAAGTGACGCACATCGCAGACGTCAGGTGGAGTCTCACAGTGAGGGCACCTGTCAGTCACTGGTAGATCCTTTTCCCGCAATCGATGTCGAACAGATGGGGTCAGAGCCGCCCCTGCCCGGATCCGGCGCACTGTCACCTGATTAAACTGATTTATTTATAGGAAGGGAAAAGCGCGGTAACTGTCTCACTTGTTTTTCTGTGGACACCGCAACCACGCCGTAAGGGAAGGGAGGAAGATGGGAGTGCAAGTGGAAAGAGAGAAAGATGAGGCGTAGTGGAGGGCTACGGAGTAATTTCGACCACCTGGGGATCTTTAACGTGCGCTGACATCGCACAGCACATGACGCCTCTTCGTTTCGCCTCCATCGAAACGCGCACTGTCACCTCCTCCTGCCGAGTAAGACTACGGGGGAGAGGGTGCGAACAGAGGAATGAGAGCGCGTGTTCGCTGGCGCAGAACTTGCGAATCGGAAACGTGGGACAGGAACGGATCTGGGGGAAGAGGGGAAGGTGGTGGATCGCCTGATGTGTTTATATGCGTCAAAGCATCTGCTTGAACATTATGTGGATCGCGAGCATGGTCGCGAATCCAGTGTATGCGAATAGGACATGGGTACTTTGAACAGAGCATATGTATGGACTGTGTTATTTGGAATGTGCATCGAACGGCCTTAAGCTGTTTAAGGGCAGTGAGAGAGTTTGTGTAAAGATGAACTGCATTGAATGTAGGAACTGGTGGAAGGGAATGTATGGCATTGTAAATTGCTTGAAGTTCCAGTGCCAGATTGGTGCACGTATCCGCGGTATATGTCACGTGAGTGTTGAGATGCGGATGAGAGGGACTATACACAGAAGTAACTCCTCGCTCTGCAGTATGTGATGCATCGGTATATAATATGCACCCTTCAGGCAGATGTGCGGATGATACCGACGGGGAAGCAGTGGGGCGATTGTCCGTGAGCTGGCAGTACGACCATGGAGGTAGTGTCTTTAAATGATGTAGTTGCAAAGACTGTTTGCTAGCTCTGTTTGCCATCCGCTGATCAACGAGTTCAGTGAGCGTATTTAGCTGGGCATACTCCTGAAGTACTGGTATGGGTGTAAGGCGAGGAAGATATGTTATTGCCCGCATAGCCTCACGATTGATGGCCTCAAGGGAGTCCCACTGTCTGCGGGTGAGACGTTGAAACTGTGCCTGGTATATTATATGTGGCTGGAGGACAGAGCGAACAAGTTGGTGGGCCGTGTGAGCACGCGCGCCGCCAGAGCGCATAGCTATGCGACGAATGAGACCTAAAGTAGCGTGAGCGGTCTTACGGATGGCTGTCAGCCACGGGGTGCCAGTCCCGGAGGAATGAAGAAGACCAAGAATGCGAACGGTTTGTACCTGAGGAATTGGGTTATTATCTATCATAAAATATATAGTGGGAGCTTTTCGAAAGCCAGCTTTATTTCCAATGCGAATGAAACAGGATTTTGTATGCGAAAGAGTTAGGCCCAAAGGAGGGAGGCGAAATGTCAATACATCCAGCGCATGCTGAAGGGCCGCCTGATGGACAGACGTATCTGGGTGACAGCACCATAAGGTTATATCATCGGCATACGCAAGCACGCGTATAGAAGAGATGGCCTCTAGGGCTCGAACAAGTGGAATGAAGGCCACATTAAATAATGTAGGGGCGAGAACAGAGCCCTGGGGCACTCCTCTGTTTGAGGGGAAGTGACCAAAGGGCTTTCCATGGATAATGTAGGGGCGAGAACGGAACTCTGGGGCACTCCTCTGTTTGAGGGAAAGTGACCAAAGGGCTTTCCATGGACACGCACACTGAATGTTCTATTTGTTAGAAAGGCGTGAATGGCGAGGATAAACCTGTGAGGAAGACCAAGAGTTTGTAGGGAGGCAAGAATGGCTGAGTGAAGGATGTTATCATATGCCTTTGTTGTATCTGTAGCGATCACAGTTCTAACAAGATGACTGTGCGGAGAGTGGTGAAGCACGTCAGCAGCCAAAGTAGCAAGACCGTCCTCCGTTCCTATTTGCGGGCGGAAGCCAATTTGGGATTCTGGATAACAATCATGGGATTCCAACCACCACGAAAAGCGAGTGGCGAGAATGTTTTCGTAAAGCTTGCAGATTGTTGGCGTAAGGGAAATTGGACGAAGGGCCGACGGAGATACTGGAGGATGACCTGACTTCAGTATTGGAACAACAATAGAATGCTTCCACTCGTCCGGCATGACACCAGAATGCCACACGTCATTGAATGCATCAAGCAGGGCCTGCAAAGCAGTCCTTTCTAAGTTGCGGAATAAGGAGTTAGCTATGCCGTCGTGCCCGGGGGCAGAGTTAGATTTGAGGCGTTCAATGGAGGCCAGCAGCTCTGCCATGGTTAGGTCAGACGTAATCGCATCGGGGGGTTCGGTAACCGGTAA
This sequence comes from Amblyomma maculatum, assembly GCF_055883805.1. Taxonomy (NCBI): domain Eukaryota; kingdom Metazoa; phylum Arthropoda; class Arachnida; order Ixodida; family Ixodidae; genus Amblyomma; species Amblyomma maculatum. The sequence goes on from NC_139349.1 coordinate 87,620,770, forward strand.
GCAAGGTGGAGAAGTTGAGGTGGAATCATAGTGCGGAAAAAACTGTCTGGCCGCTGTTTTGCAAATGTGTCCTCATCTACATTCATCGCAAGGCGAATGCTCTCTGTGTAATCAGAAACTGGAGAGGAGCGCTCCATGGCGTGAAACACTCTCCAAAGTTGTCGATTACTCTGCTTGGAGGACAGGCACTCACACCATGAAGCCCAACGTTGCCTTCCTAGACGCTTTTCATACCGCCTCGCACGCGCGGTAGCCCGCTGAAGAGCGGGGATAGCCGATGGGTCATCGGGGTTACGAGCAGTATAATGATCTGCCTGGCGACGTAATCGTGTGGGACGCAAGAACAGCAGAGAGAGTAGACAATGCTGATGATGGGGTGAAATCAGATAAGCGATTGTCTGCGCGTACAGAGTCCCATGATGTTATTCGTACGCTACGGCGTATTTTACGTATCCGCGAAGGAGTGAGAGAGATAAAGATAGAACTGTGATCACTACCCCAGGTATCTGGTTCAACAGCCCAACGAGGGCTACCAGGGCCTAACCACCAAGTCAAATCAGGTGAATAAGGCCCACCTCGTGGACGGGTAGATGTATGCGGGTGGTTTAAAAGATGGAAAGAATTATCTGAAAAGCTTCCCTGGATGTGTGCACCCCTGGGAGAACCGATGGGTAACCCCACGAGGTGTGTGCGCCGTTGAAGTCTCCACCGACTAGAATAGAGATACCCGAGTAGGTAGAACGCAGAAAACGAACCCATCCAAGATTAGGAGATGCGGAACCAGGACGGCCATAAAAGGAAACTTGTATAAGTGGCGTGCGTACAGGCTTAACTAGGAGTGCTACCACCTCTTGGCGTGTGTTACACCACCGTGAAAGGTCGATTGGTGTGTGGGGACCTGAAGTGTGAATATAAATTGCAGATTTACCTGGGCTGAGGGAAGAGGTGATACAACGGCGATCAGGAATGGAAGGTGAATGGTAAGCGCAGAATCCTGAAAGGCGAGGAAGTGAGTTATGCTCTTGAAGAAGGCCCACGCCTTTAGCGTTTTGTCGCGAAGACGGATGTTCACTTCAGAGGCCTTATTCGCAAAGCCTCGACAATTCCACTGCACCACCAGAGACAGTGCATTATCCATTGCGAGGCCGAAGAGCTTCTACGATGAGGGAGGTCACCTGCTCCATAAGGGCTAATATTTTATCCACTGTCGGGGTATTCGGGGTTAACGTGTTGTCTGCACATGATTGTGGTTTGATGCTTATTGGAGTTAATTCATCTGAAATCTTATCACGAGGTATTATAGTTCTTCGAGAGGGGTGAGAGCGACGCTGTTCTGGGAGCTGGGTGAGTTCGTCTAGACGTTGGCGAGCCTCTGCAATGGCATTGTCTAAAACAGCGTCTTCATCTGCGGCATGCACATGTGATTGGTGCACTGGCCGTTTTGGTGTACCATTTGATCCACGAGGGTGAGTCGCTTGTGCGTATGAACGATGCTGAGGAGACGTATGATGAGCAGGTGGGTCAAGTAAAGGAAGTACAGGGAAGTCAGTTTCATCACATGTAAGAGCAGCGAAGCGATTACTTGTAGGAATATTTGCTTTTCCAGGCGGCTTGCGCGACGGCCTCGTTCGCTTCTTCTTTGGACTAGCGGGGAAGCGCATGTCATGGTCCGCCGATTTGCATAGGGCACAAAGCGCTATTGGTTCATTCATGTAGGCCACAGATGCCGGATTAGGGCAGGTATTTTGGATGTGCCCTTCTTTATGGCAGTGATAACAAAATATACGACGATGTCGGCAGGGCTGTGGTTTGATAATCGCACCATAATAGGTTAGGTACTCAGGCAAAGTCAGCGGGCCTTGTAGGGTGAGTAGGTATGAACCCCGGCGCCCCAGAGGCCGTGCTTGCAACACTGCGTGAGTTGAACAGCGAATGTTTGCTCGCACCTCCTCAGAAGGACTTCTGCTGTTAACATGGTAAACGACGCAGCGGAGGGTGTCAGGGCCAGAGGCAAAATATATTTGCACTGGGACATGCTCATTCGCATCCAGGGGAATTTGAGTAACTGCACACATTTTCTGGGCGTCCACCAAGGATGGCAAGTTCACCGTAATGGTGTTCGATGGGCGATGGACGACAAATCCACAGTAGTTAGTAGAACCTAGAACTTGGTCATTTGTGGCTTGGACACACCGGGGAGGGATAGTCGTTATATCAAAGCGCAATGTAGGCTTGATGGTGACGCGGAACGAGTTAGCAGCAAGTGGAAGCGAGGCTCGACTCACTGGTGACATCTGTGGTGGTGTCAGGGGCTGACATGCTGTAGTTGGCCTTGGAAGGGAAGACTGAATCGGTGCGACGGGCACAGTTCCTTGAGGGAGGGTTACAGGCACAGAGGCGGCGGAGCAATCCATGGGACAGGCCGAAGTCGTTCCATCCGAAGACGAAGCAGACTGGGGGCATGTAGGCGTCGATGATTGCGTGGACGTGGATGTTGCGCCAGGCTGCGCCAGGTGTACTGTAAAAAAAATGCGCCTGGTGCAGTTTTTCACAGTACAAGTATGAACCAACTAGCCCAAGAAACAGTGTTAATGCAGTATCTCCAAATTAACGAACAGCGTGTGTATTACTTGTTCAAAAACACTAGCAAGCATAATAATTAAGAGCTGTTATAGTAGCGTTCACTGGCCGAAATCGACGAAACTCTGCGGTGTGCTTTTTCAATGGTGCTGCAGCGAAAATAAACAATAAAAAAAATCGATTGTCCTTACAAAATCCTTCGCCATACGGAAACATCCAGTATAACATCTTTCATATAGGATATTTCTGGATAACGTATATGTTCGGTATAGGATCTGTTTAAATCGCGTGCATGATGACGCACTTGAGGTACACAGAGGATGTGTACTCAACTAATCAACTGAGCAAAAAACAAAAAAAAAAAAACAGTGCTTCCGACACTGATATAGTAGAATGGACCGCGATCGACATGTTGTCGAAAACTATCGCTGACGTGTGTACAACGACATAACATACCTATCCCTGAAAAATAACAAAGAACGGCTGCTTCCGTAGCTGTTGAGGATTCGGCATCAGAGAAAAAAGACGGCGTTTGTTTGGTAGGGTTAACTTTTTTAATTGAAGAAAGATGCCTTTCAAAGTGGGACCAATGCATAACCTGTGCTTTGAAGTAAAGGGCAGCGCACTGTCATGTCCATGGAGCATGCGTAAAAGAAATTTCTTTAACAGACAGCTGTTCAAAAATGCCAGCAAGAATTATCTTTCTAGAAGCTCCATATAGACGGGTCAGAAACATCACTCCAGAAAGTTCTGTTGCAAGCATTAAATCACAGACGAAAAACTAACTCTAGAGCTCAGAAGAGGCTTTGGAAGAAAGGCTGCCGAACACATCTTTATTTAAGAAATGTGAAATCGTTATTTGATTATTTTTCAGCACAAAATCACTTCAGAACAAAAGGAGTTGAGACCTCGGGGAAGAGAAAGCAAACGTGAAACAGTGCATCATAAGAAGGAATAAATGACCAATTTTCAGAAACACAAAAATTGCATAGCAAGCGTATGAAATTAAGCACACTTCTAGAAATATTGCAATAGGTATAAGTCCCGTAAGGAATGTCGTGCCATGCAAGTGCGCAAAAATTACATGGGTTCAACGCTGCTGAACCATATATTGAGCGAAAGCATTAGATGCTGGTGACCGAGCGTACTTTTCTTTTTCTTCTTCCTTAGCCCACATATAAAGCCCCGCTTTAACCAGCCCTTATGAACGTGCCTTAGAGGCCTATAGTGGTAACGTGAATGCCAGGGTCCTAGCAAACTGATTCTGACATAACTGTCCCATGTGAAACGAGAGAACCAAGTTGGCAGCTCCTGCCAGCCAGTGTATCACGTGGGGTGTGACGTCACAGCGTCACGTGGGTAAGACGTAACTGCGGCCCGGTCACGCGAAGGCTTGAAAGTGCGAGTAGTATTGCTTTCGCATTAAAATAACAATTCATAATGCGGAACATGAAGTGACAGCAAGGCAGAAAAAAGTGCTGAAGGATGTCCACTTGAGTTAAGATCACCTTTTTTCAACTAAGATAACCTTTAAGATCAACTACACGAAAACTAATGAACGATTGTGTTGATACTAAGATAATGTGGCGAATACTGGAAGAGAAACGTCACTGTAGCTTGTTCCATATTTTTTTATTTGTGGGGTTCAACAACCCAAAGCGACTCAGGCTATGAGAGATGTAGAGACGTAGCGGAGGACTTCAGAAAGTTCTACCACCTGAGGTGCACTGACATCGCAGAGCACATGGGTGCCTTGTTTTTCGCCGCCTAGAAAAGCGGCCCCTGAGGTCGGGATTTGACCCCGCATCCTTAAGAACAGTAGTAGAGCGCCGTAACAATTGCGCCACCCCGGCGGGTATGTCTTGTTTCATATGCAAAATGTTAGCAAGTCATTAAAAGAGACATAAGGCAAAATTATTTTATAACTGTAAACGAAAGGTAAAGATCAATGATATTGCTACGGACGAAGGAGGAAGAAGGAAGAAGATGGCAGTGGCGTGAGCAGAAGCGCGCACGCTATGCCCGCACAGAGATTCATTAAACGTCATCTCATGACCATCGAGCATCTTCTCTCTGTCCTCTGTTCTCCTGTTGTCATCGCTTGCCGCCACGTAAAATTTGGTTGGAGGTGCGGCGTACGTCATCCACATCCTCGCCTTGGAACATTGACGCCATCTGTAAGCCGGGATCATCGACCGAGGGCCCAGGGACATCGCCGAGCAGCTTCGCCCCAGCCCTTCAAGCCCAGACCTGACCAACTGCCACCGCCCAGCCCCCAGCTCGGAACTGAAGACAAGGAGAACAAACAGACCAATCAGAACTGTGACGAAGGACCCGAAAGACCCGAATGACCCGAAGGAACCGATGGACATGAACACGCACCCCCGGCCAAGCTGCCCGACGTCTTCTCGAGCCATCGGTCCCATGGAGTCTGGTGACGGAT